>NC_092817.1:47068626-47368626 GCF_023375885.2 Dermacentor andersoni
AGAATAAAGAATAGCGGCAGAACGGTTGCGTGCAGCCTCCGAAGGAGGGTGGCGTCGTGTCGTCTGGTATGACACAAAGCAGACGACACAGCACAATGGGATGGAACACGCGAGTGAAGCAAAGAGATGCAGCGTCGAATTTGTAAAAGAGGAGCCGTGAACCATACGGGACGTTGCTTGTTGGTTAGACATATAGCTATAGGATGGGAGGTGACGTGAATTAGAGCGAACGCGATCTATCTATCTATCTATCTATCTATCTATCTATCTATCTATCTATCTATCTATCTATCTATCTATCTATCTATCTATCTATCTATCTATCTATCTATCTATCTATCTATCTATCTATCTATCTATCTAATCTAATCTAATCTAATCTAATCTAATCTAATCTAATCTATCTATCTATCTATCTATCTATCTATCTATCTATCTATCTATCTATCTATCTATCTATCTATCTATCTATCTATCTATCTATCTATCTATCTATCTATCTATCTATCTATCTATAAAGAATGCAAGCAGATCCGACGCATTTCCTAATCTGTGAAGCGACGCTTAAGTAAAGCGGTGAATTAAACGATTTACAACTAACGGCGATGCGTACCATTGTGTTTGCTTCCATGCTTCATGCCACGTGCAATCCCACGTCATGTTTATGTTTATCCACCAGAAAGGTCACAACTTTATTGTCGTGCAATTTTTATATTAATGCACCGCATTGGTCACAAGCTATGCCGAAGTGCAAACTACAAATCAGGTGGATGCACACTGCGAGATGTGTGCGCAGTGACGTCACAAGAACGAAAGCGATATCTGATGCTTGTCCAGGGAATAATGGTGATGACAGGTGTATGCACAGAAAGGTCCGACAAGTATCGAGCAATATTTGGCGATTCTGCACCTCTTGCGTCACGGTGGGTCATACCCATTCTGGAGGATTGGCCAATACATACAGAATGGCTAAATCAAAGAAAGCAAGGTAAATAAAAAAATTTGTGAAATATTCAGATTTCCAGGCCTTGCAAAGTCATGCTGGCGATCTACCGACCCAATACTCTCCTGTAAACATGCGTGGAACTAAACATGCCACAACAGCCAAACGGTGAGTGAACATGTCACGTATCACTAACGTTCACAAGAGAGATAAGCAAAGAGATTAGACAATGCAAATCTAGGATGCTTCCGCACCACCAAGCTCATCCATAATCCACTGAGCATTCAGGTCTCAAGCGGTTAGTGACGATAAGCGAGTACTCCTAAAGGTTACCAGTCACTGAAAAATCGATTTCTCTAACATCAGTAGGCGATGAAACATATCGAGTAGTAAGCGCAGAGCGGCAGAGCCACTGCGTTTTCGTGCCATCGGAAACTGGTACCTTCTATTCGTATTCAGTCATAGTCAGGTGAACGACAATTCTAACTTACAGATATTTACAAATGGTGTAATTCAAGCTTCTGCATACAGGTACTTTGTCCTTCTGGAACTCGAACGACGCTCCCATTTTACCTCTGCGAGCTGCTGTGTATATGCCTTCTCAGGCACTGTAAAAAAAGCGAGAGTCGAAGTTTGATGAACGTCAGTTTGAGACACGGGGTCAGGAGAGTGTTTGTGTTGAAGGCGGAAGCAACCTCTCACTCACGGGACGCCCCGGCAGATCGTCGATACCGCTTCGTTCGTGTTCCCCGCCGTTTACTTACCCCTTCGCTCTCTCCTCGGCTCTTTCGTGACTCGCCGAGTTCACTTCAATGGCGTTTCGCTCCTCATTCCTTCCGCGTTATGTACAGAACCGCGCGCTGTGCGTGCGGGCCGTAGTTTGCAGTGAAGGGAGCCGACGATGCGAGTTGGGAGATCGATACGAAGCAAAGCCGCCACGCTTCTTGGGCGACCCTGTTTGGGTGTCCTTATCGAGGTTCGATGTCCCTTTCCGCGTAATTTTGAGGTTACACCTCGCAGCGACGCTTGACGATTCTTATACACGTCTATAAGTTCGTGAGCAGGCCACATAAAGCAGAGACTTGAAAGGAGGATGTTCTTTAACAGAACGGGAAAATTATTGGATATTTAGGTTCGGGGATTTTGTCTTGCTGCTCGTGGTGGTCAAAACCTTGTGCACTTCCTGGCATTATAGACGAACTGCTCAAAGTGTACTTAAATGCCGCTGTAGTCTTCTGGTAGGTTTTACTGGGAGTCGAAATACTGGCCTGTCGTAAACGACATATTTACCGCTAAAAGGACAAAGCACGTATAAGACGCTTTTTTTTTCCTCTTTTCCTGTCTGCGTTTCACCATTTTAGCGTTTCACCATTTTTCTTTCACCTGTACCTTAGTAAACAAAAACTCGGTCAAGAACAAGTTCTCCTGACTGGCCAACAGCGCTCGCTCCTTTTAAAAGTTCATCATGCATTGGCTCACCCAGTACAATGTACGTAGCGTAAGCAACACGTTCGCGCAGGTATATTGCCAGGCATCTTACCAACGACAATCAGGTTCTAAGCCGAGCGTTGTAGTCTCTATGCCATGACAAAACATGACGGCTGTACTTGAGAACGTGCGCCCGAACTTACACACAGTGGTACAGCTGTCTCTAGCACGTGCTTGGTGCGCACATTCAAATTTGCAGATTAGACCCAGATTTACACAAGACAAGATATAGTGTGCAGGGTTATTTATTTATTTATTTATTTATTTATTTATTTATTTATTTATTTATTTATTCGCATGCTTGAAACCGAAAGGTTCCCCGCGTGGTTGCTTAGTGGCTATGGTGTTGGGCTGCTAAGCACGAAGTCGCCGGATTGCATCCCGGTGTGTGTGCGTGTGTGTGTGTGTGTGTGTGTGTGTGTGTGTGTGTGTGCGTGCGTGTGTGTGTGTGTGTGTGTGTGTGTGTGTGTGCGTGCGTGTGCGTGCGTGCGTGCGTGTGTGTGTGTGTGTGTGTGTGTGTGTGTGTGTGTGTGTGTGTGTGTGTGTGTGTGTGTGTGCGTGTGTGTGTGTGTGTGTGTGTGTGTGTGTTACAGATTAACTAGGAAATACAACGTAAGTATAAAAACGGTACTGTTCAACTGGCAGAAGCACTTCCAAATTATTTCTTGGCGCTCTCCTTGGCCTATACCAGGAAATGTGGCCTGTAGCACGTAAGACCAACTCCTAGGTGACCTGCGGGTCACGAACGTATGCGGGGGTAACGAACCTGTTAGAACTCGCCCTCTCGGGAGAGCAGCTGTCACCAAAAAATTGCCCCCGTTATACGAGTTGACGCTCCCGAAAAACCAGAGCTGTTGCATCCAAACTTACCGCATTAGTGGCGGCTCGCGCGCGCCCACTGTGCTTCTTGTCCGCGGAATTCTAAATAGTGCCGAGTACGCGCTGTTTACTGCAACTCGTCTCATTAATTCCGTGCAGCGAGGCGGGAGATTATAGCCCATTTCAGTCAATTGGCACAGCGAGTATTCAACCACGGAGTTATCGACCACGTAGTAGATAGTTTGCTCTCGGAAGCGGCAAGCAGGCGACGCTGCAAAATACTGCTCGGCGTCTCGTTAAGGTGTTTCAATGTGTATACGTGATTCGCCATTGCTTTGCAGACGTTAGCTTCTTAGTTGAAATAAAGATTAGCGTATTTTTACGTGCCAGAACCACGACCTGATTATGAGGCACAACGTAGTGGGGGACACTGGAAACTTGGACCACCTGGGGCTCTTTAACGTGCACCTAAATTTAAGTACTCGGGTGTTTTTGAATTTCGCCCCCATCGAAATGCTGCCGCCGTGTCCGGGATTCCGTCACGGGATCTCGTGCTCAGCAGCCCACCAGATCCACTAGGCAACCACGGCGGGTGCCTCATTGTTTTAAGACGCACTCGCTGTTTCTGATGAGATAATGTCCCTTTCTGCAGTATTGAGTCCGTAATTCACCAGCTTTTCTATATAACGTCGTTTTTTTTTAGTGTACCTTTTGGCCAACCTTGTTTCGCCTTGTTACTAATCGTGTCTTTCGTTGCGGCGATTCAGTGACGGCTTGCTTGCTTGCTTGATCGATCAATTGATTGATTGATTGATTGATTGATTGATTGATTGATTGATTGATTGATTGATTGATTGATTGATTGATTGATTGATTGATTGATTGATTGATGCACAAACGGAAATTATGCCGACTTCTTCCGAAACATGAATTGTCACTTACCGATTTACTATAGCTCTCGAACAACGACTTGTGAGATAAGGTTTCGCCAATGTGAGCGCTGCAAAAAGCGCAGCACATGCGCAATGCTAACACTCCCAGCACGTGCTGCTCGTAACTTCCGCAACGCTGTATGCTTTTAGCGAAACGGAAACCAGCGACCGCGGGGGAGATAAGTATACGCTCCTGTTAAACTGCATGCGCTCCTCTTTCGCGCGACCTCGGCGACCCGCCGCCGCGTCGAGCACGCGCGGATGCCTGCGGTTATGTCTGGTACTTGCGGGGGGGGGGGGGGGGGGGGGGGGGGCTGCCCGATTATTCATGCAATATGCTGACTGCATCTTGGCGCGCATTTGCTCTCCGTCGTGAAACGGTTTTCATTCTTACGTTCTCCCCCCATGCAGCTCGTGTTGTGGCGGAAGCTTCGCCTGCAAGCTGTAAGCCCGTTCAGTTTATTACGACGCGAGGGATGCGACGGGTGCGCTTTATAACTCCAAGAGCACGCGGTAGGTTTTAATGCGCCACCGCGCGCAAGGCCATCTAGGAAAAGAATAAGCTATCCTGTGATTTGTTCTAACTCACGGAAGTGGCGCTGGAAGTTCGTTGGGAGGAAGCAGAGACTTCCGCGATGTGTTATGCGCGCGTACAAACTTTCTAGGTGCGCTTGGAGAGACGTCCGCAAGGCGTTCAGCACAGCGGTAACGTGCACTTGTCGGGCGTGCGGAAAGCATGCGGACTGAGTGTACATAGGCCCTAACGCTTTCTGAACACACGCTTTGCTTTGAGGTACACGCGTACATGAGACATTGGGAAATGTCCTGAACAGAAAAAAAAAAAAGATCAAGTTTGGTTTTTATGATAACAAGCCTCATGGAATGCATCACTCTGCATACCCCTCTCTAACATATCAATCTGGACAGCGGCTTTTCTCTTAAAAGCTGTCATTTTCCTGCGCTTGTTTGTAAATAATGAAAAGAAAAGGAAAACGTTGCAGAAGTCATCGAAGATGATTGCGAAAGTAAGAGAAACGTTTGCGCGGGAATCGAGCGCAGAAATTGTACGGATATACACACTATATATAGCTACACAGGGCAGAGCAATTGCCGGCCTTCATCGCCAGGCTATAGGCCCACCTCTTAATTTCTACAACCTTAACCACGTATATATAGCTATAATTTCGAAGCTCACTGCTGCCATCGATAGCGGTGTTTGGTGGCGGCGACACAAATTATGGACGACATGTTTCGGTAGACAGCATGCCAGCGTGACGATGACGATGTAATGATGGAGTTGATGACAGAGCGACGACGATGGCAGCATGACCAAGACGGCACGACGACACCGGAATCACGGCAACGCGACCACGACGACGACGGCTGCATGATGACAGCGCGATGACGATGGCGTCACAAGGGCTGCAGCTACCCTTACAAAAATCCTTACAAAAGAACCCTTACAAAAATCATTGCAGTCTTGCTGCAGAAATTCTGCAGACCCCGAGTCACTCGAGATGCAGAATATCCGAAGACAGGTGACAGACTTTCTGTCACCCCCTGTCACCTCCCAGCGCCCAATTGGTACACCCTTTCTGCAGAAAGTCTGCTCAATCTGTGTAGCTGCAGGATACATCATTTCTGCAGAAAGTCTGTCGAGAGTGTGGTCACAGGATGTAGCATTTAGGCAGACATTAGAGAGAATTTGTGTAGCCCCCCTACCGGGAACTGGCATGCATGCATGCAATGAAATAACAGATGCAATAGTGTTCTGTGCACTTTTTATTTGTCTTATAGGCCAGATACTCCTTTGATCAATCATTTTAAAATAACCGTCAGCTCAAGTGGTGGTGGTGATGATGATGACGATGATCGTGGTGGGGGTGATGATCTATTAGATATCCCCTTTGAAACGGATCAGTGATAAATAGTCACCTACCCTGCTTGAGTTAACCATGTATGCTATACATGCTTTTTATTCTACCATTTTTTTGTATATATCTCATTAACCTTTTACAGCGAAGTTGTATATAACCAGGCGGTGGTCGATGTCCGTCCGTCAACACGAAAAAATTTTCGTATCCAGTTTCTCACCAATGCTCTGTAGCTCTCAATCTAAAGTAGGTATTTTAGAAAAAAATCGTACTGAACTTGGCCGCTAAGAAGACTCGATCTATTATTAGGCCGAATTTCATTTACTTGTCATAATTACGTAGTTCACGGTGAAGTTGTAAATATCGTGAAATTACCGTATGCTGTCAATGCATGGCCGTCTACGGAGGGAGTATTGTTACAGAAAACGGCTCTAACTCTTGTTTTATCAAAACTATCCCGAAAAAAAATATACGACAATTAGCTGCTAAGAAGACTCTAACGTTACGCCGAATTTCACCTACTTTTCATCATTACGTAGTTCACAGTGAAGTTTTAAGTATTGTGGAATTCCCGTCTGCAATGCAACGGTACTTGCACACGTCACTACTTCATAAAAGAATAAGAATAAACCACTCTTCAGTCAAAAGATGTATTCGTTGTTTGCGTCCTTCAATAATAATAATAATAATAATAATAATAATAATAATAATAATAATAATAGCTATATATACATAGACGCATCGATTGAGATAAAACACACCACAGCTTCGCTGCTTGTTCTTTCTCACAGAGTGGTAGGGCTGATGAATTTTTTTCTCTCTTTCTCAAAACTTCTCTATCTACCTTGAAACGCTACCTATGTGCCTGTAACGATAACCCGGCCGTATCAACCTTTTCCCTCTTTTTTTTCCACCAATACTTCGAACGCCTATATCGAGTGCTGACCAGTCAATGCTTCGGTTCACTTTAAATCCAAACGCTTCTGGAAGGTATACGCTGCCTACAGGTCTCACTGGGTGAATACGTTCGCATTCCATTAGGATGTATCGAGTTGCCTCCGTATTTTCGCTGCAAAGCGCTACACAGCGCCATCATGTACCACAGCACCTAAACCTTCAGACGCCACAAAGCTCTCGTGCTACAGAACGAGCATATGCCTTTTCCCTCAGGTGTAACGCCCTGCCAGCGCTGTTACGATCGGCCTGCGGGGGCTGGCGATCTTCGGAGAAGCGACCTCCGAACCCTTCCCAGCCCGCTGCGACGACTCGCTTTGTAGTCCAGCGTCCGGGAGATGGGGCTTGCAGACGACAGCGGCGCGCGCTCTGAAGACGAATATTTTTCGACAGGAGGTATATATATATATATATATATATATATATATATATATATATATATATATAGAGAGAGAGAGAGAGAGAGAGAGAGAGAGAGAGAGAAACACACACACCACAGAGCGCTCTGTGGTGTGCGTTTCTCTTCTGTGTGTGTCGTCCAAATGTTGCGCAATCGAACGTCAGATATGCTATATCAACACGCCCAGTCTTCAACCTTGCCCGGACTATGGCAGATCGAAGCGCTGCTTCTAGCCAATGAACGTTGGTGCACGCAGTGTCTCGGGCAGTACCTGCCGTGCGCAGTTCTGAAAGACAAGTCGGATAGACCCAGAATGAACGCAAAGAAAAGCCAGATCTCTCCCGCTAAGTGTTCGAAGCTTTCTATCTCGTTATATGTCTAGGACGAATTCAAGCGTGAATGACTGTGGACAACTGCGTCACCACTGGTTGCTTCATTTCCAAAAGCGGTGCAATACCCTAACTTGAAGACTCAAGAATTTGGACAGGCAAAACATCAATCAAAACCCCGAACAGCATGCACCTCATCTTCCAAACGCCCTCCTGTTTTTATATATTTCCTACTCACTTGCTTCGTTTTGTAATTGCGTTTTTAACAGCGTTTTGTAATTTGGTTACCGTTATTATTGTTTATCTAAGCGATGATTTTAGGATATATCCCGTCCTTCTATGGCCAAACTTTCCATATTTCTGAGATAAGAAGGAGGGGGAGGTATTTCGGCTCCTACCGGCGGCAAGCCTTTTTCGTCTTGCGCTTTATCTCTTTTTTTCCTTGACGTCCTTTCTTTTTAATTAACTACCAGACGTTTATCCTTGCAATCGTATTACTACGTACACGCTACGCTGAGTTTGATACCATACAGATCTAATTCAACAAGGGAAACTTAACGCGTAACATATAGTAGCGTTTTTGATGCGCCGCAGCCAGTTTTCAGTTGGAGATAGCTAAAAAAAAAATTTCTAATTAACGAATCAGTATATTAATTAAGTTTAACACAAACAAGATTTCAGTGTTGCTATTATGCGAACGTACTCTCCATGGCCGCAAAAAAGGCGAACTGTGTTTCGGTATTACTATTTTTTGGTAGATTAAAGGATATTCGCCAATTTAGCCCTCATCCATAATTAGTCGCGCAGTTAAAAAAGCAGTTCCACCTCTAATGAGAAGCAGTGAGGCGATATAGCATGAGTAGTATTACGCGCAGTAAGCATTGCACTGTATCGTGCTCAGACGACTGTTCCCTTTAATCAGTGTAAGAAGACCTCTAGTCATAGTAGTCTTTACTCGCGGAGGTGCCGCTCCCAGGTGCTGAAGTGGAGAAGGATGTCGAAGCTTGATCGGAGCCTTATGGCATATATGCGCAGGAATTCTAGCAACGCCATCCATCGTTATGTGCGCTCGCTATGGTGGCACATAGACAAAGTCTATCACTGTGTTAATGGAATGCAGGTGCGAGTTCGGGCACTCACGACTGTCGTTCATCAGAGCTTTTACGCACTAACCTCTCCACTGGCGGGCTCACCTTTCGAGGAAAAGATCTTTTCGAATCGGGAGCTCTTGAGAAAGCGGCAGTATAGGATGTAAGAAGCACGGGAGGTCAACCGATCCTCTTCAGTGCCCCGCGATCACGGCAGTCTTTTTTTTTTCCTAAAGAAGAATATAAAGAAAAGGAAAAGAGTTGAATGAAAAGAAAGACTGAGTTGCGAGGCATGTACTTCTCTGTTTCTTTGAGCTCGTCGCTTTTCGATCGGCAGGAAAGCCGTACGCGCGGGCACAGTGCGGCGCGGCTATATTTAGTGACGCCTCCATCCGAGATTACTGCCAGACGAGGCTAACGGGTCAACGGAGGGCAGCAGACGATATCACACACGCGCGTGCGCGCCGCGCGCGCGTACTTTACCACAACGTACTGCGACATCTGTGCGCCGTATACGTCTGCTCCACCTCCTCTCAAAGCGTCGTCTGCACGCGAGCCCAAGTGTTTCGCGCATGCAGAAATTTCGAGAAACCGAAGGGCTCGCTGAATCTCTCACGTGCCCTTTGTTTGCTTACTCATACCTATTGTTTGCTCCGTGTCCAGGCGCGCCGTCTGTGTAAAGCTTTATGTGTCCTCCTATTTGTCTACCGTCGCTACATTTCTTTCCTCTTCGCTCTTCTCTCTGCAGACTCGGAGCGATATGATTATTCAGCTTTCCTTCCTTCTTGTTAAAGAAAGAGAAAAGATTGTAAAGTCTCGTGCAATGAACACAAACCTTCAACCGCGATATCACTGAACACACGGGGCCACCCACTGGAAAGCCGCATGTGTCACAGCAAACCTCGATAGCCAATGCATGTATACGACGGGAAGAACTGTGACAATACATTATAACGTCCAAGGCACGAAAAGAACGATTACACGGCGGCGATGGCTAAGCGACAATGCTTTCATTGGCGACAAGAAAGAGGACAACGGTACGATGATGACAGTGACGACGGCACGGCGATGACGGAACGACGGCGCCCCTATAGCTTACACGCCCAGGGCCACAGAGCGCGAACACTGGGCAGGAAGAAATGGAATTCCTCCTTTCTGGTAACTATATACAGAGTGATAATTTTTAAGTTCTATGGAATTTCTAAAAATGGCCTCTTGCAGATGGCATAATTCTAGTTTTTGAGCTGGGTTATTCAGAGAGGCGGACATCAGTTGCACGAGAAATCGAAACACATATTCAACCAACTAACAAAAGTCCACTAATTATATCTTGAATTTATTACTTAACGGGACATATTGCAACTTACGAATCGTAGCCGGTGAGCTTGTAAGGCGTACCCACTTGGGATGAATTTCCAGAATGACGCCAGTTTGGAGATAAGCGCCATGAAACTTGCCCTAAAAATGCACTGTTGTTCCGCTTACTTCTTTAGCATACCGCTCTTTTATGCAGTGAAGCACAAAAGTAACTGGAACGCGTCCATGTAAATATTTCGTTCTACACTTTGCGAAATAATATCTCGAAACGTACTTGTGCTATCGTGGAAATTCATTTCAAGTGGATACGTCTAGCAAGCTCACCTGCTACAATTCGTAAATTGCAATATGTGCCTTAAAGCAGTTAGTGAACGTTTGTTAATTAGTTGAATATGTGTTTCGATTTCTCATGCTAGTAATGTCCACCTCCTCGAATAATCCAGCTCAAAGACAAGAACTATGCTACGGGCCACAGGCAATTTTTAAACATTCCATGAAACTGAAAAATGATTACCCTGCATGTCTGCAAAAAACAAAAACAAAAAGAAAAACAAAAAACAAGAATATGAACATGGCGCTGATGCCTGTTACAGACGCCTACGAAAATTGGATCAAGTAAACCCTTAACTATCGATATATCACTACAAGCGCAATTTATGTTTCTCCGCTATCCCGACCTTGAGCCAATGCGCCTCGCTCAGCCCCTCCGCCGGTGCTTGGCTAACTCCGAGGCCGACTGGCCAGTCGGACCCGTTGCCACTCGTTCCGGCAGACGTGAGAAAAAGAACCTTCTAACGGGCGCGGAAACGTCTTCCTGCCCGCGCTAACGGCGTCTCCCGCGTACACCGCTCGCCGCTTCAGCGCCCGTTTGAAGCGGTCGTCGGCCGACAGCGTGGAGACCCGAGTTCATTGCCCAACGGACGCACAAACGCCTCGCGAACCGCGCTGGCGCCCGCGAGGAGAGTGCTCGGTGGCGAGAAATTCGTTGAGTCAACAACGTCTCGGGCTCGACCAGGCGAAACCGAGTGCTTCAACGTACACGGCGGGATTGCGAACCGCGAGCGCACCGCTTTCCGCAAACTCGAACGAAAGGGAAGAAGAGCCCGGGTTGTTATTTCTTCGAACGGCTATAGCTACCTTGCTTGAAAACAGTTTGCGGCGGCGCGATGTAACTAGATGGCCCACGGCGAATTTTTTTCGAGCAGTCTCTCGATGAACCGTGACGTCGAGCGCTGCCGGGAGGTGCTGTTCCGTTCCGGCGCGATTTACGCCTATGCGGATGCTTCCTTTCACCGCCCCACGTTGTTGTATGCGCAGAGCGCTCGTTGCCGACTTGACCGGTTGTCTTCCGTGCAGATCGCGGAATCCCGTCGCACTCTCGCCACACGTGGTTGGAACTTTCATCGCTTTGTTGCTTGACCCGAGAGCGCGCGCTCGCTTACGCGTTTTTGTTTGGTGGCGCAGCGGGTTTCTTCCCCCCAAATCGCCTCTTCGGAAGATGTTGCGCCGTATTTTCTTTGTTTCTCTCTCTTTTTCCCTTCTTCATTGCTCACTTTCAGTCTTTTCCTTTTCTTTGGTTTCTCTTCTTCAGGGCCGCCGGTCACCTCACGAGCGCCTCCTCGACCGTTAGTGATCACATAGGCTGTGCGTGTTGCCCGAGAGGTTTGGCCCTGTACCGGCGAATACTCGCGTGAACAAGCAATGTAATATATTCGTTCGTTTTTTTTTTTTTGACGTATAGAAAAGCAGCACGCGTGCTTTAGCAGACGCATAGCGATGCAGGACTGCGGGCTAATTTTGACCACACGAGGTGGCGTACACGAGCGTTTTTTTATTCTCCTTAGATTGCAACGCGGCCGCCGCGCAGGGAGTCGAAACCACGGCGCCTCGCAGAAGCGGCGGATTCTACCTTGACTCATGCAGTTACCTTTGAAGGCGTAGGTCGGCAAACAATATTTCATAACATACAATTCAATACGCGCATAGAAGAAAAAAAAGACACAATAACAAAGAAATACCGCTCGCAAGAGGGGCGCGTTATCAACAAAGGATCAGTAAAAGCACGACAATAAAAAAAAAAGCGAACAATTAACCGTGATGAGCTCAGCTGCACCTAGCTGAACTGCAACGGCCCCGAAGATCAGAGGGAAAAAAATAAAGGGACAGACAGGACAGTGCTCAGAACCGGGTCTTTCCTGCGCTCAGGATAGACCCTGTCCTCAGCGCAGGCAGTAAACACATGAAAACATGGAAATAATAAACGTAACGCAGATACAACGCACATGGTTGAATTTATGTGAAGCGAACCTTTAGTCAAGCGGTCAAATAAACCCTATATACAGCGTTGCACTTTCCCAACGGTGCAACGTATAATCTCAAGCAATGTATGTATGTTTATGAACTACAGTGGTCCCAACTTCTCTCGCGGATTTTTTTACGTTCATGCGTTTCACCACTCACAAGCTGTGCCGAAAATGCAAACACCAAATCAGGCGTATGCACAGTGTGAGGCGTTCACGCGGCGATGCCATGAGGACGGAGGCGATGTATGCTTCTTGTCGAGCGAGGGAAGAATGGCGATCATCGGTGTATGCACAGAAAATAACGACACGTATCAATCAGCATTTAGGGATTATGAACCTCTTGTGTCACCGTGCGCACACAGCCATTCCGGAGAATTCACCAAGACTGGTCCCTCGCACCAGTCACCGGATGTGCGCCACCTGTTGTGGACTCGCGCGGTCACGCGACGCGTGCGGAGCTCACACGGTTTCAGACAAGCGATCGGCGTGCTGACTTGATCAAGTTGAGCCAAGACGACCCTCATTCCACAGTCTACCTGCACGTCGTGGGGTCACGTTCAAAGTTTTCTTTTCGTCATATTTTAAGACAGCTCCCCTCGAAATACTACGTAACATGAAACGAAAGGCACACATCCACCGGCACTTACTGAACTGCCAAATTAAAGAAAATTAAGCAGTTTAAGGAAACCGGTCAACACAACGCGCAATTATATTAAGAGGCCAGTGTTGTTTAGGAATACCTATGAGGCCGGCATCGCACGTATGTTCAGGGTTTATGTGCAAACTTATTTTTCATTATGCAGTACAGGGAGGAGCGCCCACTATTGTTGGTCAGCATACAGAATTTCTATAAGCCAGTTTCCTGGTATATGTATTCGGAGCACATCCAGCCTTCGCATATATATCCGCAAATATATTCGCTGAGATACCAACCGACCCAGCAGCAGCAGCAGCAGCAGCCACGTCAAACCGCTTGCCGCTAATACACGTATAAACACGGACATACAAAGGCGAATAGGAAGAAAGGGGGTTTACTTCAATCAAGGAACAAGGGCTTGCTGCTCTTTAGCAGCTGCTTTAAAAGTATATCGATCCTTCGGACGGAATTGAGTTTCCGGTGAGCGTCAGAAATGTCGGCAACGAGGTCAGTTGAAACAGCGTGGCACTGCAAGCCATATGCAGCCTTTATTTATTTATCAGTGCGAAATATGGGTCGCATCCCACTATACGAGTCGATCATTCCGCACCGGCAGCGAGAAAGTTGCTCGCCTCATACCACACGACGACCCGTTCGGCTTTCGATTGCATCACGTCGTTTCTTGCGCCACGAAGCAATCAATCTATACCTATCGTTCCAACAGGCATCCTTTCCGGCATACAAAGATCGGAAAGAGCGTAGCGCGGACTGGCTCAGGCACACCTACACACACGCACACACATACACACGCACATGCAGACATGTACAAACATGTACAGACATACGCACTCATACACTTAGACAATTGACACACACACACACGCATACGTGTATATATATACACACACTCATATTCACGTACACAGACATGCACATGCATGTAGATATATACAAAATCGTACATCCGTGCAGTACGGTCCACTGTTAAAGGAAATGCGTAGTAATAGGCACACACGCACACACACGCACGCACACAGCATGCATTCGCATACACACACGTACTTGCGGAAGCTCACGTCCACTGAAAAAGCAGACCACTGGCACGCACGCGCTGTCAAAACAAGAACAATGGGACAGGCACTGCACATGCACTCATGTGGCTGCGCGTCTCATCGGAAGGTGCGTATGTTACGCGAATGCTATACGAACGAGCTGCCGTAGGGCGGTAAACAGGAAGCCTCCCCCCTCTCCCCCCCCCCCCTCCCCGAACGCTGCCGAAGAGCAAGCGGCGCGATCTGACACGCGCGCATACATCTGAGGGAGTGAGCGAGGCAACCGACGACCAGGCAAACACAATTACGTCGCCGAGGAAATGTGGGCCGCGCGCACTGCATACGGGAAGAACCGTGTCTTCTGAGGGGGAGCCACGCCGCTTCTGCGTGTGGTAGGCATACAATACAGGAGGGGAGACGAATGACTGCCAAGGGGGGGGGGGGGGGGGGGGGGCTGCGATGTTGTCGCGCTTCGGAATGATGCCACCGCGCGAATGCCGGAGGCGACTAAGAGAAACATTTGTCCATTACACGCCACGCGAGGGGAAGATCGGCTGGCAGAGCATTCGTTTCCCTTCCGGCTGCGTTGACGTCGTGCCAGTACGCGCCCCTCGGAAATCCGCAATGTTCCGCTCTGCAGTCTTCGTTACCAAGGAATGTGCGGAACCAGATTGGAAACACCAACGAAGACGACAGCGATTGAAGTCAAAAAGCCCAGTGAAACAACAGAGTCAGTGTGCTTCTCGTGGCTCCCTGGCGCCTACGTTTTCTATAATTGACCTTCCTCTATATAGAAGCTATTTGATTAAGGATTAGTAGATCGGGATTATCGCATTTTTCTCTGCTTGATTGATTGATTTTTCTCGGGGTTTCTGCGTCGCCTCAAAGGAACGCGCAGTCCACGAGAGAGCCAGCGTAGTGAATGCTCCGGATTATTACTTCTTTTTTTACCTCTCGGGATCTCTAGTGTGAAGTGAAACTTGGTATACGACCGAAATTTTCTTGCATATATATATATATATATATATATATATATATATATATATATATATATATATATATATATATATGCATTCCCAGGTTTATCGATCTTGTAGATAAACATAAATGACGATAGACCCATCCGCTTTTACTGTGGACGTGTGGGCCACATCTCTCGCCACTGTCGAAGCTCCTGGCCAGCCCACTCTCGACCGACGGAGGTAGAGAGAGAGAGAGAGAGAGAGAGACACTCTTTATTAAAAAACGACAAATTTTGCCGGCGCGTATACAACCGCTGGCATGCTACTCTGTGTAGAGGTGGGGAATGGGATTAAAAGATTCCAGAGGAGAGTGGGAGAAGAAGAGACTAAAAATGAATATGAAATGTGCAAGTGGATCTGATACTAATATTTACAAATGACATGGCGGCTAAATTTAGGCTTTTGTATATGAAGGGTTCAATCTTTAAAGCTTTCCTATTAGACCAATTTGTGACAGGTATTTGGACAATAAATACAAGACCCGCCGCTGTTTTGAAGGGCTGGGCATTGGTCCTAAGAGGCTGGGTAATGTTAACGGATCGTGGGAAATCACGTCCATTTGTTGCTAAAAAAATTGTCTCTTATCGCGGTATGCGGGGCATTCTAGTAATATGTGCTCCATTGTCTCTAAGTTGCCACAGTTATCACAGTAGGGGTTAGTGGTAAGCCCTATGCGGCACAGATATCATGTATGCACAATGTCTCAGAAAGTGCATGGGAAAACGGTGCCGCGGTAGCTCAATAGGTAAGGGGTGCGTGTGTGCGTGCGTGCGTGGGTGCGTGTGTGTGTTAGCGCGTGCGTGTGTGTGTTTAATTTTTAACCTAGATGTAAATTGGCATACTTTGTCCAGATATCTGTTATCAGATTCGTGAACCATGTACATGCGCGCGGCGTTTTATTTGCCCTCCCTTGGGTCGGAAGTCCCACTTCGCGCCGCAGTATAGTGATGTCCATAGGTTGTGCTGCACGCATGCAAATAACGTGCTTACGCAAACCGTACGACCCCGGGACACGTGTTCGTCTAGTTAGAAGACGTCGCGAGGCGCGCAAGGCAGTAAAGCACTGGGTTCACCGTGGTGTTGACCCGCGAATGGCCGGTTGTCGGGAAGCCAGTGATAGCGGTGGTCTATAGGCGACCACGCATTACTCGCTTCACCATCCCGCTGCGCTGGCAGCGACGGCGGTGCGGCACGCATTTCTTAGTTTTTCTTTTTCTCGAGCACAAACTGCCTGCGCCCGCATTTGCGCCTTATCCGCACAGTCTCTCCCCCATAACCCTCGGGCATCCACGGCATTGTACAAAAGCGGAGATCGGAGAAAAAACGGCGTAACAAATGAGGCAAGGGCGAGTGAGACGAGTTGTTTTTTTCATGCTACGGCGAGTACACCTCTTTTCATTCATAACAATACCAGTAGGTACATTAACCATTGATGCGCGCGCTGCCATAAAGATGTGATGCCGGCGAAAAGGTTAACCGAAGTCAGCATATGTGGGTCTCGCTTAATGTCCCGCGGGCCTCATGTTTTACGCTGACCCGCGGTGATTTCAATGCGGGTAGCTGCGCAGAAAATCGCTGTTCGCCCCTGGTGTAAGGACGTGCAGTTACGCTCGTAATGTCCTTTATTGACCCTTTTCTTTCTTCCGCATGCGGCGGGATTTGCGAGGCTTTCGTAATACGTCGACTTAAGCATACCGCTGGGGACGCCAGCTAATCTCGTGCGCGCGCTTCCTCTTGTGCAGTCTCGCCAATTCCTTCGTTGATGCGCGTCTGTGCCCATGCTGTTCAGCTTATCTGATGGGATGCGAAGTAGTGGTGCCACAGGCATTAACATCCCATTTATTTATTTATTTATTTATTTATTTATTTATTTATTTATTTATTTATTTCGTATGTGCACTTCTTTCCTGTGAGTCACAGCTGGCTAGTTCAGATACATTGTTATAATTCTAGCCCCAAAACATGGCTCACATACCCGCATATAAGTGGCAGCGACCACGCGGAGGAGTCTGTACTACTCTCACACAACAATAATGAAACGAAAGAAAGAAAGAAGGAAAGAAAGAAAGAAAGAAAGAAAGAAAGAAAGAAAGAAAGAAAGAAAGAAAGAAAGAAAGAAAGAAAGAAAAAAGAAAAATACTCCGACTAGGAAGGTTTCTTTTCTCCTTCCTTACACTCCGTGCCCCACCAATGTTCATGAGAACATCGGGGCCTTAAAAACGACATTTGTGTAACACAAAACTAGGAGTATGCAAATATTCCAAAATTTCGCATAACGAATTGAATATTGTCCTAGTCGATACCGTCCTTGAATCAAATAGTAGCCATTCAAAAATCGGCAATATTCTTCGAATAGTTTTCAAATACTTCACGTCGTCGACCGCACGCGATCAAACATGGAGTTTAAACAGATGGTTCGTGTCATAAAAATTCCTCGACTTCAGCATTCGTCATTCCACATTTAGCACTAGAGCAAACATTTAAATTATCCCGGGAGACATCTTCCACCATGGCAGAACTATTTGCAATCCTGTGTGCTTTGCGTTTCATAACGTCAGAAAAACATTCGCAAAAATGGGTTATCTTTAGCGATTCGCAAGCCGCTCTCACATTACTGCAGAGCAATAAGAAAAATTCTTTGAACACTTCGCTATTGTATGAGACGCTCAAAGAACTTACAAAAGCAAGCGCAATGAACCACGTAATTGCATTTCAGTGGATACCTGGGCACTTCAATATTCCTGGTAATATTGCAGCGGACGCAGCTGCGAATCGAGCGCACAATAACGCAGAGACAACCAATCTTCCCCTACTGCGTAGTGAAGTCCGTCTGATCCTGAGACAGATTTTTTGTCGCCTCAGCGAAACTACCTGGTTTGACCAGCAAACTAAAAACTCGGAGTTATACTCTTTAGATCCATGTATAAACTTATCAATGCCGGAAACTCTAAGAGACAACAGAAAATTTGAAACATTGGTACACCGGCTGCGTCTTGGTACTGCATTTACGAAACACTTCTTGTACAGGATAAAACGTATCTCTAGTCCGCAGTGTTCTTGTGGCCATCCAGACGAAGATGTGCATCATCTTCTTCTCGAATGCACGAAATACGATACACAAAGAACGGTACTGCAAGCTAGTTTGTTTTTATTAGACAGAAGACCATTCACACTTAAAAAGATACTTGGCCCATGGCCAACTGCGGGCCTGCAGAACGGTACTGCAAGCTAGTTTGTTTTTATTAGACAGAAGACCATTCACACTTAAAAAGACACTTGGCCCATGGCCAACTACGGGCCTTCAAAAGAGAGCGCTTCTTGCTCTGAAAAAGTTTTTAGAGGACACCAACATTTTGGGAAAATATTAAGTATCAGATGATCTGAATACGCTAAATGAGTTACATAAACGTTGTTCGTGGTTCATAATTGGTTTATGGGGTGATCGCATCTTTTACGCAATATGTTTAATTCTGTTCTGTACTTGCAGTGTATTACCTGTGTTGTGTGTTTTGGCTGTTCAAAACATCTTACTTTATATATGTGTACGTGGACTGAACTAGTGCACAGAACTTTGCGACTCATGTACTGCTGGACTGTATATTTTTTATTGATCCTGTGTTCTAGTGAGTGTTATACTTTGTGTCGCTATTCTTCCTTTGTACGCAAATTTGTTTCGTTTGCGAAGTGACAAGGAGTAGCCGGTGCCACCATAAAGGCGCCAACCTCTCCTAACATTCACTTCAATAAAAAAAAGAATATCGTAGAAAATGGGAAATAAGTTTTGCGAAAGCCGGGAAGCTCGAGAAAAGTACACGAAAGGGAAACATTGTCATCCACCCGAAATGTAACACGAAGCAACAAAGGAAACCCATACGGATTTCTCCGAAAGAAATCCTCCCAGTTGAATAAGCATTCGTCCTGCTCCGCTTCGTGTTACATTTCAGGTGTATGACAATTTTTCCCTTCTAATAATGCCATAACTTTCATCACGACTACAGTGAACATAGCGTGCTAGAGCACGCTGCGTCTCTCAGCCAGCCAGACTTTTTCGACTAAACTCAATCACCCGCAATATAATGTTGTTTAAGCACGGCATTCAGCAGTGGGCACTCTATGGTGCCCACTGCCGAATGCCGGCAGTGGGCACCATGGGGGCGAGGAGTTACGGAGTCGCCATCTGCCGGAAGCGCCTCCCTTGCGTAGTATGAGGGATCACGCGGCGCGCTCCTCATATAGGTTTCGCTTACGGCGCTCAATAAGAACACCACGCGGCAGCCCTCCTGGACATTTATGTAGGTACTCTCAAAACGAGGGAAGTTTTTGACTGTCGATATAGTAATCTTGGGCAAACTGAAAGCACAGAATCGTTTACAGACGCTATCTCTACACCACTACGCCACTAACGCCACTAACGCCACTGCGCGCGGTCACCGCGATGGAGTCTCCCAAACCGGCTTCTTGCGTGAAAGGCAGGCAAACACTGATAGTAAACTAGCTTAAATATGTTCTCATAGTGGGCTGTCTGTATAACCAAATGGAGCATACCTGAATGAAGCCTCAATGCAGCGATCGCACGGGTTGGCAGCCACCGACTGCGCGTCTTCATGCATGTCCGCGCACAATGTTTTGCTTTCGCTGTGAGCGCGTTTTTGCACCGTGCCGTGAGCTTTAGGCGGCAGCATATGAGCATTTGGCAGCACACTAGCAACCATTGTTGCGTGGACGCTATCAGAACTGTTCAAAAATAATTTCGTTGTAGAGAATTCGACGCCCACGGCGACTGTGATGTCATCGCGACGATTCAATCTTTTTGTCTTCTAAATTCCTGGAAATTTGAATGTTATTTCTCTTGCGTAGCACTGTATGTTTATCGGTCTTCTCAACGTGCGATTTCCCTCTGCTTTATCGTAATCCAGTGCTTTAATTCATAACACAAACATGACCATATGCCATGCCTTTTTTTTAATGCGCTTCTTACCATTCCCTTTCCGTTCTAGTGAACTTGCCAGAATCTAGTATCAACAAGTTCATAGACTTAATACAGCGTCATGACATTAGCCGGGAAGCCGGGCGCGGGCGAGCGTCTCAGTGCGCGTTTTCTGCTACTCCGAACATCGCGCAGTCCCGGCGCCGTAGCAGCAACCTTCCTCGCGGCTGCGCTTGCTGCACACCCAAGTTGTAGCCGATGGCTGTCTGCCGGTTCTAAGTTTCGCCAGCCAAGCTTCACGCAGCTCCTTGCCCTGCGGCTACGTGTGAATAAGGCTGACACCGGGCTCCGTTGCGTGAGTCCGTCACTACGGCACCGAGCAGTAGCCTACCATGCTGCACGCCTCAAAAGGCAGCCAATACCTATTATAGTACTTTCAGATGTTGTCAAGCAGACACCCAAGGTGGTAAAGCCTCGCCACTTAATCAGAACCGCGGTGCAGGTGGGACTTTAAACTTTCGTTTTCAGCTCGCTTCGGCGCTTCCGAAGCAGCCGACGCGGCCCCTGTATCCACGTGATGCCTTATGTCACGTCACGCCCGCGGTGGCGCCAGCTTTTCCAGTAGTGGAGCTCGCCCCCAATAGAGTTATAGATGCAGCAGACGGCGCGCAATTCTGCTTTGGTCGCGAAGATATACACAAATATTATGTGGCTTCGTTTCCAAACGATAATGCATGACCACGTATGCTCCGAAGAGGCCCGAGTTTGCAAACAAAATGCTCAGTTGTCTCGAATGCTTCCTTCATACTTTTCTTAAAGCATATACTTCAAAATGCGCAGTGTAATGGCAGAAAATTTCTGATGTAGCGAATACCAGCATGTGAAAATTGTTTGATATTAATGGTGAGGTGGGTGTACACTATTCGCAAAACTATTGAAGAAAATATTCGATGTTCGATTCGATTCGCTGCACTATTCAATTCGATTCGGTCTCAAAAGCTGCTATTCGCATACCGTATACGAAGAACTCTTGAGCATATAGTTGAAAAGAATCCCGATGTACTGGTGGCATCCGGTTCCAAAGTCAGCAACATGACGTCGCAGTAGAAGGGTAGCCTTGGTGGGGCAAGCGGCGTTAGCGGCCATGCTTTGTAGAGTGCATCGGTCAGTGATTCCTCGACGCCATTTTGCTATTCCAGGCCACGACACGCACGAGCACAGCGATTATATGCGCTATGGCGAATACTATGTGTTTCTGTCACGCTCTGATAATAAATAGCTAGGCTAGTTAGTGTGTGAATCGATGCACTTACTGTCTATGTCTATGTATATCGTTCGTTAAGGTTAATTGCTTTCCGTATGAGTATACATATGTATGCATCGCGCTTGAGAGGAACGAGAAAATGAACGGGATGAACTTGAACTAAGACTTGCTCCGGTTGGCTGCCCTGCACGAAAAATGCAGGTAAGGGCAATAAAGAAACGAAGACACAAATAAAGAATAAAAAAAGAATACTGAGCCTGCGATACGCCACGAACAATTCCGAATGACCGTGAAGCTGCTTGCGCCGATCTTGTCTAAAATTTATGCGCAACGCTGAAGCAGAAAAGATATACGACCAATTTGGTTAACTGTTCACTCTGAGCGGCGAAAACTCCGGCGCATATAGGACGAGTACGAAGAAGATAGCACTTGAACAATTTCTAATAGAAAACTATCAAGGACGCTATACGCTTGTGTCAGGAAACATGTGAAAGTGTTGTGCCATGCGATGGGTATGCAGACTTGCGTGCGCGGGTGGAGGAGAAAGCGTCACTGCGAAAGAAGGCAGATCCAACTATAGAGCGCGCACACATCCTGTTATAGCCTTACACGCAAAAGCAGCTCTGTAGGACAGGTAAATCCCGCATTCTCACGTAGAAGCATATAGACCTTCCCAGTGGCATCGCGCGCCAGAGAAAGGCGCCGGTGTTTGCAGAGCGTATAGGAAACCCCATTTTTTCTCGACTGCCTCCCCCCCCCCCCCCTCTCGCGGGGCTGGCGTAGTTGGCTCACGTGGCGGCAAGCCGTAACGGGTGATATTCGATTGCGACGGCTGTCTGCTGCGACGACGGTCCACCCGATGCTACGGGTTCCGGGCGGAAGAAGGCGCCGACCGGCCGGAAGACGTTGCCCTTCCATCAAACCGCGGAGAGGCCGCGTTCGTTCCGCCAGTAAATGGACTTCCGATGCGCAGGGCGTGTAGAGTGCGCGCGCGCACACAGACACACACCCCGCTTCCGGCGGCTGCTTCCGACTTGGTCCGCGCAGCTCATCTCTGCTTTGTCTACACGGAGCAGCTTAGCCCGTTTCTCTTTGCCTTGCACTCTCTGTGCCCGGTTCGGAGCATTTTTGGGAAAGTGGACATATTTTTAGCAGATCTATACGCAAACTCTTGTTTAGTAAATACACGCAGTTAAAAAAAAAAAAAAAGTGCGCCCTCGAGTGAGCTGGCTTGTCTCAATGTTCCAACGAAGTTTTCTCTATTTTTCCTTCTTTTTTGGCAACTTTTTGTGGCGAGTAAACATGACGGCACGAAAGCTGCATGAAATAAGCTTTACTTGCGGTGACTGTCAATTTCCCCAGTGAGATATTTGGGTGTGCACCGATTACCGGGTGGTCGGAATTAGTGCTCGGTTTTCATCTACGGATTCTCCCAACGCAAGTGTGGTTTAAGCTCGCCGTCATGCCCATCTAAATACATGGTAACGGATAAATCATTTTTCCCCGGCAACCACCGCACCGAATTCGATGAGGTGCGTTGCATCTGAAATAAGAAGTTGAAACCTAGTGGTTGTGGGAAGCCTATTGTTTTATTTACGTTATCATTAATTTTTTATGAGAACTGTTGAAAATTGGAGAATTTTCATGAATGAAATTATCAAGTTCACAACCCTTACTCTAAAATAAAAAATTAAATCTCAATTCAGTAAACTGTACCTGATAATGCACGCAAAATGGACAAAATGTGACGTATTGTACATGCCTTTAAAATATTCAATTATTATGTAAGTAGGACTTTTCAGAACCCTTACAAGCATTCCAACAAATTCATGTCATCTTTAAATTCACATACGAAGTGTGACCGCTTTAGGTGCTCCAAAGGGTACAGTATATACAGAACTGCGATATCTGTTTTTGGTGCAGAGTCAAGTTTTTGGAAACTTCGTGCTTCTACTTTTTTCGAAACTTACGGATCTCCGGACCCGCCATGGTTGCTCACTGGCTATGGTGTTGGGCTGCTGAGCACGATATAGCGGGGTTGAATCCCGGCCACGGCGGCCACACTTCGATGGGGGCGAAATGCGAAAACACCCGTGTACTTAGATTTAGGTGCACGTTAAAGAACCCCAGGTGGTCGAAACTTCCGGAGGCCTACACTACGGCGTGCCTCATAATCAGAGAGTGGTTTTGGCACGTAATATCCCATAATTTAATTTTTCAACCGATTTCCGGCAATTTTGTAAAAAAATTGCGGGATCTAAATCAAAATTTTCTTTCCTACAGTCACTGGGATTTGAAATTATCTCTCAAATGGCCCGGAGCTAAAAGAAAGAAAAACAGAAGGCAGGGACATTAACCAGAAATGCGTCTGGTTCGCTACCCTACACTGGGGCACGGGAGAGGGGGTGGGGGAAGGAAAAAATCGAACACGCGCACGGACGGCCTCACCGAGTCGAATGCGCTAACACAGGCCAGTCGCCTTCAAGAAAGACAAAAGTGCCTTCACAGCTGTGTGGGCCGACGAGCAATTGGGACGGTCTTCAAGTATCGCCGGCACGGACAACGGCTGATCCTCCAGTCGTCACAATGTGATAGAAAGTGTTTGTGTTTGTCTTTCCGACTGAAATCGACGGCAGTGGCACAATTATTGTTCGATGTTTTCTTCACTACCGCAGACGACGCACGCAGCACTGTCGGTCATTCCAGTCGATGTATATATAGTGTAAGCCTTCGTGAAAGCCACTCCTAGCCACCTCAGAGCTAACGCTTCCGCTCAAGACTAAAGGCCAGTCTACATGCACGCGTACCGGGGCGCGACACCTCGCGCCCACGCGCTTCGCGTTTGCCGCGCCTCACGAGTAATGGCGGTTTGAACCTACAAGACGCGTGCCAGCGTGCGCCTGCTTACTTCACTATTTTCGCCTTGGTAGACGTCGTTTCCGATTTTTGTGAGGCATCAGATACCAACATTTGTGTGCAGAAGATATCTGTGCTCGCACCGCGCTTCGACGGGCACGATCTGTCTTGCCCCATCTGCGCATGCGTGAGGCGCGTGGGCACACGCTTTCGCGCGCCGGCAAACGTGCGTGTATACAGTTTGGCCTTAAGGGTGCCATGAGGCGAACCGGCACCATGAAGGTGAAGAATTTTTTTCTGCGTTATTTTAGGAACAGCGCCGTCCGAGACCGAGGCTTTAGATAACCGTAAGAATGACCAAAATGCAATCCGAGATTTCTAGCAACTTTGTTAAATACGGTTTTCAGGATTTTGCCTGAACCAGTTAAAGGAACTCCTATCTGCAGGTGGCTCCACACGTATACCTGCAGAGTTTGAACCGCCTACCACCATTGCACTGTGGGTATTCTTTGAATGCATGCAGGCAAACTCCATGGCGCCAGATAACACGAGGCACCTGTGATCGTCCCCGTCTCCTTTTCGTATACCTGGTGTTCTCTGGCGCCTCCGTTTGTCACTATGATGAACCAACTAGCCCAACAGTACGCTTTGAACACAGTCGGCCGTTTGGCAGATCTGTGGGGGCAGTACGTATCGGGCTGTTATGTGGCGCTGCCCTGTGTGCGCGAAATAATCGGAGAGACAGGATAAGCAGCCACGGTCAGCAAAGTCCAGGAGGGCTCACTAAGAAAGCTTCACTTTACAAGGCTCCAGTACGAGGTTCCCCTTGTTCTCCGGCTGCTGCTTATTGCGCACGGAAAGATATTACATATGGAGGAGGTGAAGCTATACGGGTATAGACCGCACGTGCCGAATTAAGGTCTGCGTATGTGTGACTCTGTTGGTGAATCCTTCGGATACAGCGAGCCACAGCTCGGACCCCCCCCCCCCCCCTCCCCCCGCCGTCATCTAGCTTGAAGAACGATTCGACGATTTACTTAGCATTCTACCACGCCCATTTGCAGCGCGTTTGCGGCGGTGTTTCGTGTTTCGCTTTACACAGAGGCCTCGTGAGAAGTGCGCGTGCGTGGCATGGGCGGGCGCACTCGTGCGAAATTTTGGGCCACGGTCGTCGACGCCCTCCGAGGATGGTGGTTCCGCTGGAAGCACCCGATCGCGTGATGAACTCTCTGCACACGGGGTATATATACTGGAGACAGACTCGCCCATTGGGAGTGGATTAAAAAGAAAGAAGAAGAAAATCAAAGAAGGGTGCGGGGAAAGAAAACCAAAGGAAGCTATGGCGAGTCGCCGCATGCATAGACGCGTCGACATAGTCGTTCGTGACCGCCGGGCTCCACTTTTTGAGCGCGTCGAGGTGGAGCACGAGCGGAACGCGTGGCGGTTAGCGCGCGTTCGGCGCAGCCGCTTTCTTGCCTGCAGCAATGGCACAGACAGGCGCCTTTCGCCGGCCAGAAAGCGCCGCGAAATTCTCATTTGTCAATTCAGCGTAGCCGACACGGCCGCTACTATAGGGCTGCAAATGAAATGAGACGCCATTCCAATGGACAACGGCTCGCGCCACTTCATCTCGCTCGTCTGCTTGTTACACAGCGAGCTTTGCCGAGATCAAGTTCACGAACGTTTAGCCCATTGGCGTTGCGCTGCTGCTGAGCGCGAGGTCATGGATTCGATCTCCGCAGCGCTGCATATATATATATATATATTGTCACAGACAAAGCCACAAAAGACTTCGGTCGACGCTAAAGATCTTTTTATATATATCGCTGTCCTGGCACCCTCGTCGTTCTCTTCTTCTCGGAGCCACCCAACATGCCTAGCATGTGGCACCGAATCGCACCGAGTGGCTGTCAGCTGTGTCGAGGCCGTGGCATTACCCCCCTCCCTAGAAGCATCGTCTCGATGCGGAACATTGAGGCACTGGAGATTGCCACGGGGATGCTGTTAAGAGGGACGTAGATGGTGAGAGAGGCGTGGGACTTTGCGTTCAGCGGGAGTGGTATAACTTCAATCTAGAGACGTGAACGACATCGGACAGGCTTGGGCGTCGGGAACGGCGAGCGGTGCCTCCTCCTTCAGGAATCACTTCGTATGTGACGTCGCTGAGTCGTTGAACGATCCGATAAGGTCCAAAGTAGCGGCGCAAAAGTTTCTCCGACCGACCACGCTGGCGAATCGGTGTCCACACCCATACTTTGTCACCGGGTTGATAAGTGACGTCGCGGTGACGAAGATTGTATCGGTCGGCGTCGTTGTGTTGTTGGTAGCGGATACGCATTCGTGCGAGCTGGCGTGCCTCTTCGGCGCATCGAGCGAATTCGGCAGCATCATTGACAACATTAGAACAGTAGGTGGGTAAGAGCATTGCGTCCAACGTTGTGACAGCTTCCCGGCCGTGCACCAAGCGAAAAGGGGTGAAGCCGGTAGTTTCTTGAACGGCAGTATTATATGCAAACGTAACATATGGGAGAACGTCGTCCCAGTTTTTGTGGTCGACGTCAACATACATGGAAATCATATCAGCGATCGTTTTGTTTAGTCTTTCTGTGAGCCCGTTCGTCTGGGGATGGTAAGCAGTGGCTTTGCGGTGAACGGTACCACTGAGAAGCATGATATCTTCTGTGAGCTGCGCTGTAAATGCTGTGCCCCGGTCGGTTATAACCACTCTTGGAGCACCGTGGCGGAGTACGATACCATGTACAAAGAAGGTCGCAATATCATTTGCAGTGCCTCGTGGGAGAGCTCGGGTTTCAATGTAACGTGTTAGGTAGTCTGTGGCAACAGCAATCCAACGGTTACGAGCCCTCGACGTGGGGAATGGTCCAAGCAAATCTATTCCAACCTGCTGAAAAGGGATCCGCGGAGGATCCACGGGATGGAGAAGACCAGCGGGACGCACGGGTGGTGTCTTGCGTCTCTGGCAGTCGCGGCATGTCTTCACGTATTGCTTGACGTCACGGCGAAGGTTAGGCCAGAAGTACTTTTGGCGTATGCGTGAAAACGTCCGTGCGAATCCCAAGTGGCCCGAAGATGGATCGTCGTGAGATGCCCGCAGGATGTCGTCACGTAGTGAAGAAGGCACTACAAGGAGGCAGGCGGTTGCGGTCGAGTGAAAACCCAATTTGTAGAGAACGCCATCGCGGAGAAAAAACGAGGAGAACTTGCGGATGAACATACGAGGCGGCTCCGGTAGACGGTTCTCAAGGTAGTCGATGAGAGGCCGGAGTTCTGAATCATCGCGCTGTTGCTTGCTGATGTCTGATACTGAGATAATGGACAGAAATGCGTCCTCTTCATCAAACTCGCATGGCGACGGTTGAAGTGGAGCACGTGACAGGCAGTCGGCGTCGGTGTGTTTACGCCCGGACTTGAACACTATTGTCATATCGTATTCTTGCAAGCGAAGACTCCAGCGTGCAAGACGGCCAGATGGATCCTTCAGATTGGCTAGCCAGCACAATGAATGGTGATCTGTCAAAACTCGAAACGATCGGCCGTACAAATATGGTCGGAACTTAGCAATTGCCCACACAACGGCCAAGCATTCCTTCTCCGTAGTGGAATAGTTACTTTCAGCTGGAGACAAAGTGCGGCTTGCGTACGCAATGACGCGTTCGGCTCCATCTTGCCACTGTACGAGGACGGCACCAAGGCCAACGTTGCTGGCATCCGTGTGCAACTCGGTGTCACTGTCTTCGTCAAAGTGTCCTAGAACAGGAGGTGTGCGCAGACGATTCTGGAGTTCAAAGAAGGCCTCTTGTTGTTCCTGCTCCCAGACAAACGGAACATTATCTTTAGTCAGCCGCTGCAAAGGTTCGGCTATCCGTGAAAAGTTTGCCACGAAGCGTCGATAATAAGCGCAAAGCCCTAGAAAACGGCGGAGTTCGTGTTTGTTCGAAGGTGTTGGAAACGAAGCAACAGCAATGGTTTTGTCGGGGTCTGGTCGAATGCCCTCGTAGCTGACGACATGGCCTAAAAATTTGAGTTCGTCATACCCGAAATGGCATTTTTCAGGCTTTAAAGACAGGCCAGCAGTACGAATTGCGTCAAGAACTGCTTGTAAGCGCTGGAGGTGCTGCTCAAAAGTTTCCGAAAAGACAACGATATCATCTAAATAGACAAGGCATGACTGCCACTTGAGACCTGATAGAACCGTGTCCATCATGCGCTGAAAAGTGGCAGGCGCAGAGCACAATCCGAAAGGAAGGACCTTGAATTCGTAGAGTCCGTCAGGCGTAATAAATGCCGTTTTCTCACGGTCACGCTCATCAACCTCTATTTGCCAGTAGCCGCTGCGAAGGTCCATCGATGAGAAGTATCGAGCATTTCGAAGGCGGTCCAAAGAGTCGTCGATGCGGGGAAGGGGATAAACGTCCTTCTTCGTAACGTTATTAAGCTTGCGATAGTCAACGCAAAAACGCAGTGTGCCGTCTTTCTTTTTCACCAGAACCACAGGTGACGCCCATGGACTGGTGGAGGGCTGTATGATATCGTCGGTAAGCATTTGTTTGACTTGATTCCGGATGGCGTCTTGCTCTTTACGAGAAACACGGTAGGCACGTTGGCGCACGGGTCTTTCATTGGGATTTGTAATAATTCTGTGTTTCGCAGTAGGCGTTTGGTTGACCTTCGATGTTGAAGCGAAACAGTCCGCAAAAGACTGTAAAAGGCTTCGAATGCTAGCCTGTTGTTCACCTGATAATTTAGAATTCACATCAATATTGCTGTTGGCTGGTACGTCACAGTTAGAATCTCCATCATTTTGCTCTACAGTTAAACAAGCGGGAAAATCACTGACTGGCTCCAAATAGGCGATGGCAGTTCGTGGGGCGAAGTGCTGGTATTCACGACTGAAATTGGTCACTAAAATCTGAGCAGTCCGTGACGACAGCTGCAAGATGCCGCGGGCTACGCAAACCTGTCGAGCCAACAAGACTGACAGATTGCCTTCAGCGATTCCGAGATGGGGAGGATCATCGTCTGTTTCTACGGTGATCAACGCAGTACTCCGGGGTGGTAAAGTAGCACAGTCACCCGAAACGCGTAACACCGTGGACTGTGGGTGGTAGTCGTCCGAATGAGTTGCGTGTTCGCTGGAAAATGTGACAAGCAACTCGCGAAGGTTTATGATTGCGCCGTACTCCCGAAGAAAGTCCATGCCGAGTATGACCTGCCTAGAGCACTCTTCCAGTATAATAAATGAGCCAACAAATGTGACCTCGCGAATTTGTACCCTCGCAGTGCATTTGCCGATCGGCGTGAGAACATGACCGCCGGCTGTACGGAGCTTAGGTCCTGGCCACGGTGTCGTCACCTTGCGAAGTGCCGTAACCAGTTGTCCGCTCATGACAGAATAATCGGCGCCAGTATCGACAAGAGCGGTGACCGGGTGGTTATCTACAGAAACGAGTATCTCGGCTGAAACAGGTTCAGGGTTTTCGAAGAAAGGTGTCGAAGGTGCGCAGTCGTCGTTGTCGTCGTCGTTATCGTCGTCGTCGGGGTGTCGCAGCGGAGGATCTTTCGAAGTGCGTTGGACAGCGGCCCCACCTCCGGAGGTCGCTGTTCTCAGTTTCCCCGACTTGGGCTCGTGGGCCGATTGCCCACGGAAGCGGAGAACGTAGTGTAGCGGCTAGGTGACGCCGATCGTCGAGGAGGTGGTGATCGTGACTGGCGCCTCTGCGGAGACGGAGATCGGGTCGTTGGCAGGGACTGTTCAACCGGTGGGAACTGCGCGTACGGCGACGAAGGTTGACTGGCCAGATATTGCTGGATTTCTCTCGGGCGCTCTCCCTCACGTGGGCGACGAGCGCCGGGGTGATAGCCCTGGAGTCCAATTCTTCGGTAGTAGCAGGCACGGTACACGTGGCCCGCTTCGCCACAGTGGAAGCAGAGTGGCTGGTAGTCAGGTGTGCGCCACACGTCTGACTTTCGCGCATTGATTCGGGGGCTCGTGGACCCGTACATATTTGTACGTGAACCTTGGCCCTGGAAGTGACACAGCGGTTCTTCAGAAGAAGGCGGGTTACAATGGTTCCCGGGTTGCGCAGGTAGCCTCACTGCTTGCGCATAAGTCAGTACGGGGGCGGCTTCAGGTCTGGTTTGCACGAATGGCTGTGCTGCCTGGCGAACTTCTTCGCGGACGATATCTGTGAGGGATGTTACGGTCGGTTGAAATCGCACTCCCTGTAGCCGGTCGAGCTCCTCACGCACGACACTACGCACAAGCTCTCGAAGCGCATCGGTGTCATAGGGTAACGAGACAGAAGATGCTGATCCCAGGTTGATTTGGCGATCGTAGACCGAGGAGCGTTGTTGAAGGGCTCGCTCCATTGTTGTCGCCTCACTGACGAACTCAGCTACTGTAGCTGGAGGCCTTCGCATCAGTCCAGCAAACAGCTGCTCTTTAACTGCACGCATCAGTAGGCGTACTTTCTTCGCTTCTGTCATGCCAGGGTCAGCACGCTTGAAAAGCCGCGTCATGTCTTCTACGAACATGGCTACGCTTTCGTTCGGCCTTTGAACCCTATTCTGAAGGTCTTGCTCTGCTCGCTCTTTTCTTGCGGGGCTGCTGTACGTGTCGCGTATCTGCCTTTGAAATTCTTGCCAGGTGGTGATGGATGGCTCGTGGTTAGCGAACCATGTTCGGGCAGAGTCCTCTAGAGCGAAGTACACGTTCCTTAACTTTTTCTGCTCGTCCCAATAATTGACGTCAGCCACACGATCGAATTCGTCGAGCCAGTCTTCCACGTCCTCAAAAGGCTCACCATGGAACGGCCGCGGCCAGCGTGGGGTGTGGAGAACCAGCGACGCAGGAGGCTGTCCCGTACCGTACGTCTCCTGTGTCTGGCTTGCAGTTGTGGTGGACATCCTCGGCAGATCTTGGAGGCCGTATTCCGGAGGCAGTCTTTGAAGCCGTCGGCTTTTGCGTAGGTTGTCCGCGCTCTGTTCCTGGGGGTCAGAGTACATAGACGTGTACCCAGCAGCTCCACCAGTTTGTCACAGACAAAGCCACAAAAGACTTCGGTCGACGCTAAAGATCTTTTTATATATATCGCTGTCCTGGCACCCTCGTCGTTCTCTTCTTCTCGGAGCCACCCAACATGCCTAGCATGTGGCACCGAATCGCACCGAGTGGCTGTCAGCTGTGTCGAGGCCGTGGCAATATATATAGAGAGAGAGAGAGAGAGAGAGAAGTATAGGTTGGTACGGTATGCGTTTCTTAAGCTATTTCTTTTCTATTTTGTCTAAGAAGCAAGGAACATAATGTGCAAGTGAAACTGCGCCCATTCACTGCAGCATTACATCGCGGTGTCTGCCTAGACCAAGGAAAAACTATAGAAGCCGAGACTAACGAGCATCAGCTAGAGGTTTTCGGGCGTAAACGTGTTCCTTCTGTTCCTCTGTGTAAACTTCTATGCAGAAAACGAGTGCTCAGCGTCAGCAGGTGTAAGCGGCGCTTACTTCTTCAACGGAGTGTTAAGCGGTTTCACATCCATTGGTAAATTGGTATCGCGGAACGTTGGGCACTGAGAACTTATGGTCCATAAGTTTTCACTTACTAAGTAATTACTAAGAATTACTAATTACTAAGTAATTACTAGGAAAGGAAGATGAAGTGTCTGAGAGCCAGAACGCTATTTCTCTAGCTCAGCTGTCTTTTCCTTATTTCTGCGTACATATTTGGAGAGCCGGCATGGTTCGTGGTACGGATGCAAGTTGACGTCCCCGTGCCTCTGCCGGGAATGGAGACTTCAGCGGCGGCTACGTCTAGGAAGCGGACCGGCCTCCAGAGCGACACCGACGGCGATGACACCAGCGTCTACTCGCTCAGCAGTGAGGACTTCTCTGATGACGCCTTCGAGCTTGTGCGGAGCCGCAAGGCGAAACGAAGACACACCACCAGGACATCCATGTCTTCGAGCACGCCAACGGTAGGACCAACTCAGAATACCGCAGTCAGTACGATTCTATTTGTACCAGAACTCGCTACCGACAACCTGAGGCGACTCAACAGACAGTCCGTATCGGTGCAACTTGAAGCGGTGGCGCCAAATCAGATAGCAGACGTTAGAGTCAACACACGAAAAAATGTGTTAGCTATCGACGTCACACATGAGACTGCGCTGAGAAATTTGACTACAGTTACAGAACTAGGTGGCGTTAAGCTCCGCTCGTACATCCCCCAGAACAGTGGTTCAACTACTGGTGTCATCTACGACGTGGACGTCTCTATCTCCAGCGCCGACTTGCCGATCCTAGTGAAGCCTGTCGTTTGCGGTACAACACTTCACAAAAGTGCTCTCGCCATTCCGGCTTCTACAAATAAACAATGAACATACATCTTCGATAGCCGGAGGATGAGGATGGGGCTATGGCTACAGGCGGAGGATATAGCCTCCCAAAACTACGCCGAAAGAAAACACTGCCAGCGCATTAATCACGTTCTGTACATTTAGTAACTTCAGCGTTTCATTAAATTCGTGTTAAATGATTTAGTAGGACACATAACGCCAGCGGCGCGAACTAGTCCATCTGACCGTTCGAATCAGGAGTTCGCGGGAGAAGTTTCAACAAAGTGGCAAGCACAGACACGTTAAATCACTGCTTACAATACTAGTTCCTTAGACATAAGCAACACCGAAATGTTAGGCAAATCATTGCTCTGATAGCGTGCCAACTCATATCTAACGCCGAGTCAGCGTGCATTTTGTATTTACACCGGCGGCTCAAATCGAACGCGGATGTCGTACATGTCCGCAACCGGATCTTTCGAATGGAAACACGCTTAAGAGGTTTATCAAATGCACGCCCACAGACGGTCGCAAAGCGAGAAAAAAAAAAAGAAAGCGGTTATCCCAAACAAACGCCCCTATAGCAACCCACTCGTGGCTTCATTAATCACTCGCACGGGGCGCACACCGGTCAACCGATATTGAAACAAGGCGCCCTCTTTCTTTGTCGGGCAAGCGTCAACGCTGCCGCTTGCCCGTGTCTGTCCAGTCGCGAAATGGAAGTCGCAGACCGAGCTCGCGCGATGTAATCTGCGCGAAAGAGGAAAGAAATCATTTTCACGCGTTCGCTGCAGTGACGAAAAAATATATATATATGAAGAAAAAGTTAAAAAGGACGTCCGTCTCTGAAAGCGCGACACGCGAGCGCTACGCCTACCTTTTTTTTTTCTTTGTATTGTTTTTTTTTAATTTATTACTACGCTTGTTCGAGCTCTCCCGTGAAACTATTTCGTCTTCCTCGCTCTCCCACTCCTATGTGTAAGAAGCGCACCGCACGCCTTCTCTCGAGCGCCTTATCAATTTAAAAGGAGCGAGAAACGAAATTTGCATGTCGCATGCCGGCACTTGTCCTCGCGGACGTTTTGTGTGCCGCCGCCGCTGTGGATAGAACCCCCCCCCCCCCCTCCCTCTCGTTTCTGTCGCCGCGGGCGCCGCCACCGTCGCAATTTGGGGCCACTGGGACAGCGCCGCGATAGGTCCGTAGCCAGCTGGCGGTTAGCTGCATGGCTGGAGATCAAAAAGAAAGAGAAAGAGGACGAAGAAAGAAATAAGAAATTAAAACACTTTTTGTGGGTTTTGTTCGCTCCCCCCTCTCCCTTGCTTTTTATACTTATACTACAGCTTGTACTATACAGCTTATGCTAGGACTTATATACTGCAGCTTTTTGACAGTTGTGCTGTGGAAGCCCCGAGAAGGAGGCTGGCGACCGCAGAATTCCAAGCTCGCACGCAACGCACGCGAGCAGTCAAGCCGCTCACAGCAGATACGTGCGTATAGGACACTGCCGTGTTTGCGGCCAGACTGGCGATGTATGGTGCCCCTCCTCCTGCGGCAGGGCGCATAGCGGCGCGGTCGCGAAAACTATTTCGGCACTCTCTGTATACTGCGAAGTCTACTGGCATAATTCGTTGTAGTACAGAAAGATAGCAATGATAGGGAAAATGCGGGGAGGTTAGCCAGACGAGCGTCCGGTTTGTTACCCTACAACTGGTGTGTGGGAGAGAAAAGGCAAGGAATAGAAAGAGGAAAAGAGGGAGAGAGGGAGCGCTGCGGTGCTCGCGGGACGAGGCACGGGATGCCTGCAAACGGCGGCTTAGGCAGCGGCGCGCTTCAAGAACTGCACTATAGAGGGCGCGAACAGCTTTCTGCACCACCCATTGCTGTGGCCACGACCACGCTGTTTTAGACTCAGGAACTGTCCGGCTGGTTTAACGGTGGTCTGGGGGGAAAGGCGCTGGGTGTCGCATGCCGAGAACGGGCATACAGCAGGTACGTGCTCGATGGCTTCCTCACACCTACAGGAGTCGCATGTCGGGCTATCGACCGTCCCAATACGGAAAGAATAGGCGTTCGCAAGCGACCCTAACCGCCATAAGCTACGGTATAAGAGACAAGCATGAGTTGATGGCTAGATATTCCACCGTATTATTCTTCACCTCTTGCTTTCTCTTCTTCCGCGCCCCTTACAAGAGCAAAATGAAATTCAACATCTTGTACAAATAGAGTTAATTAAATTTTATAGAAAGTAAGTTTCAAAATTTATGGAATATCAACAAAAATGCTTATAACGCAGTTTTTTTTACGAGCCCGCTATTGTAAACGCTGTTGAGACCCGCGAAATGAAACCAAGAAAAAAAAAGAAAAGAAACGATGATTCACAAGCTGTCCAGTATGGTTCCTTCAGCCGGCTGAGTTCTGGCATACCTCCCCAAATCCTGAAATGAGCACGTGTCATTGTTGGGGATCATCATCGTCGTCGTCGTCTTTTCTGTATGTATACAGAGCCGTCACTGTCACGGCCTCATACTTTAAGCGAAACTACGCTTTCCTTTTTTAAAGCAACATACGGTATTTCTTACAGGCACATTACGAGATCCTGCAGTTAAACTCACCAACTTCTTCCGTCAAATAACTTTGCACGGGATCGCTGTAATTGATGAGTAATTGATGATCTTCAACAATGACACGAGCTCATTTCAGGATTTGGGGATGTATGCCAGAGCTCAGCCGGCTGAAGGAACCATACTGGACAGCTTGTGAATCATCGTTTCACCCTTCACTCTTCACACTATTCTCGCCAACGCCGCACCTTGCCATCTATCTTCTTAGCCAACCACTTTGCCATTTGCCATTGCAATCAATGATCGCACATTTTCTCACCGATATAGTTCCCGTTTCTTCTCATTAGGCGGTCAATAGCCATCTCTTGAGCCATTGCTTCAACGTCAGCGACAATGACCTTTCTTCGGAGGTAGTCGTTCCGGGCTCCAACGTTTTCTCCGGTTAACTCACACATCCATCGCAGGATCTTCATTTCAGCCAATTGCATCGCTTCATGTTGCGTTTTTTAACCAAAATTGTCTTCACATTCGTGCAGCTAGCGTTACAGACTGTAAGCATTCGTCATATGCAAACCTCTCCTTGAAATTTGGTTCTGTGCTTTCTCATCTAAATCCTCATCTGCATTCCCACCAGAGTCAATATCTTAAATGTGGTGCTAAGAATCATTAGACATTGCGTCGGTGCAGAATTTATGATGTTCTTCTCTCCACCTTGCAGGTTTCCGCAGAACTATTACGTCAAACTCTTGTCTTTGCTTCGAGTTGTTGACAAATGCAACTCCGCCCTGCTATCTGCTAGCCGCCTGGTTAGCTCAGATGGTACAGCGGCTGCCCCGTAAAGGTGGTGTTCCCGGGTTCTAGTCCCAGACCAGGACGAATTTTTCTTCAGCTGCGAAGATTTTCTTTCGAGGAACCCGTATGGGTTTCCTTTATAGCAATTGCTACGATTAGGTGGATGTCTCATTTTTCTTTAATTAAGAATTTACGATGATTCACGAAGAACGCGTCACGTTGTTATCGGAAACTCAACAACCATCGTTGTAAGAAATATAACTGGTGAAACACCTTAACTGCACTGCGACAATAAGATTATCTGCAAACTTTTTTTTTTGTTCATTTCGCGCCCACTGGCAAAGTAACACTACAAATCAAGCTAAAATCTTTGCTTTCGACTATATGTTCACCCGCGTCACCTCATGGCTCTTCACAACTCGCTGTAGGTGAACTCACTTCGCGTCAAGAAAGTCGCAGCCTGTTGGTCGCAATTTGGTCGCAGTCTCGTTTTACATATTTAAATCTATGCTACCGCGGATGTCGCCGAGCTAACGCTTGAACCAGGTTGCCGTGCCACGAATTGCCCGCAGTTAACCGTGTCACCTGTTGTTAACGGCGGCGAGATGAGCGCCACCATCGGGCACCGCGCGCTCTCAGCGGCCACATCACGGCAGCGCGAGCTTGCGTGCATCCCCACCATCTGTCACAGCAGCTTTAAGAAAATGACGCGCGTCAAACAAAAAATAACTAACGCGCCGAGCGTCGTCATCTAGGTGAGCGCTTCTACTGAACTAACGTAACCCACATAGCCTACCGGTAAATGCAGGAAAGAATTCAGACCATGGACAAGTCATTTGTCCGAACTCGTGCGCTACTCCGGCAGCTCGAGACGTTGCATGTCCATTGTCTTCGCCAATAAGCGAGTCTCTCTTTTTGGTTTTTGCGCGTGTCTTCGTTCGCTCGTTTCCGCTCGACCGCTAAGCGAGCATTGACGCCCGCACACGCAGAGGGCACGCCGGGGTGCTGCGGATCGAGAACTGACCTAAAGTAAGTCCGGTCGTGCCTCCCCCCCCCTCTTCACCCCCCCCCCCCCCTGGACTACCGATCATTTGCATCGTTCTGGAGCGAACTTGCGTTCCCCCGCCGAGCCCGAACGGTTCGTCGGGAATGGCCACTGCGACCGTGGCCTCCTTCCGATTTGGAAGGTCTCGTGCGAAGTGGATCTCGCCAGTGGGAACGCGCCGCCTACAGGAAAGACGCGCACGCAGCCATACACGCCGCCGGACGGCGAACTAAAACAGAGGAAGATAGAGAGAAAAGATGAACGTAAATCGTAGGCAGCAATGCCGGCCGACTGTGGCTATGTGTGTTCGCGTGCGAGCATTTATGTAGTACACATGCGGTGTTGCTCGCAAATCCGCTGAGAGACCCGTGACATCGCCGAAAAGCGCGCGACTTAAAGCGCGACAACATGGCTGCGTTTTACTTCTTGTCGTGCTTGCCTCTCGAGTTCCTTAACTTCTTCTTCTTGTTTTTTCTTTGAATGGTGGCGTGGAGCCCGCGACGGACCCGGCATGGAATGCACGTCGTCTTGAACCGCCGTATAGAAGCGGTCGTCTTCTGTTTGTTTACTTCCGAGTTCCGGCGGATTAGGCACGCTCCCGCTAGATTATCCGCACGCATGGCTATGGCGCGGTGGTTTCGGCGAGGCTTTGATATTGTATCGCGCTGCGGCGGCTCACTTTTATCTCTCTTCTTTCTTTCTTTTTTTTTTTTGCCGGACGACTCGAGTGTCATATTTGTGGTTGCAGAAAGTTAAAAAAGGAAGAAAGAAATGTTTGAGCTGTTACTGCGCGTTCTTGAGAGATACGGACAAAGCAACGAATATTGTAGCGTGGGCGACGCTGCAGAGAAGCCCCCGAGAACCATAATTTTAGAGAACGAGACGATGTGTCAGTTTATTGAAATTACCGCTACTGGTTCGCACAGGACTCCGACTTTTCGCAGACTGTTGAGTCATTCGCACCTCAGATTAGTCACACGTGTGGAAGTAGAGGCTGAAATAAGCACACCCGCGACAGAAAAAAAAAAGAGAGAGAGAGAGAGAAACGTACGAACCATTGTGTCGCGAGAGATCACAATTTCTTGACAACGTATGTATAAGGCGTCCCAACTATCATGCACCAAGATTTAAACAAATATATGTAAGTGCCACGTAGCTGGACAAAACCAAGGTAATGTTGTTTGCTGTCGCTTGGAGACACTCAAATTATATCTTTTTCATTCCACCTAATCACATAATTAGCCTAGTTTATTTGATCAGCTTTTCAAATATTATAATTAGATGAAAAGTGTTAATGAGAAAAGTGTAGAGCAACCTGAAAAACTCCCGATACAGCTTTCTGTCGCTCAATCCGTGCTGCGTCAAAGTGTTTTTCCGATCGTGAAAGGAGCCCGCGAATGCACGCAAAACTGCCGCGCGACTGGCCGCTCGAGGCACTTTGCGGGCTTGTATCATGCTCGGAAAGACACTTTTATGTAGCACGTATTGAGCGGGAAAAAAAAGGTTTTTCATGTTGCACTACAATCTTTCTCGTTGACCTTTTTCATCTAATTAAAATATTTGAAAAGTTGATTAATTAAATAAGACTAATTATGCGATGAGGCGCAATGCAAAAAAAATATAATCTGAGTATCTCCAAGCGACGGCAAACAACATTACCTTTGATCGGTCCAGCTGTGTGGCATTTACATATCTTTAAATCTTGGTGCACGAAAGTTGGGGCACCCTGTGTACAGGTTGTCAAGACGGGTTCAAATAGCGCTCCGTTAGGAGAGGCGTTCGAAAGTGAGGTGCGGAATTATTCGGAAATAAGTACAGCGGCGACAAAAGGTATATACAGGCCCTGTGGGCGCGAAAAACTAGAATTTATGGGCGCTATTTGCCAAGTGACTGCAGTGTATTTGAAGTAGTGCCCAGGTTCAGTTTCTGAATGTCAGTCTTCATGAGCGTGCAGCGCGAATTTAAGTGTCGTTTCCGTGGAACCCGTGGTCCATACCGTTATTATTGTTAAGGCGAAAGCCTTTTTAGGCTCACGGTCAAGTCTGTGTCAACAGACCTGACCGCAGGAGTGCCCGCCGAAGCGTCATCACGCCATATGAAGGCAGATTAAAGACAGATTAAAGAATGAAAAATGATTCATAGTTACAGTGAATGATAACGTTAATAGAGATTGGTAGAGGTTAATAACGACGAGTAATGACTAATAATGACTACTAATGACTTGTAATGACTACTAAGGACTCCGAAATGACCAATATGTCTAACGACGGCTTGTGATGACCACAATAAATTACAAATGACTAAAAATGCTTACTAGTGAGCAGTAATGACTAATAATGACTGAAATGACTTGTATGACTACTAATGACTACGAAATGACCAATATGTCTAACGACGAATTGTAACGACTACAACTGATTACAAACGACTAAAGATGCTTACTAGTGAGCAGTAATGACTAATAATGACTGAAATCGCTTGTATGAATACTAATGACTACGAAATGACCAATACGTCTAACGACGAGTTGTAACGACTACAGCTGATTACAAACGACTAAATATGCCTACTAGTGAGAAGTAATGACTAATAATGACTGAAATGAGTTGTATGACTACTAATGATTACGAAATGACCAATATGTCTAACGACGAATTGTAACGACTACAACTGATTACAAACGACTAAAAATGCTTAGTAGTGAGCAGTAATGACTAAAAGAAAGAAGAGAAAAAGAAGAGGCAAAGAGAAAGAGGCGAATGATAAGAACAGGAAGAGTAGTCTTTCGCCGTTCGTCTTTTAAGAGAGATCTTGAGAGACCCTGTAATGTTATTTTTGAGGATTGCAAATCGGGCAGCACATGTCCTGTGCTCTTTCGCTTGACCCTGTCGAAAGTGGTGGCGTTGAAGATTATTATTATTATTATTATTATTATTATTATTATTATTATTATTATTATTATTCGTAATAATCTCTGGCAACAATTACAGTGTTGACAGTTGCAAACAAACAGAATAAACTACTATTAAAGCTTTACATATAGAATGGTTACGTTCGCTTACAAAAGATCACGCCAATGCTTTGTTTTGAACCTGAGATTTTTTCCCTTCTATATTGTGAAATGAAATTGCTGAAAGCATTTTGAATTGTTATGTGAAGTTACCAAACACAATACCATAGCGTTGTTCACTGGAACATAAGATTTCTTCCTTTTTGTATTACGTCACTTATGTTGTTTCTCGAGTGGTGCTGCGAAATTGAATGGCGAAACGGTGCGGCTAGTTTGTGAGAGGCGAAAGCCTGTAGTACATGGGCCACGACAAAAAGAAAGAAACTTTTATGTTAATAAACGTTTCATGACATATAAGCCATAAGAACTCCCTATCCGGTTTCGGTGTACTCCTATACATTTGGTATATTGTTTGTGGCCCTTATATCTGGGGCGTTCTTGGATGCTATTACGTAAATTCCGAAGGGAAACATCTCAGAAGCCGCTTAAGCAACGGCTTTGTTCCGCCCGAACGAAGTCCCACTGACTGATTCCGATATTCGGCTTCCTCGCATAAGAATCGGCCCGGCGTGCACACTTGTCCGCCGTGCTTTAATGTTGTGCAGTGGGGCATCACAGTCACGGGTCAGTGCTTATGGCGACGACTATACGGAATGGCACGTGCAGACGCGGCTAATCCCTCACGCTCGAATCGCTCCAAACCAGCTGCAAAGCCCGCATAGTCGGGCTCCAACTGCTTAACGAGCGTAGATCGGCATTTGACTACTGCCTTTACCAGTGGAAATTTTCGGACCTTGAAGGGACACTAAAGATGTGGAATAAATGTGTTTAGACTAATCCTTTCCAAACTCCATTTTCATCCACGTGACGGAACAACATTTGCAATTACAGGGAACAAGTTTGCAGACCAAAGTTTCGGTTTCTTTCTCTCTCTCTCGCTCGCTCTTTCTCTCTCTCTCTTTTTTTTTTTTGCGCCGGTACCAAAGCCGGCACTTCGGTCTTACGTCATGAATTTCAAATATTTCAAAAGCATATTCTCGTACTTTAAGCTGTTATAGCGCAGTAAAAGTCCTCTAAATTCGCTAGGTTGAATCCATGGTTGCAAATTTTTGTGAATAAGGGCCCTGGGTCCATATTCAAACACCCAGTGCGAATAAAAACGTTCTTACGCTAAAGTGTTCCGAAAAGATGCCAGCCAGTCGTGACGCTGTACATACTATTAGCGTATATGTTCAACGTACCACCAATAGCAAAGCGCACTTACGAAACAAAAAAATACTTTGTTAATTCGGACATTAAGAAGTTCGCGCTGTTGATTCCACAAGTTTCTAAGCTCCAATTTCTTTAAACGCCAGCCGGAAATATTTACTTACTTAAATGAAAGGCTAGTACATTCCGAATATACCTTAAGTGAACTGAGTTCACTATACATTAAGAATCCCACGATGTGTGCATTCATACGAGTTTACTACGTTATGTTCTGTATCTTGGACTGGTCTGATTTAATTCTGACCGCGATATCGACTGCGAACCTATATCATTTGCGTCTTTTGCTCGTGAGACGGATTGAAGCCGAGAGACACTGGCGAAACTTTGTCTAGTGCCGTTAAATTCCACGGCAGCGCTATTCTAATGTATACCTATTGCGTCTTATTCGTCAGCCAGATGTGGCATTTTAATCTGGTACTTCACTACAGTGCACGTTAAAAAAACAGCGCATTGCAGGGAAGCAGCATTATATTCTTGCTATACTTTTCAGCAACCGTCGGCAGTCGCGCCCCTGTGGTTGAGGGGCGATATTTCGTCTTTTTACTTCATTCGTTGTGGTCTTAACTCGGACTTGAGCCATACATTTTTCGAATCCACGTAGAAGAATCGCTAACAGCTCTTGTTACAACAATCGCGCACTCTCGATCACTGCAAGCTACTCTAGCTAGTGCACGTCAATGACGAATCGCAAGCATAGTACACTGTGTCAACATACTCGCGACACGTAACTCACGGTCCAAATTGCGTACAACTCCGAACAACCTCCTCTATCGTGACCATCCTGAGGCCAGCTCCCCGAGGGGGGAGGGGGGAAGAAAGTGAACAGAACGTGCAGCAGATCCGAGTTAATCAACGGCTCATCTCTGAGCAAACGTATCGTGCCGCTATACTCCCTTTTCTCAATTTCGGGGACGGAACACCCTCGCGCACGCCCTTCGCAAACTGAACGCCCACGTATAAACACGCTCGTCCGCAGTGGCTGCACTGCGCTCCCAACGTGGAGCGTCATTAATCATTACAACGCACACGCCACTGAGTGATGTTCCGTGGGTGGCCCAGCATATCAGCGCGTCCGGGTCAACCCCACGAGAGAGTACTCTGGGCGCTATACGCGTTCATTACGAGACGCCAACTAACATCGCGAGCACTCGGTTCTCGAGCTGCGATCGCTGTGCGGTGTGCGCCCGATGGAAGGGGCATGAGGGAAGCCTCATTCGTGGCAACATTGCGAGGAGGAGGAGGAGGAGGAGGAGGAGGAGGAGGAGGAGGAGGAGGAGGTCGCGAGGAGGAGGCGTATCCGTTCGCCGCAAACTGCGAAAAACGACAAACGTACAAAAAGCGAGATAGGTCTGTGCATGATCGAGCATCAAGCAGGGAGGGCCGTGGACGTATGCCGGTGCAGTGGCGTGCGCACGGAGGTAAGTGTGGCGTGTAGAACACCTTGGCCACCCGTACTTGTTGCTCATGCCCACGCATGGTTCTTTCCGTTACCATCACCATCGTCCGGTGTCTGCCCTCCATTGAAGCACGCCGGCAAAATGACCCGCCTCCTAACAGTGCGTTCGAGGCCTCTTCCGGGATTGTTAGAAATGGCCTGACTGATTAAACACACACACACACACACACACACACACACACACACACACACACACACACACACACACACACACACACACACACACACACACACACACACACACACACACACACACACACACACACACACACACACACACACGCGCGCGCACGCACGCACGCACGTAAACACACACGCACGCACAAGAAATAAATAAAAAAACAAATTAACTTGACGCTGTTTATAAGGCTTTGCTAAGAAGAGCATACTTGCTTAAAATAAAGCAAATCTAGAGTAAGAAAGCAAGCCTCTTCACAACTTCGCCCTTGGCCATTATTATTAACTTTCTCATAAGGTGGCGATTTCAGGTTTCTAAATTTAAATAAACAAATGCACTCATGTGGCATAGTGCGCAGTAGTTAAGGAGTGGGAATCATAATGGCGTCATGGTTCTTTTTTTTTTCCTTTTCTCGTAAGCCTGTGTGGCAATGTGAACAATGTTCAACAGAGTCCCCATTTTCCTGTGAACCTCTGTCATGAATTCTAACTTGCCGCGGGCTGTATAAATTACATTCGTTTTCCTGCACTGATCGCGAATTAGGATTTTTTTCTACGCGCGCGCGCACTTGTGTGTGTGTGTGTGTGCGCGCGCGTGCGGGTGTGTGTTTGGGGGGGGGGGGGGGTGCTCAAGTGACTGTAAGCCAAATTGGAGCAACAAAAGCAACACCCCTGTTTCCTCGAAATTACAGAGAGAGAGAGAGAGAGAAAGGAGGGGCACTGTGAATGGGTTTTCAGCTGAGCTCTTACTTTCAATAACAGTATTTCAGATTTGCCTTGATCTGATTGCGCACTGATTGTTGGAATCGGTTGGCACAAGACAGGGCTAAATGGAGATCCCAGGGAGAGGCCTTCGTCCTGGCAGTGGACATAATATAGGCTGATGATGATGATGATGATGATGATTGCGCACCAATCTGACGTCACATGTCCATTTTTATTAATAGACAAGCACGTGGCGGTCACGATGCATCATCAGTGGCTATGAGGGTGGTCGAAAAAAGTTAATGTAAGAGTGAGTGTCAGGGAGAAGGCAAGAATGAATGAATGCACGAGCCTCTATGTGAACCTTTTGATGAGAGCAGTGCCCGTAGCGCAAACAAAGATAAAATGAAATTCTGAACGAAACTACAGGTTTGACGCCATGAATTCCTGCGAAGTATTTTGCCATAATTATCACCATAGTCAGATAGGTACTTACATAGTTCCTTTTGTGTCTTTGCAGTGATAGGCGTTGATCTCACCTCGGATGACAATATAGTATAATGCATGTGTTCTCCATCAACCAATTCCTCGTCTTTACCACTTTCCAGCTTATTCTCTTTGCCTATTCATGTATCTCAAAGCTTGTATCTGCGCGCTTGTCTCGTATATTTGGGGCTTAAACTCATCATACTGCGCAAACACGAAAGAGAAAATCATCATCCACCCAATTGCTTCGCGCTAGATAGTCGGGTGGATGATAATTCTCCCTTTCGTTAATCTTCCTCCACGTTGCTGACTTCCGCAGAACTGATTCGTTATGTTCCCTCTACAAACGTCTTCTCAAACCTGGCGCCGCACAAGAGGGACGGCGCCATCTGTCGGCGTCGATTAAAACCCTCCCAGGTGAGAGGTACTGCGCTTTTGCTGCCTTGCGCGCTTGCCTCGCAAGATTGCCGCTCCGCGCTCCTCCTCACCTCATACCTCGTCTCTCTCTCTTTCTCTCCTATTCCTCCTTGCACCAACCTGTTTGTTCGCCTTCGCGGAGGCTGCGTGGAGTTGCGCCTTTCTCTCGGCATCGGATGAGACAGAGAGTTTGTTAGCATCTTGGGCCTCATTCTCTCGCTTCTTACGCGTGTTTTTCTTTCGCAGCTTCCAGGCATGGGGCGAGGAGGAGCAGTACCCGTCGGCACCCCCTCTCAGCCAGCCGGCACGACCGGCCCCACGGGCGAAGACGGCGGAGCAGGAGGTACCTCTGGCTCTCTCAGACTAGCCTCATTCAGCGATGGCCTCGGTCGCCTAAGCGCAACGTCTCCGTGTGCAACGGCCGCATTTCGCTCTGTGTGTTTGTGTCTCTCCCAGCCTTGTTCGGAACGTGTTTCCTATCGTCGCTCTTAATTGCGATCGAATTCTCGCGGCTCGGCAACCTGTACCGAGAGTGCTGTGTACCAGGACTACCCCTCCCGATAAGCTCCAGCAGCAAGGAAGAGGAAAACCAGCTGAGATGGACAGCCAGGTCGCCTAGCCGCGGCTTTCGAAGTGCGCCTGTGGTTCTCCCCCGTATTCGGTGGCATCTTCGCGTCGACGGCCTCTCCGGCCACCTGTGCTCGATTGTGCTAAGGGGAAGCGGGCCGTTCCCGCGCGATTCGAGCAAAAAGAGCGGCAACGATGCAACGCGGCGGGCCCGTTATGGCGGCGCCGGCTCCCGTGTCCGTGGTGGTGAACGGTTCCCCCGTTGCTCTCGAAGCGACTGAGCTGAGCGTGAGCCCGACGCCGACGAGTCCCGTGCCCCACGTGGTCCGCGTGTCCGTGGTCCCGGCTTCGACGGCGGTGTCGCCCCAGTCTCCGGCGCCGGTGGCGACTGCGACGGAAGCCGACGAGCGCAGCAGCAGCGGCGCGTCGAGCGGCACAGGCAGCGACGACGAAGCGCCGTACGACAGCGACTCCGGCGCGGAGATGAAGTTCCACCTGCGCGAACTCGAGGATACTCCGTCGTCGTCGCCGGACGGCAGCGGCGTCAGCTGCGGCCGCCCGCTGGACGTCGAGAAGGCCATCCTGTCCCGCCAGGGCACAGTGCGGGGAGTGCGCAACTTGGTCAGGGCCTCCATCAAATGTATCGCCGACTGCCAGGAGGGCAAGGTGAGCAGCAGCGGCGAATCTTTGCGCATAACGCGCCTGTCTTTAGGTCACGTGCTCGGCAGGACGGAATGGTGGTGTGCTCCAACGCGTTCGGTCTTCACCGTGTTCGTCACGTGTCTTGCTCATTTAGTGTGTACCGGCTGTAAGGTTAGATGCCAGCACAAGCACAGTGGTGAACTTGGCACCGTGCCTGCTTGATGGGCGATGGTGCAGCCAGAAAGTAAGGGGAGTGAGGGTAAGGGGAAGCGGTTGTTTTCCGCCCGCTCGTAACCTGTTCCTAGTTGTTCCTACAGGCACCAACGAGATTTCGGGACTTGTATTGACACTCTGTAGCCCTTCTCTCGTATCTACACCGGCGTTGGAATGAATGGATGCGAGGCAGCAATAGTGCTCAATGGAAACTACCTTGTAACATGTCGTCTTAGTTAAAAAAATAACTAATGCTCGAGAAAAGCGTCCTTGGATATGTTAAAAATTAAATTATGGGGTTTTATGTCCCAGAACCATGATCTGATAATGAGGAGCGCTGCATTGGGGCATTTGGATTGGATGAACTTTATTAAAGGTCCTGCGAAAACGCACGTCAGCGCGTAGTGGGCGGCTCCCAGGCAGGCGCCTCATGTGGGGACTTCGAAATAATTTGGACCACCTGGGGTTCTTTAACGCGCACCCAAATCTAAGTACACGCGTGTTTTCGCATTTCGCCTCCATCGAAATGCGGCCGCTGTGGTCGAGATTCGATCCCGCAACCTCGTGCTTAGTAGCCCAACACCACAGCCACTAAGCAACCACGGCGGGTCCTTGGATATGTAAAAGCTTTTACCTGTGTGTCACTGTGAGCCGAATAAGAAAGGAATACGAACGCGTGATTATTTAAATGCAAATATTTGTATTTTGGGCTTTGTTAGTACATTCTTATTGAAAACAGATCGATCTACAAAGTTTGCCTTCCCAGCGTGTGTCATTTATGTACGCTGTCGTACATCGTCTGGTTTTACATGGCGCCACAACATATCCGCGCCCGCTACCGTTGATGGATCACAATCAATCTGCGGCATGACACAAATCGCTTCATGCATGGTTGTGCACCGTATCTCATGCATACGATCATTTCAGGAATATATGTATGAGGCTATGGTGGAACAATACGCGATAAGAAATCACGACGTAGAGGGCAGAACTAAGTACAGTCGCGGACAGAATATTATGGACCATGAAATCTAAGAAAAAGCTGAATATCTCCGCAACCTCACAACGCAATCTGGTATTTGCATTTTGGACCTCCACTAGAATATGCTAACAACGTTGTCGTGGGCAGTTTTACTGGTTACTGCTGCAGGCTGCTCGGGAATTGAACGTTTTCGGAGATCCCGTGGTCCATTTTATTCTGTCCGCGACTGTACATTATGATAAAGTACATGCGAAGAAACTCAGAGACCCAATGTTTCTTAGTTATAGTGCAGTTTAGTGGGCAAAAGTCCACAGGAGCTTGCAAGCTGCACGTTACAATGCGTGTTGTTCACAGTTCTCTTTCGATCATTGAGAAGTTTCAAAATCACGTCATTGGGTAGATCGTTGTTTTTTCATTTTTTTTTATTTTACAGCATCACACTGCCAGTACATATTTATAGCTTGAACCGGCACCTATACTTATAATGTGACATACCTAATGCGTCCAACCTTCGGAGTCTACAAATTTTTGGCGATAATGTAAGTATAGGCAGAGCCATTTTCTGTCAAAAAGAATTTTTAGGTTCTGAACTCTACAGTTTTGGTCTCTCAGCCCAATGCATGTGGCCCACACCGTCTTAAATGGAGCAGCGTGTTTAGTGATAGGAATGAGAGTAGATGAGAAGTGAAAAAATTGGCAAAATATGTACACAATCTGAGTGCCTAAAATAACTACTGCAATCATCCCTGGCGAATGTCACTCCGCAATTGTCATGCAATTGTATGGTCCATCATAAATAAGTCTCGACACCGTTGAGAATGCATATTGATAGGCCATCGGATGAAAATTACGCAGTGACATTCACGATGGATGATTACTGTACAGATGATCACAGCGGAACTTTTCCAACCTGGCGATTCGTTGGCATCTGCTCTTACGAACAGTTCCGGCGTAAGAACTTTTTTTGTGAATGCGGTCCCTTGTATGTTTACCCTATTACCCTACTGATCACAAAGGAGAATCGTTTGACTGTATACAGGCCACTGTAAGCACTCTTTAAGTCCTCGGATGGAGGAACATTTTTGTTTTTTTCCCCTTCGTTCTCTCGTTCCGGTAATTGCTGTCTTGTTGCTCCTGCGCATGGAAGCTCTCATCGTTCTGGTAACCGTGTCATTTACATTTACACGCGCGCGCACTGGTCTCTTTATATCATCTTTCAAGCGGTAAATAACGTGCACGCCAGCCGGGAAGCTCTTACTCGCTCGGTCAACTGCAGAGTTAAATTGACCCCATGACGTCCGCGACACGCATGACGAATTAGCGCGCGGACGATTCTGCATGGCCAGAAACAAAGGCCGCGTCGTCTGCATCTAGGGAAGCAGAAGACTGCTCATATCACCAACGCTGATGATTTCGCCTTTTGTTTCTGTGGTCTGCCGCTTACGTCTTCGTGCGCTTCACGTCTCACAACGAACGCGCTGACTGGCAAATTACAGCTTGCTCCACGCGATGCGTATAGGATCACGTGAACAGTCGTGCGTGCAGTCTTGTATGTCTCTGCAGACAAACTATGCCGCGAGCGTCTGATTTCGCCCCGTCGTCGGCATTCGATCTCGGCGGGGTTCCTGTGATGTTCGTGATGAATGGCGCGCTGAGTACACGACCGGGGCGGCGTACAATGGAACGGCAGACGTGTCGTCTGCTTCGCGTGCATCGCTCGCGCTCCCGTGTCGACGTCGCCTTCGTGCTGGCCGGCGATCTTGCACGAGTGAATGCAGACTGACGGGTTCAAGCGAAAGTGACAGCGATGCAACGTGATTACTGTCTTGCATGCAGACAGACTGTGCCGAGGAGGCTAGGGGGGCATCGAAAGGGACTGGCCGACACGCGAAAAGCGAGAGGGATGGGTAGCAAGAAATGTGCGTTCGTTTGTGAGGCAACTACGAATAATAGAGAACATTAACGTGCAGCTTTCCTCCCCTAATGCCTTCATGCGATGTAGCGTTGTGATTAAGGGCTCGATTCTGTAGCATATGTCCGACAGCCTTCTTTTTATCTGCATAAACGTTGGTAAGCACAATAGAGGGGGAAAATATACGCAAACAAGGAATATGAAATTCTTAGTTTATTCCAAAGAGCGAAGCAGGAACAGCGATAGGTTGCATAACTCTACGGATTGTGAGCATCATGATGACGATGATGATCTCCTTGACTGAGGCACTGAGGCGTATATCCTGCGTGCTAGCCGCAGAACATTTATTCTTCTTTATCTAAATCAGCTGAGTGCTTTACATTCACAACAAATTCATTCAATCTCGTAATTTTCAGGGCATAAATAAGTGTCGGCGCTGTTGAGAATATGCATTGATAGGTCATTGGATGACGACTGGGCAGTGACACTCACCATGGATGATTACAGCAGGTATTTTAAGCCGTTATTTTTATTTGTAAATAACGTTTTGAAGAACAATGTACGAGGACAAACATTAAAGGCTAGACGAAATATAATCATTATAGCACACCAACTTTGCGATCCCGAATCAAGTTCAAGTTAAAAAAAGCTACAAGACTGTTCGAAGCCGGAGGTGCGAAGTTTCAGAGAAATCAGTGCACTATTCCCTTCATTTCCCTGCTGGATGAGGAAGCACTGTAGCGGCGTCGCGGGCATAAGCACTAGCTCCGGATCTATAACTGGTATTGTTTGTACGAATCTTCGTGCGTAACCCGATATCTATGGCTTCCAATGTGGAAAGCGCGCCCGCAGCTTGTTGCGTTGCGCAGTCGCGCGCCATTGTATTCAGCCGCTGTTGCCAGGGAAGCCGTCAAAGCGTCGGAGAAGCTCAGAAAGTGGCCGCGACAGAGTCTCAACCATTGGCGAATGTCAGACGGCAGCCAATATCGGCAAGGACTCGCGCTTCGACTGCAGGTTTCCTTACGTATACCTGATGCGTTTGAAAGGCTGCGTTTAATGTGCGGGATTTATGTGCGGGCTCTTTATGGGTGTTGGACCGCAAACCACCACTGCTTGCGCTCGGATTCGGGCTGCAAACCAGTGTAGTTTAGCTTAAGCGAATCCGTGAAACTTGATTAGGGGTCACCGTGACCGTGCGAGCTTCTGGAATATGCGCCCAGCGTCGGGCTCGAATCAGCAACTTGCCACACGAATGTCATTTTGTGCTTGGAACTCGTAGACAACTGAAAACAGCAATAATAATTAAATAAACGTTAATCAAGTAGCTTTATTTAAAAGAAATTACAAGTTTGAGAGAATATTAGACGCTTCCGCGAGACATCTAATATTCCCGGTTGCGAATAATAACTTGAGCGATACGCTTGAGGGGGTTGGTGGAGGGATTGCTACCCGTAGGTAAATTCGTCTACCAATAAAAACCTTCTCGCAGGAGGGGCATATTTCTTTGTTTATTTATTTATTTATTTATTTATTTATTTATTTATTTATTTATAGTACCCTTAGGGTTTACATGAAGTATTACAGAGGGGAGAGGCTAATGGATACAGATAACTATAAAAAGAAGAAAAGAAAACACAATAATCAGATAACAGTGCATAGTCAAATGTGAAAATAATGCAAGTTAGAGCGACACAATAAGCGTATCATAAAGTAGAGATGAAATATAATACAGACTGGTAATACAGACGAAATGTAAATGCGTGGTATACATAGCGAAAGTTAGAGTGAGAAGATAAGCAGATATTGATAGAAAATAAAGCATAATACAAAGCATACTGTTTGTAGATTAGGTGGGTAGTACGATGGAAATAACTTATAAACACTACTGGTCAGAAGAAAACAGAGCTACTCTACACTTGTCAACATATTGAAGTCAAGGTATACTAGATAACGTTAGTAAGTGTCTTGCGGAAGTCATCGGTGTTAGTGGTACAGACTAGTATATCCAGTAGGCGATTCCATTCCTGGCTTGTTTTTGGATGAAACATGTTACCATAGGTAGACGTTCTGTGGGATGAGATGTTCACTTTATGACGATGGTCCAAACGTGCAGGAGTAGAAGAGGCTGGTTCGATATAGCGTGATTTGAGCGTGGGAATTGGATAGTATATTTTATGGAACAAGAAAGGCGAGAGAATTTGCTGCGTTTGGTAAGGGGATATATCTTGAGGGCAAGTCTCATGCTATAGTCACGCTTGCTGTGCGCTGGTAATTGTGAAGGATAAAACGAGCGGAACGATTCTGTACAGCTTCTAAGGTGTTAATTAATGTTAATTGATGAGGGTCCCATATTTATGATACATATCCTAGATTAGGTCGAATGTAGGAGACATATAGCTGTTGCTTTAGAGAAGAAGGTTCCAGTGGGAAATTGCGCTTCAGGTAGCCCAGTATGCGATTAGCTTTGGACGTAATATGTTCAATATGTCGCTTTCACGAGAGATTATTTGTAATGTGCACTCCGAGGTACTTATAACGTGATACTGATTCAAGTGAGATGTTGTTAACGTAGTAATTAGGAAAAATTACTCGGTTACGTGAGGTTCTCATGAATTTGTATTTGGAGGCGTTAAGATTCATGTGCCAGCGAGAGCACCAGGTTGTTACGTTATCTAAATATGATTGTCACAGTGCGGTATCTTTTTTGAGTTGTAAATGTAAAAAACAAAATCTATAGGCGCCAGTTTCAGTTTCTCTCCTTTATCACTAGACAGCATGCGTTAACTTACTGTCTATTGCCAGAAGCGTTTCATGTGCAAGCGGCCCCACAGTATCTAAGGCATGCAGTCTATAGCTTTGTCACGATACAATTGCGAAACACACGAATCGCTTTTATATTTTATTTTTTCGACTCTGGGGTAGATTTACAAAGTTCCATATTTCACCTCGTTCTATCGTTCTCTTTGCTCGGGGGAACAAGGTTGAAATTGAAATATGTTGTCATTTATAATGCATAAAGCAACTCACTGGAGCTATGAGAAGCGCCATAGTGAGGGATGGACTCTGGAATAATTTCAACCCCCGGCGTTCTTGCATCTTGCCTTCATCCGGCGAGAATCAAACTATATATATATATATATATATATATATGGCGACTGGTCGTTGAAGCTTCTTGCGAACAAGCCGACTTGCGCACGTGTGCCTGACTTTGCTTCTAGAGACGCAGTTTGAGTCGCTAGAAGGGGAAAAGAAAGAAAAGGAAGAATATTTAAAAGAGCGACGCAGGAATGTGCACAAGGAAAGGTAGTCGTCGCGTTGCTGTGATTCTTCCCAGCGGACAAAGCAAGCTTTCTTTTCCTTATGTATTCCTTTCGACTGCAGCATGCAGTGCGTCTGTTTTTGCTTTCTTGTGCCTTCGTCTTCACGGCGTTGCTGCCTTAGCAGCATACGCAGTCGTGTCGGTCTCCTCTGAACTACCTTGAACCACTCAGTCATTGAATGGAACGAATTTCTCCAGCGGTCGTCGGACGGTGTTACTGAAACACGCGCGTCACTTCTGCAACGCGCGTTCGATCGTCTGCTGTTCAGTGAAAACAGAAAGGTTCCCGCCGTTCGCCGCCCGTTCAACTCTCGCCTTCCTGCGTGCGTCGTTATAAATCGCAACGCTTCGTCTGACAATGGCGTCTGCGAAAACACGGGCCGGAAAAGAAAAGAAACGTAGTGAGCGTGACAAGCGACGACGTCTGTCATTTCGCGCAGGTTTAAGCATCGACGCGTTCCATGCAGAGGCGACAAATGGCGGCCGCGCGCCCCCTCGTATACCCTATAGCCCGCGGTTGAGCTCTTTTGGGTGAAGCACTCAGAAAGCGGCGGTTCGTTGGCCCTAATTATATCTATCCGTGAGGTGTATACTATATTAACCACGCGCGGTCTTCCTCTGTGACATCTTGCTAGGCGTGCATGAGTAGCGAGCGGGAGGAATAAACACATATTTCACGAGTTGGAGTGGTTGAGAGCACGCTACAACAACGAAGATCACCTGCACCGGTGTTTATGTGTACGCAGCCATTCTCTTCCGCGAATTTATGTTTACTATGTCTTCGGGAATTCGACTGCGCCGACATAAGTTCCTCTCTTGCTTATATTTATTGAAATTTCTTTGTTCTCATTATTTCTGTTTGTCCAAGTGAAATGGAGTATCCGCCGCCACTGTACTGTAACAAGGTCGCTTTGCTATTGTTTCAATTTCAACAGCAGCGACAACAACGGCTTGCCATCGGGAGATAAATCAGTCAGCGACCGCCTCGGCCTTCTATAAGAGTGCGCCGCCCACGCGGTCTTTATTTTTGTTCATTTTTTTTTTTGTGAGACAAAGTACGCCTCCAACGTTCGCGTACAGATGCCCTCATTCTCGAACACGGCATATACATGCATACGCGAGATATGCATGCAAGCCGTCCAAAGCGACGCCGGAGAACGTTTTTCCGACACGAGAGCCGAGAAGCAAAGACGCGGTTCCGTCCACGTTTGTGCCGAGCTCGATCGGCTGACGGGGCGTGGAGAGATATATACGCCCCCTCTCCCCATTCTCAATCTTTGTATTTCTTAGAACTGGCTGCTCGTACATGCGGCACGGCGGCGCGTCTCATCCGTCTTATTCACCGAAGCGCGCACACCAGCGCGACAATAAAACGGTGAGGCGTACTGAGAGCGCGCGGACAGATGTATGCGTTTGCTCGCCCTTAGATACTTTCGATAACAATGGATAATAATTTATTTATTCATTTTGTTCTTTACGAAGAACGTCGCACGCGAATGCGCGATTCGATAACGCTTGTGCAAACTTCGACGGCGTATGCAGCTTTGTCATCTCTCTCTCTCTCTCTCTCTGCTTTTCCCCCTGCCATACGGAGTCGATTGTTATTCCTCGGCCGTTCCACATTACTGGCGGTGTACAGTAGGGGTTGGGGAATAAGAAATGAAATAAACATTGCGGCGGACATGCGGTTCGCTCTGAGCAAGGACGCTGTTGGCGGCGCTTTTAACTGATCGGCATATATTGGGGGAGAGGGGTTGTGCTCTGTTATCTTTTTCTCACTCTAATGGCGTGACGGCTGCCATTTCGATCTCCTCGCATTCCGCGCGGAAACTCGAGGCTCACGCACCCGGGGGCAAGGACGCACGCGGGGCCGAGCATTTCATTTACGCTGTGCGAGTATCACGGCTTTGATTCTTTGTAGCCGGGAGAGCAACGAGCCTGTCTTTTCTATTGCGACAATCCTTCGGTTACAAAGGTACGAGAAGCCGCAGAAAAAGTGGTGTACGTACTAATATCCGACGGTGGCTGCCGTTGCATTATTCTGGCGGCTTTACTGCCGCCGGTTATGTGCGTGCGAGAGGCCCGGCCGGCGGCCAATAAGTGACTGCAAGTGCAAGCTTCTCACTAATCGATCATCAGCTGTGTATCGTATATTTGTTTTTGTCCCGCACGCACGCACACAGACAAACAGTTCCTTGCTATCTCTCTCTCTCTCTAAAGCAATTATTTGACCAGTGTTTGCAGGTATCAGGGCTCCCCCATCCAGTCCATGTGGGAGCCATCGTACGTATATTTCTAGTATATACATTCAGAGCTGCGTTTTCTCCGTGTTCCCGCTTCAATGAAGCGACGTTCGGGACATCAAGCCGTGCGAGGCAGCTGAAACGATCGACGCAAGGGAGGATTCCCTCCAACGTTTTTTTCGGACGTTTCGTGCGCCGTGGAGTGCAAGATAATTGTTTTTTAATTGTCAGCCTACCGTGCTTTGTGCATTAGCTGCCCAAAGGCACCGACACAAGCCCGCGCACCCGGTTATTATTTTCATTGTTTGCCAGGCGCCCGCGCGTGTAAGAACTTCCTCGTGCGTACACAGAACACGCGGTGTGGCGTACGCGTGTTGTATGTACGTGCGCGCGTCCCCGAACGGGGGTTGCAAGTGCATCGCCGCGATCACTGCTGCTCCCGTCCTTCTCGCTCGACGTTCTTCCCGAATTTTAGTTCTCTTCCTCGTCAGGGGCGCCACCGGTGCCCACCCATCCGTCCAGGACGCGGACGCCGCGCGTCCACATATTTACAAGGCGCCCACTGTTCGCCGATTATCGTCTCGGGCATCGCTAATTGCACCCGTGTTCCCGAAGAGAAGCGTGCAAGAAAAGGCGGCGCTCAGAAGCTAAGTGGGTGCGCAGGTCCTGAATCGCGGGTGGTTTGTCGTCTGTATACGACTGAATCAAATACAGACGGGCACGGTGATCATTTAATTAGCAGCACCTAAATGCAGTCACTTGAGTGCTTAGAATTTAGTGTATGTCTGTGTCGTTGCTACTGTCGAGTCAGATCATCAATCTCCGCACTGCAAGGGCACAAGACAGAGACGGACGGACGGACGGACGGACGGACGGACCGACAGACAGACAGACAGACAGACAGACAGACAGACAGACAGACAGACAGAGACAGATAGATAGATAGATAGATAGATAGATAGATAGATAGATAGATAGATAGATAGATAGATAGATAGATCTATCTATCTATCTATCTACAACAATAATGCTGATGAAAGTAAGAAAAAAGAAAGCGTTTTCTGACGATCGAAAAGGCAGGTGACAGACGCGAGCGGGTCGTCTGGTTTTGTATGGTGTGCCGTCTGCACTTCGTCTCTAGGATCATTTTGTCTTCTTCCTTTCCCCGAGTGTCGTAGCGGCACCGGAAAAATCGTGGCACTACATGGCGGCGATTAAAAACAACTGAATAAGCAGAGAGAGAAAGATAGATAGATAGATAGATAGATAGATAGATAGATAGATAGATAGATAGATAGATAGATAGATAGATAGATAGATAGATAGATAGATAGATAGATAGATAGATAGATAGATAGATAGATAGATAGATAGATAGATAGATAGATAGATAGATAGATAGATAGATAGATAGATAGATAGATAGATTTTTCCTACGACATTTTAATGTTCATGCCGAGTCATGCCCTCTGACTGCGTCTGTTTCTGATAATGTGTCACAACTTGACCACACGTATCCCCACCCCCACCCCCCGGCCAAGCACTTTATACCGCATACGACAGATTCCTGTGCTCAGTGTATACGCACTCGCCGTTGTTGTCCTCCTGGAGGCTTGTGGCGCCTCCAGACAAACAAAAATTGCTGAAGAGATGTTTTTTTTGTATGTTTGCCTTCTTTTAGTAGGATAGGAACAAATCTCTCGTCGCAAGTACGCATGGGATTTCCTTTGCGTTGGCGGCCTCGACTAGCAAGTCAGACACAGCAGAGAGCGCCGGTTACGATTGTGAGAACGGCGATATATATATATATATAGTATTCTTCGCCTTTTGAAACTCTGGTGCAGAAGTTTGGAATCTTTATTTTTCTTTTTTTTTTTCGATTTCGCCAGGGGCTGGGCAACGTCGAACGGCGTGGAGCGACGCGGTGTGCGGCGTAAACGCACGGAGGCATTATTATCGCTCGCGTCGCTAATGTTACCGAACGTGCATTGCACGAAGGTCGACCATCGAGCGCATGAGCTGCCTTTGTTTTCTTCACGGCAGTCGTGCTCTAGGCCCATGCATACTGCAGCTTTGTTAATGGCTGCCATATTAGGGCGCAGCAGACTCGTGGATATCATCGACATAATGAGCGATTAATGGCCTCGCCATCCCCCTCCGGGAGTTACTGTATTGTGCGCGCTCTGTTAGTACAAGATGTATGTGTGTACACGCAAATTGTGTGCGATTGAATATGCCTAGCGCACGGCAGCGAAATCATTTGACCTTGAAACAATTCTTTTCTCCCTTTCTCTTTTCCTATACTTTCGTTCTCAAGATCAAATGAGTTGTAAATCGTTCAGTTCGGTGTCAAAGGGGAACGCTTAAGTCAGCTTTACACCCCCTTTAAACGTGCCTCGCAAGGTGGTGTGTCATTTACGGAGGTGTATAGGCGCCGAATTCGTTTGAAATCGACGACGCATGTAATTGATTTTATATATATATATATATATATATATATATATATATATATATATATATATATATATATATATATATATATATATATATATATATATATTCTTGAATCCCACTTTTACGTGTTTTACGAAAGGGGAGACATGCATATGTGTATACAGGGTGTTTCAGCTAAATTTAGCCAGCTTAATAATATGCCGATGCACTATAAGACGACGCGACCAAATGCATGTTGCTCGCTTTTGTATGCAGTGTGTCACGCTATTTTTTTATATTTTGCTTATTTAGATAATTTAGCGAGATTAATTAACCAACTTCTGAAGCAACGAAGCTAGCAAAAAAAATTCAATTCCAATTATAAACGTGTGGAGTGGTTGGCAAAACATATATACAGTTTCTGTCTTTCTCTTTGTCTAGTATTAGCGTTTTCCAGCTTTCTGCGGATGCCCGCAGTAAGCCCGCAGTATCAGCACGACGGGGCCCCTGCCCACAGCTGTAGTCAAGCACGAGCATATCTTGATGGTACCTTCTCAGGGCAGTGGATAGGGAGAAATGGGCCTGTCCCGTGGCCGGCAAGATCACCCGAGCTGAAGCCTCTTGACATTTTCTTGTGGGGCTATATTAAGGACCACGTATACACGAAGGAAACGACGACTCCAGGATCCTTACAGCAGAAGCCAACTGAAGTCTGCCGCAGAATTTCACCGCCGGTGCTCAAGGCAGCGACAGCAAGCCTTCTCAGAAGATCACCGTGTTGTATCGCTGCAGAAGGTGACCTCTTCGAGCACTTGCTGTGAAAGCGCGTGAAAAATAAACGTAAATTCAGTGAAAGACTGCATCTGGCCATTTGGGATGTGTTTATTCTACCATTTTCAGCCTTCCGAAAACTGAGTATTTTATTTAGAGATGTTCAATTACCTTACAGCTATCGCGAAATGACGGACCTGTTGCTTCCGGCAGCAAAAGCGATAACCGCTGCGTCTGCTTATCGCTATAACGAACTGTCGCGAGGGGATCCCATCGCTGGCGTAAATGGCACAGCCAACGCCTACGTCGCTGCCCAGCCGCCTTTTAAGCTCCAGCGCGCCTATGGCTGTTTGTGCGCGGAACGTCTGGGAGCAGTGCAATCACTACGCAAGCGGGCATGTCACGTGGTGCTTTTTTTGTATTTCGCGGGCATCGGTAAGCTGAAAAACACTAATACTAAATAGATAGAAACACCGAGACTGTTTATTCGCACGTTTTGCAAACCGCTCTGCAACATTCTAATTGGAGTTCTTTTGCCTAACTTTGTTGCTTCAGAAGTTGGTAAATTAATCTTCACTAATAATATAGTTAAGCAAAATGCAAATATAGCGTGACACATTGCATACAGAAGTGAGCAACATGCATTTGGTCGCGTCGTCTTAGGGTGCATCGCCATATTTCTAAACTCTGGCTAAAGTTAGCTGAAGCACTCTGTATACAGGATGATCATTCTTGTTTTACAGAATGTCAAAAAATCGCCTGTGGCAGATAGTAGTATTATTGTCCTTGAACTGGATTATTCAAAGAGGTAGACATTACTAGCACGAGAAATCGAGCGATATATTCGACTACCTCACGGAAATTTACTAGTTGCCTTCTTAATTATTTACTTTACGGCATATACTGCAATTTACGAATTGCAGCCAGTGAGTTTACAACGTGAATCTACTTGGAGCGAATACTGAAGATGGAACCGGTTTCGAGGTATGCGCTATCAAACTTGAAGGGCAATGCACTGTTGCTCCACTTTTTTTCAGGAAAACGTCGTTATGTATGTGTGAAGCACAAAAGTAACTGGGACGCCACAGTATTTCGTAGCCAACTTCGGAAATAATATCTCGAAACTAGCGTCATCCTGAAAGTTAGTTCCAAGTGGATAAGCCTCAACTGCGAAGTTACCGGCGTAAATTCGTAAATTGCAATACGTGCCGTAAAGTAATTAACTATAACCATAATTAGTGATGTTTTGTTAATTAGTCTATTACGCAATTCGATTTCTTTTCCAAGCAATGTTCGCTTCTTTGAGTAATCATGCTGAATGACTAGAATTATGTAATCCGCCACAAGCGATATCTAAAAATTCTGTATGATCTAACAAAGAAAATAACCCGGTCTATGGGGTCGCGTATTTGTTATTTGATCGCCGTCATTGTCTTGATCGGGCAAAGTTATGGCGGGCTCCTTCCAGTTGTTGCTCGTTTATTACAGATGATTAGCGATGCTACCGAAATTTACCGCTCAATCGCTTGCACATACGGCTCAGAGTGTTTTACTTCCTTCCTTGCTTCTGGCATGCTAAAACGAGTTTTGATGTGCTGCCCTCCCCAGAGAAGATTGTAGCAAAGCACAGAGCAACAACGAAGCGTATGCACCGGGATATTCGCAAGAAAGTTGTTTTCCAACGAGCAAGCATTCGCCGTCGACCGCTATTACGTAAGCCCGACAGGATACGGGAAACTGAGCTGAGAATAATCGAGATGAGCAACAAAAAAACTTGTAAAGTAAAAGAAGGAAGCTACAGAAGCCTATCCATGTACGCGCATTTTCCCATACCACTTTTCCTTTATTTCTGGCTCTTTAGATTGTATAGACTCGGCACTTACACGCAAGGTCACAACGCGCATCGCGTAGGTAAACCAGAACTGAATAGAGCTGCGACTTGCGCGACGCCGACGTCTAGCTCTTTTCAGGCCGCACCGCGGTGCGGGCGGCGCATTCATCCGAGACGCGCGCGCTTCGCAGTGGCGCACACCGCCCGCTTCCCACCCGGCGGTCGTCGTCGTCTTCGCTTCTCATCCATCGCCGCTGGCACGCCGGCGCGGCTCTCTGGGTCGTTTGCGGAACATTTATTCGTGACCGGCGGATCACAAACGTGCGCCGAATGTCGTCATATCACAATGGCCGACACTGCGGCGGCGGCAAGCGATGTTCGAACTGCGTTCGCTGGGCGAAGGCAGCAGCAGCAGTGACTCCGTGCGCGAGGCGCGGGTTTCGTGACGACTTTGTTGTCGACTCCCGCGCGCTCGCCGGCGCTCTGTTTTGGTGACCCCCTCGGGCTGACCCCTGTGCGGCAACCGGTGGTCCGGCCGGCCGCGCCGACGATTTGCCCCGGCGTTCGTTGTTCGCCTGTCAACGCGGGCCACGTAACTCCCCCTCGTCTTCCTGTTCTTTTCCGTTCGTTCTTTCTTTCGTGTCTCTTGTCATTTCGTTCTCGTAGATCCGCTGCAGATGGTGTATCATTCGCCCGGCTGCGCTCATTCGAACTGCATCGCTCGACCGATTGTCCCCGCATATATGCGCTGTTCGGAACGAATGGCGGCGGTTTTCGGGCGCCTGGGCGCGAGCGTTCGAGTGACTCCGGTGCCGTTCCGACGGCCCCGAGACGCCCGCGTTCCGCCGCGTCGCCGTGCGTCAATCGGCAGAGGCTCTGCCTGTATGCGACGTTTCACGTACCGCGATCGGTGTGTGCCCACCGTGAAGAGTCGTGTTCGCAAAGCTGTATAGCTCCACTGATAACGCGCGTCGTTCTTGCACCGAGCACTTCCCGGTTGACGTTCCAGTCCCGGCAGGTTTTGAAGTTTTCTATATGCCTCTGTGTCGAACCTTTTGTTCGCGCGAGAGATCTGTGCCAGAGCCGTTCGAACGCTTTAGCGCAGATCCACTACCTCGATGTTTGCTGCTGCGGAGCCGCGTGTAATGCGCACCTGTGTATGATGTGGTATGGCTTGTGCAACGTTAACGGTTAGGCAGTAACGCTGTGCGCAACCGTGCGTATGAATGTTACGAACCTGATTCTACCCCGGTGTTTGTGTATTTCTGTTTGTTTCGACATTAAAATTAAATTACAGGGTTAAACGGCCCTAAATATGCACAGTCGGCTATGACTCCCTAGGTCCGCCTTTAGTAATGGCTTCTGAATTAACTTTCTTTTTTCCACCAAGGGTTTCTAACGTGCTCACAAAATACGATACGCGAGCGCATTTACGTTCTTCCCCCGCGTAATGCAGTAGATCAACGAGTTGGAAGGAAGGAAGGAAGGAAGGAAGGAAGGAAGGAAGAAACAAGGAAACAAACAAACTTTAAGGCCAGCACTAAGGCCCAATGAAGAAGAACGATTGGCGTCCGGCAGTCGGGAACCGTAACAAGAGGCAGAATGCCGGAGTCACGGGGAACCTTTGATAGACGGGAAAGAAGACAGCAAAGGGATGGACCAGATAAAATTCAGCTTCTGCGTGCAACAGCATGGCAACACTGCACGACGCAATAAAACTAAAATGATGATGATCCAGCCACCTTTATTCGCATTTATTAGGCGCATGGTTGATCGGGTTCAATATTTCGTAGTAACACACAAGCTATGACAGACAGACATACAGACAGACAGAGAGGCGGGGCAGGGCTCCAGGATAACTTTAACCACCTGGAATTTTCTAACGTGCACCGAAATATAGGTACGCAAGGGTTCTTGCAATCCGCTCCCATTTGAATCGGAAATCGAACCTGCGACTTTTTGCTCGGTTGCGTAACGTGATGCTTACCGGCTACGGCCTTTTATTAGCGCGAGTGTTTGCTTGTTTATCGTGCGCGTTTTCGAGCGATTGCATATACTGTTCATCTCATATAAATTTCGAATATCGTGATTCCTTTTTCTCTGTTATTTTATTTCGCCTGCCAGCTCCCCGCGCAAGCATCCGATGAAGATAACAGTACTGCCTCGAGATTTAAAAAAGAGAGAGCGAGAGAGAGGCTATAACGGAAATGATCATACAGCACGTCACACGTCATGTGGAGATTGTGGTTTCGGCTTCCACCGGTTGCCGAGTTGCTTTTCTTCCACTTTCATTTTCTTTTTCCTTCACTGAGAATTCAGATGAAGAAGAAAAAAAAAAAGAGAAGGAAAAGAAAGAAAGTGAGTATGAGGAAGAGTGTTACTAAGTGCAGGAGCAACTATCCTTGCAAAAACTGCCGGCAGTTGCTCCGCCCTATAGCGACACTTAGCAAGTGCAGTGGAGTCTAAAGCTCGTTTCAGCACGTACGGGCAAGACTATAACGCTTTCCCTGGCTTCGCTCTCTTTGGGCTTCACGGGATAGTTTCTAGCCGGTCAAGTTTCTCGAAGTCACGCCGCGATGCCGTTAACGCTTGCTCGACTTGGCACCAATTCGAGCACCCATTTCGATGCGGGGCGCGTGTCGCGTCAGCGTTACGCATTTCTCGCTGCTCACGACACATTCGCTGCCGGGACACCGCTCACGCGCTATCTAGCTGCGGCAACTCCGCCTCCGAAACGCCCCTCGCTGCCACATCCATACGGACCCGCGTGTTTGGCGACCCCGCAAATCGCCTTTTCGTGTCCGGTAGAAAACAAAAGACTCTCTCGATCGAGGCGCCTCGTTGCGGCCCTGCCAAGCACGCCCCGCATAACCACGGCAGAATGGCGTAGCGTGGACCACCTCGTTGTCTCTCGCTCGTGCAACCCGGGGCAAGCTTCGTCATCGACAGCAGCCTAACAGCCGAGGCACGACGATCGTCCTCCGTTTTCGAAACCACTTATCGCCGAGACCACCTCCGCCTCCCCCCCACACTCCCAGAACGTCGCCTTTGTTCCTCGCGAATTTCGCACTTTTGCTGCAAGGACGAAGCGGTACAGCTGTAGTTCTGGTGACCTGATAGCGACCAAACCAGGAGCGCGAAGATCGCGAAGCGAGAAATATTTAGGACCGTCGCTTCCCTTTTGGCGCGAATGGCCAACAAGATAACATCGCGCGAAGAAAATAATAGACGTATTGGACACGGAGTGGCAAGCACTGACAAACGACGCGCGCGTATAGTGATTTCAAGCTATAGCAGCCAATGTGCTCGATTGACGTGGCAACGGCGTCGCCGTGTCGACGTGACATAGAATGTTGAGGGGCGTTGAAGACATTAAAAAGAACGGCACGAATGAAAAAAGGACATGTAATTGAATAATAAAAAAAAGACCTAATCGATAGCGATGGCACGGATGTCAACGAGACGGTTGTCTCTTCAGCCGCCGGACTTTTCCGAAACGGTTCGGACGGTTCTCCGAAAGAAAGTTTCGCAGTACGTGGTTCGTGTTAGCTGCCATCCTATGTTTTTATCTCAGTGAGTTCGCTGTGCGTCGTATCTTTACCCAAGTTGTAAAGACGACAAAAAACACACTACCTGTATACGTCTGGAAGATGTCAGGGTACACCGCAAGCATGCCTGGCAGGCCGCGGCCTATAGTTCGTACACCTAAGAAGAAACACACCAAGGCTTCGCTAAAAGAGCGGCACGGAGCGGTCACGTTTGGGGTCGCGCGCTTCGACGTGGAGCTTTACGCAGAGCCCGGCGCGCTAGGCTGTAGAAGCTGCAGCGCGGCTACAACGGTCGACTCACGCACGTTCGAACGCCGTTCGTCGACCGGACCGCCGTGTGCGTGTGTGTGCTTTTTTTTTTCTCTCTCTCTCTCTTCCCTGGGAATGTGGACCACTCGCTTGCAGCAGCAGCAGCCAGGTTGCCAGCAAGCTGCGGATCGAGAAAGCTGCCGATGGCCCTCGGGCTCTGCTCAGTGCGCAGTCGCGTCTCCGCCATTCTTCTCGTTGCGAGCAAACGTGCTTTCTATTCGTGTTCTTCGGGTGGGCAGGACCGCTTCGTGCTTGTAGCAGTCACGACTGTGTAAGGATGTAGTACGTACTAGTACTTCTCTGCTTCTGCTAAGTGAAGGAAGACTGCTGTTCGGCCAGAAAGCGCAGAAAGGGATTTTACGAACGGTGAAAAGAAAAATAGAGTCCAGTAAGGACGTGCGACGAAAGTAGACAATGATCTCTCTTTACGACGAGGGTGGGAAAGAAAGCAAAAAAAAGAAAAAAAAAAACAAGCGACCGCCATTCCTTTTTTGTTGACGTTCCACATAAGCTAGCTAATGTGCAGTGTGCATAAGTGGCTATATAGTTCCTCGCCCTATAGCCCAGAGGCGCAAAATAAAACTTCGTGCCTCGAAAACGGACGCGCGTCAATGTTCGCAGTTAGTCATCAGTGAAAAGAGGCAGGCGCCCGCCAGGCTACAGCGTCGTGCTTTGCGTGTCCCGCATTGTAGCTTTTGTCTCTCTATACGGCCTCCGCGCAAGCCGGGTGTCAGGCGTCTCTCGCGAAGTCTGCCGGCCCGTTCTAAACTCGGGAACAGATGCCACTGCACCGCGACTGCCTTGCTCCTAATGATCCTGTTTCAGCAGTTCGCTTAGTATAGAAGGGTCTGCATGCTTCACAGCGCGCCATTCTCGAGAAGGGGATGATAAGAAGAAAGTTATGCCTTTTCTGGATTCTCGGTACCGGTACGCAGTATAGCGGGTCGAGGCGCCACGCGAGTTAAACCTGATGGAAAACGAGTACAATTCACTCGAAGTACAGTATACGTTTTGTTGGAGGGGGTTTCCTCGTGTCTAAATACGATCACCGTGTGTCACCGAGATATACAGCGTAAACGAGGGCCGGAGAAACGAAGCGATCGGCGTTATGGGCCCGACGGTAACCTGTAAAGGAGAATTGCACTTCGCAGCACACCTGTGGGTGGCGCAGCACCCTCAGCTTATGTATCACTAGCAAGATTGATTTCGGACACACCAAAGAACGGAAGAGCATAGAGATAAACGTTCGAGCTGGTATACTGGCTTTGTGCCGAATAACTTGGCGCATATCAGGAGACACGGAAGACCTGCAAGGACTCAACCGCGAATCCTTAAGGCTCGCCCACACTAGGCCGAACCGACACTGATTTCGGCCTGCCGACTGTCGGCAGGCGGAAATCGGTGTCGGGTCGGCCTAGCGTGAGTGAGCCTTTACAAATTCGCTCAGCTTTCTGTTGTTCTAACGCTATGCGCTCAGCTTTTCCGGCCTATAAAATGACCGCGAATCTTAGTCAACTGTATCGCAACACCTCCCGCAGCAAGTTATCGGCGTTCTGACACCCTACGAGCACGTGATGTGCTTACGATACACGCGTTCACCCGCCCGTCCGGGCCACACACACACAGTGCGAACTTCATGGGAAAGATTTCCAAACGCTTGCTCGAGTCTCACCAAAATGCACGGAGGCCGCGTTGCGACGCGACGCCACGCCGCATTTCTATATAAGTGGGCTGCACTGCAGGGAGTTACGTGTAGGATTACAGCAGGGCGCGGGACCGCCTCTGCACGCAATTCCGTCATACTGCTATACGCAATACGCACAAGCATGCACGTAGTCCTCCATTCGCTCCGCGCGCAGCGCATGGAAGATATGGGCATAGCGTATATAATGCCAGTGATTCGCGACGGTCGCGGTGGCACTCCCAGAGCTATCCCCGAAATACACTGACCCCCTGCTACAGTGCACAAACGTCTCTCTCTCTCTCTCTCTAGTCGTCTTCCTCGGCTCTCGCGGCGAAGTGGGCCTCGAGAGAATCGACTCGCCGTGCTAGGCGCGCGCGCGCGTGAAGATGGCCAGGTAATGACAGCGTTCGCGCCCCCGACCAGGGCCGCCCGCCTGCGCGTACGTACGCACGCACGCCGACAACAGCAGCAGCAACGGCGGCGATGGCTGCGCGCTGCGGTGGGTACGGCATGCCTGCGAGTCTTCTCCCAAGATTTCCTTTCTGGATGGCGGCGCGCCGGACTTCCCACGGCTCCGCGCGGCCACTTCTCCAAACCCCATGGCCGACATGTCTTCCTTTCTCTCTTTTTCCAATTCCGACGTCGTCATTCAGTTTCCCCCCTGTATATTATCGGTTTTCTTTCTTCCTTCCAGTGTGTTGATCATCCGTACGTTATCTCGTTGCTTCCCTCGCTTTCCTTCCGTTGAAGTTTTCGCATATTGATGACGTCGACGATCGGGTAATCTTCAGCGAATCTGCGCGCGCCAGCCTCTCGACCGTTCGCCCCTCCTCTCCATTCTTCGCGGCGGAATTTTGTTGGAGTGGTTTCTATCGCGTGTCTATCGGATAGAATTAAGGCCGACCTTGCCGACACACACGCGGACACACATACTTACAATGCCACTGCGACGGTGTAGACTGGGGAAAGGCACCGATGTTAATACCTGCCTGCCTGGCGCGGGAAGTCGAAACGTGAGAAGATTCTGAAGACGCCGCGCGCACATTTTGTTTTGTCACCGCGAAATCTTAGCAGCGTTTTATTTATTTTATTTTTTTCGCGCTTTCCCAGCCGCCCATGTGGCGCGCGGGCACGCGCGCTTGAATGCACAATGAGCTGGGCGGCGCAGGACTGTATAAGGACAGTCAGCCACAGCCACTCGTGGCTGATGTAACTAACTGCCTTTTATATACAAGCTTGCCTTCGCGCAAGAATAGTCCGTCTCTTCTAATGGCCAGGTCGTTGCCCTTGGTGACAGCCGGTGTCATTGTCCCCAAAGATCGAGTTGTCATCATTGGTCACCATTGTCAAGGAGCCGAGGTAGAAATAAGGCCAGCGACTCAAAACAAAAGGACGTGCTCATGACGTACGCGCGCGAGAGTGGGAGAGAGCTCCTCTCTATTCGCCGCTTGTGGCTCCATTGAAATCTCCTCCGCTTGGATTTAAGCAACGGTGGCAACGAGGCGTTCACTTCATTCATCTGCCCGAACTGTGACACGACTGACAGATGGCGCTCTTGACCCTCCATGCGTAGAGGCCCTTTGACAGCATACGGCACTAACTGTACTCGCACGGCGCTTTTGGCGCGATGAAAATGAGGTTATATGGAACACCAAGGTGTACGCACATCGCTATGCGCTGAGATGATGTGCTTGCGAAAGCGCTTTTACGTTCAGACGTAAGCGATTCAACGATTCACTCGATAATCCGGGCTGCTCGTGCAAGCTTTAGCCTTGCCGCATCTCAGTCGCGCCTAAGAAACGAGGTGACGCCCGAAGCTGCCGAAGACACGAATGAAGCCTTGCGTGGGGCACGCGCGCAGCGTGCTGTCGAGAAGTATATAGGCGTCCTACAGTGTGTATGGCAAGGTTAGTGGGCGCATAAGGCTTTACCAACGCGCAAAGCGTTCAGGTGGTGCATATGTAAATTACTCCTTGTTCCGTATCTGATCATCTCTCTTCTCCATCTCCCTGTGGCTTCGGCGTTTTATTCGTATTGCCAAGTCGCTCAAATTGGACATGGCATGGAAAAAATGCGTCGTAGAGGGGACTTAAGTCGTAGCACATGGTCGCCGACTGTACTGCGGTACTGTTTAGAGAAACTGTTCGTCGATTACTCACGCAGGAGCTTTATTATAGTGCGTTTTCTTTTGAGGTCCTCCGTAGACATACAAGCGCTGCTCACGTGAAGTAAAAGTACATAGACCAGTAGACCAGTTCGGCATTTATGTTTTTCAGAGGCACAGAGCTAACTGTCAAGACAACACTGTTTTAGGGATGAGAAGGTCGCAGCACTTGGGGGAGCCAAAGAGGCTATGTACAGCTTATTCCGGTGGCTGCAGCAGTAAGTGGTCTAAGAACTTTCTACAAAGACTGCACTTTCAATTTGCTTAGCATGGTGACACGGGGACATGGCTGAATTGCGCGTCTGTCTGTCTGTCTGTCTGTCTGTCTGTCTGTCTGTCTGTCTGTCTGTCTGTCTGTCTGTCCGTCCGTCCGTCTAAAGATCCCTATTTCTCACGGTGGCCGATGGTCCAAGCACGCCAAGGAGGCCATCGCATATATATAGTAACCTTCTTGGGCGTACCTATAAGAGGCATAGCGACAGGCGCTCTATTGTTTCCCGCAAAGGACGCACACACTCCAGTCGGGAATGTTCACACCACGGCCCACACAATGCTGTGAATGCATGCGACTGATGGACTGACGCGGCGGAACGGACGCACGCTGTTCGACCCTGCCCGAACATCGTTTGGGGCAGCGCGGCGGTGGCGACCTTGACCGCGTGCTCTTACTGCCTGGTCCAGTTTGCCGCCCTTGCTTCCGCCGCGGCCATTTCCTAAACGGGCATCGGGGGAGGGCGGAGCCTCGCCACTGGCGGAGAAGCAGAGCAACCGCACGGTGCACGCACGCACTGCGCGTAACGAACGTCTCGTCGTCGTGGTGTGGCCCGTTGCGCCACAACGCGAGATCGCGCGGGGCCACCACGACTGAAACAGGATCGCGCGGGCCGCGAGGAATTCGCGCGCGGGCGCCTTTTTTGCCACGGTGGCCGTCGGTGACCTTGAGTCACGTGACGCCCAAAACAGAGGAACCGCACGCCGCCTGCTCGCAGTTCGCCGAAGAGGTGCCTGGGGTCTCGCGAGCGTTCGCGCAGCGTGGCACGCGGAGTACGTGCCCGTGGGCGGCAAGCAGGGGCGCCGATTTCAGTCGTAGGCCCCGCAGCCTTCCTATGTACGCGTGTGAGCGGGGTCTCACTAAAAGTGTGCAGTAGTACAGAAGCCGCTGAGAGGCGCAAGCGGGTCTGGCCGGACAATATACGCCAGCAGTTGTTCCGCCTGAAAGTCCATTATTTACTCGAGCGCGGAGGCGATTCGCTCGGCAGTCTATAGTGTCACCCATGACCACGAATGCGCAATCGTACTGTAGTGATCCCACTTGACAGCTATCCTGCGCGGACTGGCTATGCATGTAGTGCAGTTGCAGTTCTCGTGCGAGTACGCTATATATATAGCGTGTCTGCGGCGATATATGTCCGCTTCCCCTATTGCATATTTGCTTAGAGGTTGTATCGGGGAAGCCTGATCGGTGACTGTAGCGCTTCCCTTGACCTTATTAGCCAAAGGTGCGTGACGAAACGTCTCGTAACTCTAGGCCTTAGCGATGCAAAGTTTTCCTGAGAGTGCTCTCCCGCAGCTTGCATATAGTTGAGCTACGTGGTTGTGACGCCCCGCCTTTCGTGGCTTCCACGATGGAGCGCGGTTGCTGCTGCGCAGGCGTGTGAGTGGCAGCTGACCGCTGATATGCAATCTCGCTGGATTGCAACATAGCTGCAGGTTAACGCCGGGTGGGACGGGTCACGTCAGATTCTCGCCGCGGGTGTCCAGTCTTCTGCTCGGAAGTTTTGTTTTCCTTCGTTATTTTGATCTAGCGCAGCGATGTAGCTTTTTCACGTACACCGTCCGCGCTATCTCTGAAATTGTATCCTCATGTGTCGGCGGGTGGTTGACAGCCGGAAGCAGCACATTCAGAAACACAAGCTAAAGGGGAAACAGCACCTTACGGTATTCTGGAGATTGTGGAATTCCGCCATGTTGTCGAATTTGCCATCTTGTCAGTTCTGATAGTTCTGATTGGACAAGAGGCGTGGTACGGCTTCTCTGATTGGCTCACAATGCCGCCATTACCAAATTTGACAATGTGGCGAGATTGGCCAATGTCCAGAATAGCGCCCTTGGAAGCTTTACCACCGTAGAGCATCCTGCTAAAATTACTAGAGGCAACTCTGGCACTGCGATCGTCTAGCCACCACGGAAATGATGCTTTAGTATAGAGAGATTTGTCTGATCTTCGTGCTTGTGGCTTCAGGCGTTCTTGTGGCTTTGCTTACTGTACGCTCTATCTGCCGTTATCGGCCTAAATTTTGAAGAAATCCTATTTTTCTAAACGCAGAAGGCAATAAAACTCTGAGCACATGAACCATTACTTCGAAACACTGCGTTTATAACTTAATATTTTCTTAAAAGCGATCAGCATTGATTGATTGATTGAATTGATTGATTTTTTGATTGTGTGATTGATTTATTATCAGTCTAGCTTGTTCGTCTATGGTGTCGTGCAGACGTGTTGAAGTGACCAGACTAACAGGGCCAGAAATGCCGTTGCCTCGTATAGATATTTTCATTAGCATGTATAACGTACAAGGAAATGCAGACAAATCGAATGGTGCCATACCCTCTCCGAAGCGGCCATTGCTTTGCTTTGTTCTGTGAGCCGTCTCGCGATCGTGCGACGAAGACGCGGGCAAGAACGTCAGGCGAGGCGCACATCTCGCTCGTCCAAATTTCGTGCATGACGGAGCGAACTGTGAAGTAGTGATCACCTTGCCAAACGCTTATCTTCTTCAGTGTGCATACGTGATTCGAGCCGGATTAGTTAGCTGGTTAGGGTTAGTAAATGGTTAGTCAGCTGAAATGCTGCTTCCATGCGACCCATGATATCGCGTGTCTGCCGCCCATGCGCGCACCGTGCACAGCGGCGCCGAAAAACGCGTGACATCGTAAACGCGACTTCGCCGCGTCACGCTTTCCACATATATAGCATAGCATAGACTGCATACAAGTAAGGCAGCGTCGCGTGTACGTCGCGATTCGTGATCCTCCAAAAGCCTCGCGCGCGACCTTAATCTCGCCCCTTTTGTACCATCTTGTCTCTTCTTCATTCTTTTCTGCAAAGAATAGCTCTCGAATGTATCATTCCTCTTTCCCTTTCTTTTCTTTCTTGTTACAATAGAGGTCGCAAAATCTCGCTCCTCCTCACCTTACTGCAACGCTTTGCCGGTGATCCATGGTTTGGTTTGGTTAATAAAGGGAATGAAAAGAAAGCTGCGTTACCGGTTAACGCCAGGGGACGAGAGAGAGACGCTCCGAAGCTTCTTAGGAAAAAATTATCGGGCTGCCCCTTCAAGGACGACCTTTGCTGCGACTGCTCGAGCTGCAAACCTGCAACCGAGCGCAAGCAGGCTGCGCGCGCTCTCTTCTGTGCCGCGTCGTATATATACGTGCTGCTGCAGCAGCTGCATGCGGCGAGCACTCGAATCGCCTTCTCGATCGGCCGGCTTGACGCCGCCGCCGCGGGCATTTTTTCGGAAAGCCTGTACGTGACCGGTTGGTTCGAAAAGGACCCAATACGCCACCAGTCCTTCGCCCTTATCGCACGGCAGCCGCCGCCGCTGCTACGATTGAAAACGGCGCGCTCGCTCGCCGATGCCCGCAGCTATATGGCGGCAGCTCGCGCGAGTACTTTCTTTGATTTAGCGCATAGCGCTTGCCAAGCGTCCGAATATTCGAACGAGCGAAGGGAACGCGTTCTCTCGGGACGCTGAAACCAACCCAACTGGATTGGAAGTTGGTCGCGATCGATCGGGCCGCACGTGCGTATGCGCGCGCAATCACATATACGTTATATGCAGATCGGTTTCGCGCTTCAGTATGGTCGATTGGTTATTGTCGAGCGGTCCGCAAATGCACTCCGCAAGCAATACGAGTGAACGAATTCTCGTTATGCGAGTTTGGAATATTCGGACGAATCAAAAACACGTACAGCGTGGTGTGCTCGAAACATCGAAGATCGAAGTTCGTTTTTTTGACCAGTTCGATCGCGGAATCGGATTCACTGGTCATTTTTCGTATATACGGAACAATTACCGATCCCTTGAGTGGCGTCAACGAGGAGCGGAGTTCTCAGTTCAGAGAAGCGAAAGCATTAACCGCCACCGTCGTCGGGAATGTTCGGGCACATTCAAAATCAAATTATAGAACGTCATTGTCCACTTACCCAGAAACGGGGCACACCTTGCAACACACGTTCGGAAGTTTTGCTCTCTATATATACAGGGTGTTTCAGCGAACACTTCAAAAATTCCTTAAGGTTGCCTATGGCAGATAGCACCATTCTAATTCATGAGGTGGTCTACTCGAAGCGGCGGACCCTACTTGCTAAACAAATTGAGATGCATAACAGAATAATTAACAAAAAAGTACTAATTAACTTCTTAATTATTTACCTTATGGCCCGTATCGCAATTTACAAATTATAGCCGTGGAGTTCGCAAGGCGGATCCACTTGGGACGAATTCTCAGGACGACACCAGTTTCGAGATATTAGTTCCCGAACTTTGCGCAGAAACGCATCAGCGTTGCAGTTGCTCTAGTGCTTGAATGCGTAAAATAACGTTTTGTTAAGAAAGTAAATGGGACGACAATGCCTTTCTCCGCAATAACGCGAATGGCACGTACATTTGGACGGCACCTATTGGGCGTGAGGCACACTATTCGCCACCACGATCGTTGTGCCAATCTGTGTCGCATTCCTCGTCTATCGACTCGATTTATACTTCGGGATGGGAAATGACTCGGTACAAACCGTACAGATCCACATCGGACTCGATCGCTTTGTCGAGGTCAGACGTCGGTCGATTAGCGCGTGGACCGGTGGCAGCGGGGAAGCCGCTCACCTTGATTCGGATGCGCGCCTGCGCTGTCCAACTGGGCACGCAACTCTTCTCCGCCCCGTGCGTGCGAGCATTTTTGCTCCGCGCTTGCGGCGGCGGCAGATGAGGCTCCTTTGGCACCTTGCTGGTGAAGGAGCGCACGGACACAGTGAAGACACACAAGACGACACTCGCTGCAGCGAGTGTCGCCTTTTCTTGTTCGTCTTCACTGTGTCCGTGTGAGTGCGCTGCTTCACCAAGCACGGTATGATGATTAATCACCAAGTAGCCCAACTTTCCACATCACTGAACTCCTTTGGCACGCCGGCTGAGCGAGGCTCCCTAGCAGCACAGCTGGGCCAATATATATCCAACGTTGGACAACATTGGCGCGACCACGGCCCGACTTAAATATGTAAATTGGGTTAAACTTGCATGCAGTGCTTGGTGGAACGTCCCGTGGCTGAGGAACTTTCCAGGATTGCGCGTGCGGATGGGAATCTTGGATAGGATCTGCTCCATGCGTCGGGGATAGTGTATTAGAGGGAGTATTGGTATAGTTCCCAAGCATTTCATTCGCGGTGTTCTGTTTCTCCGTGCGCGCGTTTCGTGTGTGAGCAATATCGCCGCGTGCGCTGTCTTCGTGATGGGTCCACGTTGCCTTCCACTAAAAATTGCTGTTGGAGGAAAGTAACTTCAATTTATACAGAGATTGTAGCGAGAACTATCTTTATAGAAAGTGTCCTCAAATTTTAAAGGCGTGCTTATTAGCACGCCTTTAAAGCTGTCTTTATAAAATGTAAATCCAATTTCTGAAGACGCCCTGTTAAAAATGGTCTTTATAAAAAAAAGTAAATTCAATTCCTAAACACGTTTTTTTAAGAACGCGTTTTTATAAAAGAAAGGGTAACTATAGCCTGTCTTTTGAAATTGTATAAACAAGTGTTGCAGTTGTAAGTACGATGTCGTTAAAGTTAATAGGAAGTTGTTAGAAGTTATAAAGAATGTTAATAGGCATTCTTAAAGGGCGAGCATTGGCACATTTATGTTAGGGTTGCGAATTACGGGAGGTCGTGCTGCGAGCGAAATTATTGGGCAGAATTATCGAACTTAAAGCTGCACAGAAACGTTAAAGAACGCTTCAGCAAAGGAAAGCGGGAAGGCAAAGCGGGAACGGCTGCTTTCTATTATATCATACTGCAGGATTATTAAACAAGTGACAATTTGGTGAGTTAGTGCGAATTGATTGTTACAAACGTGTTAATTCTGCTGCTGAGGAGGACACGGCAGCGGAGATCGGGCGGAATGAAATAAAGAATGATGTACCGTGATTTAGTTGCACCTTAAAAAGCCCCAGTAGGTAAAAAATGAATCCCAAGCCCTCCACTCCACGGCGTCTCTCATATAGCCCCCTGCAGTGTTTATTCGGAACGTGAAACCAAAATTATAAATAAATAAATAAATAAATAAATAAATAAATAAATAAATAAATAAATAAATAAATAAATCTAATTTTTTAAAATTATTTATGTTACCTTTGTTGCGCAGTTCACAGCTTATGAATACTTGAGACAACCTGCTAAGAGGCTCTTTCCATCAGTGCGAGTTTTACGCTGCTGAACTGACTCATCGATAGGGGTATACGAACGTGCATGAACATAAAAATCCAACAATGTGCCGACTCCTAGATAGCTTACGCAGACTACATTGAGTTTTCTCTTAACACGGGAAGGTATCTCACGATACAACGAGCAAATCCTCTGTATACTAGTGTAGCATTCAACCAAGGACCAGCGTTCGTCTCTATACATTTGCGCAGACAATACTATTACTTATATTTGTATTCAGTCCACTAAAATCGGGACACTGTTTACAGCATGTCTACGCGCAGCGCCGCTTTCCCGTGCTACGACAACTGTTGTTCTCGCGTCTCCTTCAAAATTTCAAGGCGTTAATCTCCAAGAGAACTAGCAGCGTGCACGACTTTCAACTTGTAGATTTTTCCTGGATTGCCATCTGTGTGCTTCGTAGCGGTCAGCCCCAGCCCCTGCAGTGTGTACGAACCATCTGAAACGTTCACGAACATTCGCATATTTCCATCTAGAGAAGCTTGTGTGCCGCCGCCGTCGCGATCGTTTTCGATATGAAGTCCGCAGCTGGACGCGTCTCTCCGTATCCAAGGTCGTTGCCGTGCTCAACGCGGACAAGGAGCGTGTTCAGCGTGGCGCAGGCTGTTCTGTGCGCATCGACGTGCCTCCGCGCACTGCTTTTTCCCTGGCCTAAAGCCATTATACAATCGCCGCAAAAAGAAACGAACAAAAATTGAGCTGGATGTCCCGCCCCGACAGCGGCGGCGACTCCCATCAAGCACCGACGTTTCAATGCAATGGCCGCAGGCACGTATACCTCGTCGATCGGCATAGTTGAGGCACTCAGGGAATTCCCCGGGAAGGCGTGCCGTACTTTTATGTGCAGGAATCCTGTTTTGGTCACAGCAGCTATATAGCGCATCTCAGGGCTGGTACACAACACCGTGTACGTCCCAGAATAGCTATATCGAGTGCACAAACAGCGCGGAGACACAATCCGTCGCGTATTCTTGCAGTCGCGCTGCAGTTGTAAATTTGATCGAAGATTTTCCGATCGACTCCGAGAAAGGTGCGACCCGTTCATAGAGCGCCATTTCAGCGCATCAGGTGGCTCTTACGCTGACGCCGATGTTTTTCGCGTGCACACCTCGGATTATTTTCGCCACTGCTGTTAATGGGCGCGAGGACATATACGGTGGCGCTATCTTCCGGGAGCGCTTTCGCTGACGTAATATAAAGGACGGCGTCACGGCGTCTTTCTCCAATAAGGCCGCGGTCTGGAGTACCCGGCGTTGCTCCTCATACTGGCTTGCATGTATATAGTTTGGCATGTTGGACTGCCGACGCTATATTGGAGCATCGCTACAGTGACGACTGAATGACCCTGGATTACGCCCTCGTGGACATTTCTGTCAGTACGCTGAAAACGATGTTCACTCCCGAATTAATGGTCCTGGGTCGGTGTACAGGGTCGGCGCATGAGAAGGATAGGAATATACTACGCTAAAGATAATTCTGTGCTCAATTGACCGTTTGGCGCCAATTTGCACGTGATCGTAGACGCAACGCAGTACGTTTACCACACCGCCTGGAATATGCGCAGCCTCTTCCGTGCACGTCGATATACAGCTGGTCACGACGGGGAATATTTTTTTTTTATTATTTCTTAAAATTCGATGGACTTGCATCAAGGTTTAGGAATAACTTTCCGTTCTTCTCGCCTTACTTCCGTTGGCTTGAACTTGCCTAGGACACTGCTCGGACTCTGAAGAGTGCTCCTAAGGACTTCTTTTGTTTTTTCACCCTTTCCGCCCCCATTTTGTTTTGATACTCTCTGCTTACAAAGTACCGGGTGTTCCAGCGAACACTTTCAAAATTAAAACAAGAACTGCCTGTGACACATAGCACAATTCTAGTCCATGAGCTGGTCTAGATACTCGAGTAGGAGAACATTACTTGGACAAAAAATTGAAATGCATAATCGACTAAATAAAACATTCACTAATTAAGTTTGACCTAATTACCTTGTGGCACATATCGCAATTTACAAATTCTAGCCGGAGGATTCGCAAGGCGGATCCACTTGGAAAGAATTTTCATGATGACACCAGTTCCGAGATATTAATTCCCAAATTTTCCAGGGAAATGCATTGGCATTCCAGTTACTTTTGTGCTCCAATGCATAAAACGACGTTTCGTTAAGAAAGTAAGTGGAACGACAATGCGTTTTTAACGCAAGCTTGACGGCGCATATCTCGTAAATGGTGTCATCCACACAATTATATTCAAGTGGATATCCCTTGAAGTCTAACCCGCTAGAATTTGTAGATTGCAATATGTGCCGTAGGGTAATCAGTTAAACACCTATTAGTGAATACTTGTTAATTAGTCGATTATGCATTTCAATTTGTTGTGCAGGTAATGTCCGCCTCTTCGAGTAGACCGGCTCATGGACGAGAATTGTGCTCTCTGCCACAGGCAACTTTTAAAGAATTTTGTAATTGTGCCTGTGGCAGAGAGCACAATTCTTGTCCATGAGCGGGTCTACTCGAAGAGGCGAACATTACTTTCTAACATCTATCTATCTATCTATCTATCTATCTATCTATCTATCTATCTATCTATCTATCTATCTATCTATCTATCTATCTATCTATCTATCTATCTATCTATCTATCTATCTATCTATCTATCTATCTATCTATCTATCTATCTATCTATCTATCTATCTATCTATCTATCTCTTTCTAACCCCTATCTCCCATCCCCAGTGTAGGGTAGCAAACCGGAGACTGATATCTGGTTATAACCTCCCTGCCTTTCCTCTTCATCTCTCGCTCTCTTGAAAGTGTTCGCTGAAACACCCTGTATATGTATGAACAGTTAAGTTCGTTATAAATAGACGATTTCTCTCTAACCTAATAACCCAATACGGAAACATGACGCCGGCAAGTCCTTCTCGAGGTCGAGTCCCGCTCCGCGGGTCCCCGGAGGGCAGTCACGTGACCGGCCCTGTTGACGTTCCTAATGTCCGATGACCGGCGTCGTGCCCCGGTCGGGAGCGACACGCTGCATGCGAACAGCTTGCGTAAGGCGGTCACTCGCTTCCGGATCAGCGCGGCGGCGGCATCGCCGATTGGGATTCCAGGACGTCCCGCCGCCGGCCCGCGGGACGGGTTCGCGTCGTTTTTATCGCTTTTAATTGGCAGAAAGCGGGTAGGACAGATTGGCATCGCGAGCAGCCACCGCGCGAGAAGATGCGCCGACCCGCCGATCGGTCTTCGGCCCCTCGCCGCGCCGAGGCAGATTCGAACCGGCGCCGCAGATGAAGGAACGATCGAGATGCTGCGTATACGACGCGAGTTCCGCGATGGTCCACATGAGAGGTATATACACAGCGAGCGCGTGGGATATCTGGGGACTGTATAGTGGCTGCGCTAATATCTTTCGAGGTGGCCCTGCGGCTCGGTGTCTTCTTTACCTCGCCATTGCAGAATCTGACCAAGTTGGCGACCGCTGATATGTATGTGGGCGAGCACCAGACGGTGTTGATATCGTTGGTCTTCTCTTTTTCGTGTTTCCGTGCATGGTTTCATGTTCTCGCAGTGATATAAGAAAGAAAGAAAGAAAGAAAGAAAGAAAGAAAGAAAGAAAGAAAGAAAGAAAGGAAATACAGTTCAGAGGGACATTTGTGCTTAAATTCAAGATGGGGCAGTATTATGCTTCTTGAATCGCCTTCTTAGCGCTGATGGATCTATATACTTGAGTGAAAAAGAAAAAGAAACGCTGTAAAAAATTTTTTTTCTCGGTGATCATCGTGTTTGAAGCACCTGCTGGTTTGCGAAGCAACAGCTATAATATTATGTAATCATTTGGGATGCATAATTAGTGTAGCGGCCATATTCCAATGAACTCTTGTACCCATACGTCCTTGCACGTTTGTCATAATAAACCCTGAATAGTCTATACGGCACGGCGCTTCTCATTGTCTCCCTGCCTTTCTTTGAGACGTTGAAGCTGCGCGAATAATCAAAACGAGCTGAATATTTTCCCTGTCAGCGTTATTTTCTTTCTGCTATAATGTTTGTCCGGTGCGGATATTGTCACGTTTGCATAAAGTCTGTTAGGTTGGTCACTTGGTCGAGACGCGCGTTTCCTGACATCGGCCAAGCCAGGCCTCGCGGGACGCTGCAGGACCACGACTTCTCTCAAAAACACGGCCCGTATTCACAAAAAAAAGTTATGCCGCTAAAACTGTTCGCAAGAACAGATGCCGGCAAATGACAACGTCGATCACATTATTTGCGACCACGGCCCGCCCATGGCAAGAAGCACTTTCGAAGGAAACTTTTTTTTGTGAATTTGGCACCATGCAGGAGCTGAACTTCACAAAGCTTTTCGTTGGCAAGTATACTACGTTTGTCATTGGTGACGCTAATATGTCCGTAGTCACGATTGGCTAGTGTTTGTTCTTACAAATTGTTATACCAGGCGTTCTTTTATTTAGATGCACCAATTTTTAAAATATTACCTGTGGCAGATAGCACAATTGTAAACCTTGAGCTAAATTACTACATTAGGCGGCCATTACTTCAATGAGAAATCAGAACGTTTCATTGAATAATTAACATAATTACACTAATTAAATCACGAAACAATCACGTTACGGCACATATTCTTTATCTACGAATCGTAGCCGCGGAGTTAGCAAGGCATATCCACTTGGAACGAATTCTCAGTTTCGAAGTGTCAATTTTCAAAGTGTCCGACGAAATGCAGGGGCGTTCCACTTTGGTGGTTCAATGAATAAAGCAGCGTTTTCTTAAAGTGGAAGCGCATTTTTACCGCAAGATTAAAGGCGCATTCTCGAAACCGGTGCCATCCTCAGAATTCGTTCCAAGTCGAAATGCCTTGCACACTCACAGCTACAATTCTGAGAACGGAACATGTGCCGTAAAGTAATCAGTTAAAAAGGTAATTATTGTAGTTGTGATATTTATTCAATTAAGCGTTTTCATTTCTCGCAGAAGTAATGGCCGCCTTATCGAGTAATTAGCTCAAGGGGTAGAATTGTGCTATTTCTCATAGGCAATTTTTAAGAAAAATTTGGTGCAGCTAAAAAAGAAAGAAGGCACAAAGGAAACATCCTATAGTACATATCGTAAGCCGCTACACCTGAGCGACTGCTGTCGGGAACGGCCCACGCACGCCTTTAATAACGCAGCCGCAGGGATGGGCCCGCTTGATTTCGCATCACTTCTGGACTGCCGGTGAATCTATGGCAAAATGACATTGCATGAAAAAGAAAATAGTAATAATAAGCGCGCTACCGCGGCTTCCGAGTCGCATACCGCTGTTCCGCGGAGCATCGTGCGTACATATCTATATACGAGCTGTCCCAATAACCCCGAAGGCTGGCCGGAAGTATATCAGGCGAAGGACCCGCGTCTCGCGTTGCATGTGGCTCGTGCGTCTCCCCCTGCGCAAGCCGCGTGCATAAATCCGTCTTCATCGATCGCACGCAGGTTACGCAATGGCGCGCCTCCGTTTTCCTGGTCGCGCTGTCGGCGGATCGGAATGAGCGTTTATACGTGCTGTTCCAGCGCCGACCCGCCGCTCGTGCTCACGTGCACACACGTGCGTGCGTGCCGGCGCCGTCACCGTCGTCGGCGCTGCTCTCAGCGCGGCACGGAGGGTGTCGACACTGGCGCGGACCGCAATTTGAGGCAATCGTGTTTGCGACCACCACCGGCGACTCGCAGGCAGCGGCAGCAGCGGGGCGTGTGTGTATCTGCGGCGCGTCGCCCGCGGCGCTCGATCGGCACACGTCGGGGGATTATCGCATCGAGGCTCGCTGTGCTCAGCTCGCATTTCTTCATTTCCTGTTGTCTTGTTCTTTTTGTGTGTTTTGTATTGTGGCTCTCTCTCTCTCTATATATATATTTTTTTTCTTTTTTTTATTTCGCGGCCGTGAAGGAACGTGCGTGGACAGTTGCAAGGAAGTTGTCGCAGTAGCCTCCGTAATAAGCGAGCAGCTCCCCCCCGTTGGGTCCAGCGACCCCTGTGTTGGTCCACATCTCTAAAACCTGTATAGCCGCGATGTAGTATACATTCTGACGATAGAGTGGAATCTACCGAGGGTGTACTGTGTGCCGCTCGAGAAGTTTTCTGGCGTTCTGACGCCAAGGGATGCGCGGTAAAAAAAAATTTAAAAGTAACGGCACACTCGCACGATCGTTCTTCCGATTGGCTTACACACGCCAACTGTGTCACTGCGCTTCCACTGCGAAATCAGCTTGCCTGCAACGAGAAGAGCGAGAGAAATGGAGGGGGGGATTCGGGGGCGGTAATTGCAACTTCAATAATGCGCTGTTAATTAAGACTGGACACAAGACAAAAGGGAAAGTTGGCGTTCAACACACGTGTTCTTGAAGCATGTCTTTTGAGTAAGCATACCGAATAATACGCAATAATTAAAAAAGATGAGAGAGAGAGAGAGAGGCGAATAATTTAGGAATTCGATTCGTGACGTATAGGGGCAGAATAGCAATACTGACAACACAACTTAGAAATACGGATACGATAAAAGCTTTGCATCTCGTTGTTGGTGTACTCTCATACGCGCTCCATTTTTCCGTTTCTTTCTTTTTCCCGTTTCCTGCCAGGCGCCGCGTGAGGTGAGCGTGACAGGTATACGCCGTTGGCTGGCGCGGCTTCGCTCCGCACCGGGGCGTCGGACCGTTCGTCGACCCGCTCTGGGTTTCCGCTAATTCTCTCTGCCGCGCCGCCTTCGCAACGACGACGAGCGCGCGCTGACTCGGCCGCCGCCAAGTTGATTGACAACTCGTGTAACGAAAGAATGGGGTGAAGGCTTCCGTTGTTTGTTAAAGCTTTCGTTTTTTGCTTCTTCCGGCCTCTCGAAATCGCCTCGCGCTGTGTTCGCGAACAGTGCGGCGCGGCTCTTGTTAAAAGAGAGCAACCAAGAAGTAGAACGTTTAAAGATAAACGAAACAGCGCCTCGTCGTTGTCTTCGTGTACGGGCTGAGCGTTTCGGAGCTGTTGCAGCGCGAGCCGCAGCGACGGATAGGCGAAGCTGAACCGGAAAGGGGGGACGAAATGGGGGAGGCTGAAGGGGGGGGGGCGTATGAAAGGACCGTTGTACACAGCAACCTTAGTTCAAAGTTCCGGAACTCGGACGGTGTTGTGGACGAGGAGTGAACGTCTGACAAGTGTCTCGTGGAGGAGTCTTCTCGTGGCTGCGTGCTGCTGGAGGAATTCGTGAGCGGCGATGAGTTCTCGCGAGGCGCGGGATTTGGGCGAGAGTCGGGTGCGCGCGCGCCTGTCAAGTTTCAGAATGCGAGGCGACGAGGAAATTGGATTATACGCGCACGTCCACGGGCGCGCTCGCGAAGGTTATCACTTTGGGGAGCCGCCGGTCCCGGGGGTGCATCTCAAGCCTATCGCCGGGCCCTTTCCTTCTTCGTCTTCTTGTTCTATATACTTGTTGTGGGTATTTTCGCCTGTTCTTTTTGAATTCGTCTTCCGTCCTGTCTCTAGGAATGCCTCACAAGTGCCCCGAGAGGTTAGGTAGCCTGCTCCTCGCACACCGGAGTGAACGTTGTGTATGATACGTTCGGTCTTCGCGTGCTTTTCTTTTTTTCTATGCGATGATGAAATAGGAAATTGTGGCTTCCTGCTGTACAGGAGTCAAGAGCTTCGCATGAGAACTTCTTTGGTCTCTTTTTATTGTTTTTGCCGTCGTCACGCCGTTTATATGATGGAAGGGCGGAAAAAGAATTAACCCGCGTGCATGGCCAGTGGACGTAGCCCATTGCTCAGGGCAAGCTCGGCACATCGTTTTACTTGACACTGCGTACATCGCTAGTTGACGGGGTGCGCATTTCCGGCAAACCTCCGTGTTGTTGAAGTATTACGGATGCTGTCCTTACCGCGAGATTTATTCCATCTCCCCAGGGTTAAACGAAAAGAAGAAAAGAAGGAAGGACAGGTGTTCCAGGAATGTGAAGGCAGCCGCGTCATCTTTGCGGTTTTGAAGACGGATTTGAGGACGGCTTTGAAGAAAGCTGTCGTTGAAGAAAGCTGTGTTGAAGAAAGCTGTCGACAAAATAAAGAAAGCACAACTGAAGAATGTCTGAAGAAGAGAGTCACCGTCTGGCACGTGTCTTTTCTGTAAGAACGCACTGCGCGATAATTTGCGCGCCGGTATCAATGAAGGAAGGGAGAAACAGTGCATTCAGAGATGTATGGTAAGACCACCTCGGGCGACGCTTTCAAAAACAGCCTGCGCCCTGTCTTTAGTTTGAGTATGTGGATGAAAAAGCGGATCTGCTCTCTCTCTCTCTCTTCTTTCTTTTTTTTTTCTGGTGAATGCGCGTGGAAACGGTGCGTCATGATCGAGTTTGACGAGTCCGCTTCTTCGGACAGCGGAGTATGTTGGCGCCTGGACGCAAGAAAAAAAGGCGCGAAGACAGAAAGAAAGAGAGAAACAAAGAAATGACGGCAGGTACCCTTCTCTCTGCACTCCAAGCGAGAGGCTAAGAAGTTCATGTCGTCTTTGACTTCGACCGCGTCTTTCCTTTTGTCCGCGAGTCCCGAATGCGTGGCGGCCAGTCTCTCGTCGCGCCGCTCCGGGACAATGCTTCCAAGGTTCGCAGTGCCAGGAGGCTCCGCAGTGGCGAACAGAGAGAGAGAGAGAGAGACAGAGAGGCACACGGGCCACATTGCAGTGCGAGAGCCCCGCCACTGTTTCTGTCCAGCGGTGCCTTATCGGCGTCTGGTCATCGCCTCGTTCGCACCCGAGCACCCGGCCGCAAGTCCCTTTGTAGGGCGCCGCGCTGTCCGCTCGCTTTGCGTCTGTGTGTCATCGCCGCGGAAGAAGAAGAGGAGGGAATATGCGTGTGAATGGTGTGTAGTAGTTCACGCATGCGCATAGCGCTCGAAAACAGAGCCGCCGCGCCTCTTTTCTTCTTCTGATTTTTTTGGGGGGAGGGGGGTTGGAACGGAGGGGGGTTATTATTATTGTTTGTGCTCAAGCAGTTGTCGGTGCCTGTTAGAAACCGCCCCCTACTACTCTTCTCTTAATTCGCATAGATGTGCCCCCAAACGAAGCAAATGTTTAGACAAAGTAAAATATAAACAAATTCTGAGGTTTATTTGACGTGCCATAACCGCGATTACATTTATGAGGCACGCCGTAGTGGGCGACCCTGGTTTACTTTTGTCCACCTCGGGTTCCTTAACGTACGCCTAAAGCACGGTACACGGACGTTGTTGCATTTCGCACCCATGGAAATGCGGCCGCCGCGGCCGAGATTTGTTCCCGCGACTTCGCGCCCAACAGCGGAATAACACAGCCACTAAGCCACCGCGACGGGTGAAGAAACAGAAAAAAAAAAGTTGTGAAAAGAATACAGCGATGACCGTTCTAAAGTTCTCGCACGCAAGATAATTATGTAGACAAAAAAAGAAATATTCCTGAGAGGGTCCACACAATTCAAATGTTCGAGCGGAAGCATAAATGACGTCCATCGCTTCTGGCATGTTAGATATTAAGCCCTGATGCAGCGAAACAAATTCTCGGCGTGCCCTGCGCGGCACGTAAGCGCGCGATATGCTAGGCCTTGCCGAGAAGCTTACTTGACAGCTCCGAAGCACGTCCGTGAAGCGTTTTCCACCAGCCCCGCTGGTTGCCGCGCTTACACTGTGCCATGGAAAGCCATGGAAACTGATGGCAAAGACAAAAAAAAAAAAAAAATACAACTGCCCTGCGCCACTTGTCTCACGTTTGAATCTCGTACCACCAACACGTAAAATTTGCGCGTGTGCCCCTGCCATCGTGCGGGGACGGAAATTTGTTGCACGCAATTCTGGCCGATTACTGGCGGGCGAATCGGTGGCGTCCTTTTCTGCTATCGTTGCGTGCCCTCCTCCTGTCCCGCAGAATCGCTTTTCCTTTTCTTTTCTTTTCCATAAAATTGCGCGTTCGTTCTGGTTTTCCCTCGGCGGGGTAATAAAACAGGGGCAGTCCACGTAAAATTTGATAAACGAGAGCGACCCAAAAGAAAGAAAGAAAGAAAGAAAGAAAGAAAGAAAGAAAGAAAGAAAGAACGGAGCTCCGCCTCGTGCATGTAAATAGGGCATCTTCCACAGCCACCGAGTTCCCGAACATTTGGACGACTGGCGGCACACCTCCTCGCTTAAAAGAAAGAAGACAGATAAAGAAGCGAAAATAGACGAAAACAAACGCAAACAGAAAGCACAAACAAAGGGTGATCTAGTCCAGCCCCGGTGCTTCTCGTACACAACAGTGCTCCCTTTCCCCCCCTTCCCCCTCCACCTTCTTCCCCCCGGCGCGCGGAGCCTCGCGACGTTTCGGCAAAGGCCGGGCAACGCGGCATTCCGCGGCAGTCCAGGTGCGGAATACGAGTTCGTCACGGTCCGTCAGGCGCGGGCCAGTTTTTTTCTCGCGCGCCGACGGTCGCCGCACGGGAGGACTCGTTGCGAGCTGCACCGTGCCACGACGGAGCCCGGGAACGCTACAGACGCCTGCTTGTGCGGACGTCCGTTGTCGTCAGATGCAGCCACGTAGCGAACCCCTTCTGTCTGTCTGTCTCTCTCCTCTCTCTCTCTCTCTCTCTCTCTCTCTAGCACTCACTTTCTCTCGCAAGCCCTCTTTCGCGCACTCCCAAACCCGTCTCAGTTTTCTTCTTACAGTGAGCAATCATCAGAGAACGCTGTCCGTATGAGGACAGGCAGTTGTTGAGTTTCCTGTTCTCGTCTGCCTGCCGCAATCTGGGAGACCAAATATGTGATGGTCTTGTGCGAACTTAAAAGTCGTGCACTAATAACATAAGTGCAAATAGATTCACGGGAGATGGATAGAGATAAGCTTTATTTCATAACGACTCTTAGGAGAAAGGCTAGGAAACTGGGCGAATTGGTATTGGTTCGTGGCTTATAATAACAGCGCATTGAAGACGAAAGCGCAGACGCAACGCTATAGCGCTGCTGTCAACTGGAAGTTTATCGAGGGAACGAGTTAATATACGCTTCTTACTACACATGCGCCTGCAAGACAAATAATGAAATAAATAAATAAAAGGAACATGACAAGGCATTGCTGTGAGATCAGTTGCCACGAAATAAATTTATAAGAGAAGCAAGAACGCAGCTAAAAGCAACAACGAACTCAGTGTGGCACGTGACTACTAACGATGCGCGTGGTGCGCCGCTTGTGTTCTGTTTGTACGCCTTCCTCCAAAGTTTTCACTGTTCTCGTTTTCACTAAGTGGAAGCTTTAGCATCCCTTTAAAACTTCACATGGAAGTTTGTGGGCTTTCGAGCACTCGCAGTGGTTGTGCGACGCCGTTCCATTGCGTTGCGTTTCTTATAGAGCTCCACGTCCCTCACCTCCCGGCCTGGACGGGAGATGGCAACGAGTCATAAAGTATCACTGTCACTCGGCTATCATCCCGCCCACGGGAAGGTCAACGCGCTTCCCCCATTCGCCGGCTTTCTGGCAGCATTCGGGCCTTACTTGCGTCCGCTCCGGGAGTGGGCGCGCAAGGCGGCGCCTGAGGGAGACCACGTCGGGGCATCGGAACGTGAACACTTGCTTCTATCTGCCGGCAGCGGCCCTCTTTGTCCGCCGCCGGCCGCGGGGTCCCGGCCTCGGCGGGAGTGCGCACTCTTCCGTCGTCTCGATGTCCTGAGTCAGCGCCTTCCGATCGTGCCCCCGCCCGTTCCTCTGTTTGTTCACCTTTCTAGTTTTCTTTTCTGCGGGGTGCTCGACGGCAGACGCTGGCCGAGGGACAGGCGGGGCTGGGTTCTTTGTTCTCCTCTCTGTCGCGATGCGCCGTTAGCGGCCGTCTGCTACCATTTGGCCATACAATTGTATACAACTTTGTTTCAGATTCGGTCGTGTTTGTTAACCTTGTCTTTGTATTGGAACCCATCTTAATAGACGCGCGCTGTCTCGCCTTCCCCTATAACTGGCACAGGCTGGGCGCTCGCGGGCAAGCGGCGTGTCGGCACGCGGAGTGGTTCGAAGCAGGCGCCCTTTTTGCATGGAGGCTCGTGGAGTGCTCGCACCCGCAGTGGCCGTCCGGCGCATGTGATCAGAGCGTGTGCGCCGTGAGCGTAGCGTTAGATCACAAGTTAAATGATATATTAATAAAGGTAGGACGACCTTCAGGTGTATTACAATTTCCCCTTTTATGAACATACTTAGCCGAATTGTAAATGACGCACAAAACAAAACGCGTGACAACGCGAAGGATATGTGTGCCCAGTCCTTTTTGTTGTCCCTTATTTCTTTGAGCTGTTTACAAATACGAACTGAAACCAACTTGTCCAGTTCTCTATAGCTTAACATAGTTAGCTGACTCGCCATGTTGGCCCAGGGGCTATATGCATGGCGCTCTGATGCTGAGCACGATCGAGGTCTCATGTTCGATTCCAAAGCCGCGGCCGCGCCTTGTACCGAAGCAGGCGGAATGCCGTTTAGTGAAGCCTTAGTGAGCCTGCTGCTTCTTTCGGACTTTGACATGCCGACGGCCAGGTCATTTCTTTCTCTATGGCCAGGTAAGCATATATACCTGAATCGCCCAGCTCCTTGGAGCTCTCGAGTATACAGACGGAATTCCCCATTGTCGCATCCACCCGACGATAAAAAAGGTTTTTTGCGCCAGGATGAGAAGCGACCGATAACCGTCTTCTTTGGCTCGAGTGCTCACACGTGGCACACTTCCAGCGAGGGCGCAAAGAGGCGCAAACACAGGCGAGTGGCCGAACGAACCACTCAGGTAGCGCTTTCCTCGGCGCGTCACACCGCCGACAACGCTGATAACAACAACATCGCGGAGAGCTGAAGGATAAAGGAGCGAGAGAAAAAAAAATCGACGCAGGAAAAATACGCCGGAAAAGCATCGCTCCATGGCGAAATTCGGGGCCGTGTACCTTTTGTTATTTATCTCTGAGCACTCGACGCTTCCATCTATGTGGCGGTCGCGCTGTCTGGCTTCCCAACAACGCGATACCGCTCCCGTGACCGCGAGTAAGCCTGTATATACGCCCTTTGTCTTTGTAACGCAAGTGAAGAGCGCTCCGCGCTGGGCCGTGATTATACGCGCTACGTCAACTACTACTCCGATGCGTGAAGTGCATTGTTTGCGCTGCTGGTGCCCGTATGGCCCGGTCGATAGGCGCGCGGGTCAGGGTTAACGGAGCCGCCGTATATAGAAGGCGCCGGATCAAGGGCAGCCGTCGGCCAGCCTTGGGGAGGAAGCTGCCTCTCTTGTCAGTGCGCGCGTACACGTACGACCCGTGCGGGATATTCTCAAGGCGGGATGGCTAATAAGAAGGAAAGCGCGTGGAAGGACATAGTCGTCTATTGGCTCATTATTCCGCGCGACGCAAATGAAGGCAGATTCTCCGTCGCATCCGCTCGTTTTCGGTGCCCGATGGGAAAACAAACTGGGGAGCGGAAGTGCGCAGGACCTTTACGCAATGCAAAGTGAGCAACAGTCGCGGCTCAGACGATTCGTGTATGTGTGCGCGAATTACCCGAGTATTACGACCTGAATGTGACTTGCTTCTGAGCCTTTGCGCAGTTCTGACTGAGCTATCAGCACTCAAATAGCGCCGTTATTAAGGAGGCATCGTTTCCTACTGTTTCTGGGCACTTCTTCCTGGTAATCAGCCTTTTGTCATGCCTGCTAGTGCCTCCATGGGGGTGCGTTAGGAAAACAATGCCAGGTGGAATCGGCGCAAATGTTACCATGCAAAGAGATTTCTTTCTTTTTTTCTATCTTTCTTTTTGCTTTTTATACGTTCAAATATCGTGTATGGGAGGTGCGATCATCGCACATTGTTGAGGTATTGCGTTCGTTGGCACCAGGGTAACGCCAAAGAAATCGCGCGTGGCAATGTACGACGCAGCGCCTCAATTACGTGTGTTTATTTGGCACCAGGTATATACTTCGCGCAATGCCTTTTGACGGGTTTCTTCTCCACAACGTTCGTCACGCGCGAAGAACGCCACGAAAGCGCTCTTTGCCCTCAGGAAAAGTCCACCTGGACGAAACATGAAAGAAAGAAAGAAAAGAAAGGCGCGTACCACAGCTGTGCAAACTTCTTTTTTCCCTCACGCATTAATCAAAACACGTCGCTGCATCTCGTACACTTTAAAAAAAAAAAAAAAAGTGCCGCTTTCCTCGAAGGCAGGTCGTCCGCTTCCTGTGGAAGCCCCATTCTCCGCTTCCTTCCTAAACGAACGAGTGCACTCATGGCTCGCATGTCGCACGGCTCGCACGTTTCGTGCATGCATCATATGCCTCTCGACCGGCGCGTGGTCGTGTGCGCGGGCGTGCACGCGCCTTCCGCAGCTGAGAGAGAGCGCGACGAGGAGGCGGCGAAGAACAGCGCGCTGCAGCCGCTCTCGACTCGTTCGCACGGCCGCCGGTGCCGCGTACGAAAATGGCTCCCGGGGCTTGGCGTCGTGCTCGGTGCCGAATTCTCGCGACCCCTTCTCTGCAGCGCGTGTCGTGCACACTTTGGGTCGCGGAAGCTGTTGTGCCTCGACACTTTCGCGATAGTTTCGTTTTCCTTTCTTTCTTTCTTTCCTTCTTGTGAAAGTGAAGCGGTCGGACGAAGGTCCGCTGCTACCGGGGCCCCGGGCAGTCCTCTCCATTCTTTCGTCGTGTGTACAGAACGTACCGAAATTGCGCGCGTGTACGTGTTCGAAAGTGTTGCCGAGGTCAGGCCGGGGCCTCCGGCAATCTCTTGTGCGCTTCGCTGCGAGATGCCCGGCTCTACGCTAGCACAATGGACGCCGGGAGTGATGTTCTAGGAACTGTCGGATCCCGCCACGCTGTCTGTAGGCTCAGAAGTACAGCCGTCTCTGATTGGCTCCACAGAGAAGCTATACGATCGCGCTGATTTGCTCGAAATGCAGCCCCTACGGAATTGACGGATGACTGATGGCGCGAACCTGGCGGAAGCGGGAAGAAATGCTAAATAAAGAACTCTGAATCCAACTTTTGCAGCGGTCATTTACCACCTGTTGTGGTTCTGCCCAGGAACGAGGGCTCCTCGAGAAAGAATATTGAGAGCTGCCGAGCTGTACTAACGGATCAAACAGACAATTACAGGCGTTGGCTCATGGACGATAAGTTCACTAAGCCACTATTGCAGTTTCTGTATGAGGAGTGTCTCCAACCTTTTATTTAAATACACATCTACAGCGCGACGCAAGCTGCTCGAAAAGAAAAGAAAAAGGTATTTTAATTAGATGGCGTCCAGCTGGAATATCACCTCAAACTGCGCTAATAGACATGGGCCAGAAAAAAAAAAGTTTTTTTTTTTATATATTGGTCGTTTGTTCGCGATTCTTGCAATCTAAATGGTGGTGCGATATGAAAAGAAACACTACAGTTGGTTCTCAAGCAACGATAACTACAGGACTGTCCCCTAGAACCATCACTGTCTCGCTTGCAAGGCTTTCACTTGAATTAATCCACAGGAGAGTACACTGTGCTGCCAAATAATATCCTACGATAAAGGCTGACATAGCTGGATGCTGCTTAACGTCGGCGATCTGATGACAGACGTCATATTCAGCGTCGCATATAGCCTAACCTTTTTTTCTTTTTCTTTACTTCATTGAAGGCAAGCGCAAGTAAGTAGACAACTATGCTTACACGCACTTGATATTCAGGCATGCAAACGCATATAAGTATCACAGCCGAGTCATCCAATCAGCTGATTGCTGCTCTTGCGTCGCATACAAACTACGCGCATACGACATAGTTTCAACCAGTTAACTATAATATCGCTAGGAAGACGAGCACGAAACAAGGTGGTCGGAATTCCGTCCGTAACGTTACCAAAGAAAAAGCAATTTCTGCATCAAATACATCACCTCGCTACACCTCTGAGCGACAGTTATTGCACGTGGCATTGTATTTCTTACGTTCTCTGTTTCCTACTAAAGAACACAAACTCGAAACTCGTTTTATTCGGCTTCGTTATATCCTGGTTCGTTACCTGATCTATCGAACCACTTTTAGCGCATAAGCCTCTTTGTTATAACGTGGCTCGACTGTATGTTATGAGTCCTTCGTGAGTGGGGCATGGCCGAAACGCGAATGGAGTTTCTAAGGAGTAATCTGCCAGTCTGGACAGATTTAGGGTTACCTCTTAGTGTCCTCTCAAGTGTGCACACGCGCCTGATACATCTAAGGGGTCGGCCTATTTTCCATACGTATACGGGGACGATTTGTCTCAGCTGGCCGCCTCCAAGCGCGTTGAAGCGAAACTGACGACGCCCGTCCCTCCCCCTCCCCCAGCTTTTATGCGCGCACGAGCGATGCGACTGAGGCGTTCGGCGATACGTCATCGACGAATAAGCTTCACTTGGCGAAGAGCGGGGAGGCTATTATAGCTGCAGGTACGACGAGCTGTACGCGCTTTCTGCTCCCGCGCCGCTCAAAAAAAAAAATATATATATATAAAATAAAGGAGAAGACAGGTCGGTTTATTATCCCCAAGCGCCCGTCTAAGAAATACGAGAAGAGAGAGGGAGAGAGAGAGGCAATTTAATTATATTTGGAGAGGTTAGCCTAGCAACAGGTCTGAAATACTACTCCAGGTGAGATGGTGAGGGATTAAAGAAAAGGATTGAGGGTGAGTGAGTGAGTGAGTGAGACAACTTTATTCGGTCCCCAATAGAATTGAGAGAGAAAAAATGACGCGTACACACGTGCGCTAACACACACACTAACACAGATTCGTGCCTCCACGTTCCGAAACATGAGTTCCCGAGAGACGCCAACGCTCGTCTCGGCGCTGACGTCACGCAAATAAACGAACGTAATTGCCGAACGCATGAAGGTGCACAAATTATCTTTGTGTTGTACAGCGGTTTATTTGCCACCTAATTTTTTTAAAGCTGCATGTCACCGACTATAAGGCGAATGGTAAAATTACTCATTCACCGACTCATCGAACTTAGTAGCGGCGCTTGCATGAATGCAACAAGTAGCATAATGTATTGCATTTCTAGCGCATCACATCCATCTAAACGGTGGTAATGCGCTAGGAAGGCGAGTCAGATTATTGCGCCAGGAGAGACTGGGTAAGCTGTCACACGCGGTGCATCGGTATCGGCGATAATGGCGTATCGAATCGAGAGAGAGAGAAATTGAGGCAGCTGCCGTCGTGTGATCTCCACTCAACGGCGAAACGCATGCAGATCGCCGTAAACAGGCTCCGATTTTTTTTTTTTTCGGACGAATTGGGATGCGATACACGTAAGCGTTTTCGCATAGTATTAACGTGAATACTGCATGCTATTATACGTGAATGCGACAGTAGCGCATCGACTTTCTTAACGCACCACGGTAATTTTATGCGACAGCGTTTACGCGGCGGCGTATCCCCCTTCGTCCGAGAAACGCGCTGGAATCGATTTCCGGCGATTTGAGTTTCACGCGTCTCACTTTTCCTCTCCTTCGATGCGATACGCTGCCGCACTTATGCGTGCACCACCGTGAGACGACTTATATTCGACCTCAAACTACCCTCTCCTGGGGCACTAATCCGATTCGTCTTCCTACGCGCCATTTTACGTGAATGCAATACGCTATAGAAATGCGACGCGATGAACCACATGTCGCGTTAGTGTAAACGTCGCTAGCGACGTTCTCGGCGAACGCAGCGAATGTCGGCTGCGGCATCTCGGGGCGTGTTCCGACAAGGACCCACGAGGAGCCGACACACCTACTTGACCCCGGCAACGTGTCTTCTTCCTCTGCGCCTGCGCGTCTTCTTCGAGCGGTTGTTTTCCTTCCTACGGACCGGTCGTTATAGTTTGGTTGGCTCGTGAGGAACGCAAGGACGGCGGCGTGCCGCAAATGGGGATGCGCTCCGAAGGTGCGAGGGCAGTCATCGCGTGCGGCGCGGTCCTCCCCCTTCGTCGAAGTCCCGACGCGCTCGCCGGTGGGCTTCCAGCTGAGGCAAGGACACGAGCGCCTGGAGAGAATACCGGTAGTCCTTGAACGTATTTCGACTGCGCGAGTATACCAAGTGCAGCAGCGCGACCCCGCCGCAAGAGTGCCAAGCGCTTTACACACACACACACAGACACCCGCGCGCGAGCATGAGCGTGCGGTCGAGTGAAGTCCTACAGCTGCATTATGAGTGTGTGCTGTGAAGCTCCTGCTCTGCTAGCTGCGCTAAACAGCCAAGCTATAGCGTAAGAGAGAGAGAGAGAGAGAGAGAGAGAGGGAGAGGGAGAGGTCAAACAGCATGTTGAAATGATGTCTATAGACATATTTGGGGAAATGGGTAACGGGTAGCAAGCTAAACGTGGCTCGCTATGCGGAAGCTTTGCACGCGGAGCTGCGTATAGTGTTTTAAATATCTCTTTGACGTTAGCCCTAACGTATATAGCCTAACGAAAGTGTCCTGTACAGTGCACGCTTATACAGAGAGTGCCTTGCCTTTGCGCAGGTTTGCAACTTTGTCCGTGCAAAATCCACAGGCTGAATATAGACGAATATTGCCAAAAAATCTGTTTCGGTCTATTGGTGGCCCACGAAGACCATAACGGGCTGTTCTAAAAAAAAAATATCAATGGACAATCTGGACAAGCGAGGCTACTGTCCATATTTGCAGAGAGTCTAGGGGATATGTCGAGAATATCTCGAGGCTATCTGCAGCCAGTTTACAAAGTTCACAGAAAAACATTATTGCACTTTCTATAAACGCGAGATAACTTTTCGTAAGAGATAGGTCTGCAAACAAGATGCTTACAACGTGGAACTGGAAAATGGCCCTATCTAAGACAGAAAGCGATATTCGAAGCAGGTATTTGTATAGAAAGACAAGGAAGTCAACGAAATGTGGTTCTGAATGGACACCCTGCAACTGGGAAGGGCTAAAGGGACAGAAGTAGATAGGAGAGAACGGTGAATAATTGACGTAAGGCGCGCTCACAGCCCAGAGGTAGTAGTGCATGCCGCACGTAGCGTTGCCCATATCTATCATATGTGCTTTTCGGGAACTGATTCAAGAAAGTTCCTGGAAGTGCAGTCACGCTATGTCAATGGCGCACAAGTGGCAGTTTTCGCTGTAATAAATGCACCGCATGCACGAATTTCCTGACAAGAAATACGAAAGTATACGAGACGCGAAAAGAGCAATGAGTATACAGATGTGATATCAAGGATGGTGCTAATGAACCAGCCAAAATAAATAAATAAATAAATAAATAAATAAATAAATAAATAAATAAATAAATAAATAAATGTTTGCTCACAGAGAGCCTTGTGCAACAAAAAACTTTCTACCCCGATATATATACGAGAGCGATATATGCAAGCTGTGCAAGTCTGCTCGAGCCACCCTTCAACACATGTTGCCGGAAGGTAAAATATATCAAGGTAAAATGGCAGTCCCCCCAGAAAATCTACGGCCGCGGTGGTGGGAACTCCAAGACCAATTTTGGGCCGTCCAGCGAGCCGTGAAGGCCGCACGGGAGCAGCAGCTCCCAGTGGCCATCTAGGCGGCCTTAGGCCCGGGCCTCCCAATCACTGGATTCCACATAAAGTTAACTTGCTGGCTCGCTCGCAGCGAGCCTCGACTAAATTTTTTTTCTTTAATGTCTTCGTCTCAACCGGCCGCACGTGTGCAAGGTCCAGGCACTGCACACAACAATTAGATCTCTGCATGAGTGCGCTGACTCTTCCGTACTAACTGTACGAAATTTAGTGTATACCGAAACTAATTTTTGCGAACTGACCGCGCGGAGTTAGTAGTATAAGTTAGCATGAACCAACTACCCTCTCAAGATGGTCCTGGTCAAGTACGAGTATGCTCTGTCGGGTTGCTCCACAGGCCGCTTAACCTTCCTGTACAAACGCGCGTTCGAAGCAGGTGGCGTCAAGCACTTCATTCGAGGCCGGTAGGCTGCCGCTGTAGAGTGCGTTAACTGAGCGGTTTTGCGGGTTTACTTATTGTGCACCTGGCCACACTTGGTGGTCTTCGTTGACTTGCAGCAAATACCTGCCTTGTGTGTCTATAGCTTCCTTTCTTTATTTACTTGTAGATGTATGCGCGGCGGCTCTCGCCAATCATATATTGACGATGTCCGTTCTGCTTCACTGATACGACCGCAGCTGTCATTTCGCAGTCTTCCTTCCCACACCCCCTATACTAGACCTTTAGGTAAACGCGGCAGGCTCCTGCTGTGGTATATATACAGCCATCAATTTTTAACATAATCGAACTGTTATCCGTTGATGACCGAAACATTAGCGCGACGATGCTTCCGAAATGATACCGCAACCTTAAAAAAGAAAAGGAAAACGGTTCTTTTGGTTAGGGAGAAAGTAAAGCAAAGTTGCGACTTCGACTTGTGTGTTCTTCACGCACAAACAACAAGGCAGACGTAGAGACGACGAGCGACACACGGGCGCGAACACGACACATTTCCACGGTGTCTTGCCACTTTCGCTCCTTACCCGCTGGTTCTCAAAGTCGATTGGCTCGATTTCTTGCGATGCGTGCAGGTAAATCTCGTTGCAGCTCTTCTCATGCATATGCAGCTGCGGTCTTTCTGACTGCTTGTAACCTTTGCGTATACGTTGGTCTCATGCACTCTCTGAGTGCAACGGACGAAACACGCTGTTCGGCATCGACACTCCCTATAACCTACAGGTAGCCCCGTTTGAAACTGCATGCTTACTTTGCACGGATGTGTCCGTACAAAGCGACCCGTTCGCGTGGCTCCTCGTTTGGACACCGGACTTAGCACTGCATTTAACCTATATCGCCTGCTCTCCCGGTGAACGGGCGCATTTGACGGCGTTTCTCTGAGGATCTGCACGTAACGACCGCTGCTGGGGTGCCGGTCCGCGTTTTCTCCGAAAAGGCGTGGCTCCTTCGGCTCGCTTGCATGGTCCGGGAAGCTCGCCGATAGGCATGCAGGTGTTGCAGAGTTCGTGCGCCTTCGGACGAGGAACGAGATAAGCGGACGTGTTTCACGAACTACTCTTAGACAGCTCGTTCAAAAATCAAAACAAAACAAATCTCGAAGAGCTCCCGACTGCGCGCCGACGGGTCCATGTCGAGAACTAACGTTCCTTTTTTCCGCATTCGATATCACCAGGGGAAGAAAGAAAGGAAGGGGGGTGGGGTGGAGGGCTTGCCCCGTTTCTTCAACTCTCCTTGCAGAGATTCGCGCATTGTATGATGCGATTGGAAGCGGTGTGTGGGTTCCTAGTATCCAGAATCAGTCATGCACCTTTGTTCATGCACATATGCAGAGCCTGTACGAGGCACTGCGCGCGGGCTTCGAGGATAATGCGTATAGGGGGAAGTTACAAGAGAGCGCGCGATGTGACGCGCTCGACAATAATCTCTGAAGGAAGAGTGCAATTCGAACACCTTAGGTTTGTGAACGCAGAAATTAGCTCATGATAGCGCTGCCTTTAGTTCTTTAGTTCCCTGTTTGCTCAGTCGTATAGTCTGCGCAGACAGCGGAGCAGTGATAATTACCGTGCCTTAACATCACATTATTATAGATACGATGTAAATGGCGCTGAAAGCTTTGAAGTATAAGTGATATCAAGCTTTCGGTGCACAGACGAGAGTAGACGTATACCGCTGTACGCTCGCTCCAATCTCACCCGGGAGAGAGAGAGAGAATGAAGAGGAAAGGCAGGGAGGTTAACCAGATATGAGTCTCCGGTTTGCTACCCTACACTGGGGATGGGGGATAAGGGTTAGAAAGATGACAGAGAGGAAAACGCAAAAAAAAAAAAACACGCACACATGGAGGCACACACACACAAAAGGCGTTCCAGTTAAAGTCGTTCACACAGGCCGGTAGATCGCAAAAAGCGCAATAGCGCTTGCACGGCCTTCTTCTGTGACGGTAGGTCTTTTCGATGTTGTAGAATTCGTTTTTCGGATAACGCTTGGTCGTCCAGTTGGTCTAGTTCGTGGCGAAGGCGTGCCCTCTGTGTACTGTACTGCGGGCAGGCACACAAAATATGGCCAATTGATTCTTCATGGCCGCAGTGGTCACAGGTTGGGCTGTCGGTCATCCCTATGCGGAATGCATAGGCTTTAGTAAAGGCAACACCCAACCAAAGTCGATATAGAAGCGTGGCGTCTCTACGGCGAAGCTGTGATGGCGCTCGAAGACTTAGTGTTGGATCAAGTGAGTACAGTCGCGTGTTTCTTAAATGTGGCTCATTCCATTGCGACGCGGTGCACTGCCGAGTAAGTAGGCGGAGCTTCCGTGTTGCGTCAGTTCTAGAATGAGGAATTGGGACGTGGCGCTCCTCAGTATGGGCTGAGCGGGCAGCGTGATCCGCCCGTTCATTGCCGATAATCCCGCAGTGACTTGGAAGCCACTGAAAGGTTATCTCATGGCCTGCTTCACTTATATGTTGCAACGTCTCTGTAATATGGAATATTAGTTGTTCGTGTGGGCCGCGTCGTAAAGGTGACAGTAGAGACTGCAGTGCCGCCTTCGAATCGCAGAATATTGTCCATTTATGTGGTGGTTCATCACCAATGTGATGAAGGGCAGTAAAGAGCGCTGCGAGCTCTGCTGCCGTCGATGTTGTCGCGTGGGTCGTCTTAAATTTGATTGTTGTAGCTTTCGCTGGTATGACGATTGCCGCCGCGGAGCTACTTGGAAGGACAGATCCATCAGTGTAGATATGCGTAGAATCACGGTAATTCTCGTACAAATGTAGTAGCGTGAGCTGTCTAAGGGCTGGCGATGATAGATCAGCTTTTTTCGAGATACCAGGTATCGTGAGGTTGATTTTTGGCTGAGCGAGGCACCATGGAGGAATCGAAGGTCTCGCAGCCGGGGTGAAACAAGCTGGCAAGGATTCATCATGTGCGGTTATCGTCCGGCTGAAAGATGTGTGTGGTCTGTCCGCTGTTAGGGAGGCCAAGTGGTGACGAGGAGTCCTGGTCAGATGCCTTATATGGGTCCTGAGTACTTCAATTTCAATGTGGGTCCTGACAAGGTGATCTCCAGCGATGGCTATCGTAGCCACTGTTGAAGCACTCTGAGGCAGGCCTAGACAGATCCGGAGCACTTGACCCTGAAGACTTTGTATTGTGCGTAGATTTGTTTTACCTGTGTTGTTTATTGCTGGCAAGCTGTATCGCAGAAATCCTAGGAAAAGCACCCTGTACAGTTGCAACATCGCACTTGGCGACATTCCCCAGGTCTTGCCAGCGAAAAACTTGAAGAGGTGACAGATGCCTGTCAACCGTTTTTTCACGTATGATACGTGTGGGCTCCATGACAAGTCCCTGTCGATTATGACACCTAGGAACTTGTACGATCGGACCCGTCTTATTATTTGGCCATTTATCGTTACATTGTAGTTGGCCATGGGTTTGCGCGTAAATGGCACTAGTGCGCATTTCTCAGAGGAAATTTCCAGGCCTCGATTACGAAGGTAGAGAACAGTTTGTGTGGCGGCTCTCTGAATTCTCGCTCGCAACTGTAGGCGTGTTACTGCAGACGTCCATATGCAGATGTCATCCGCGTACATTGATAGCCTGACTGAAGTTGGCACGTGCTCAAGGAGAGCAATTAGTGTTAGATTAAATAACACAGGGCTAAGTACACCGCCCTGGGGGACGCCGCGGTAGCTATAATGTAGACAAGTATGGCCTTCTTCGGTGTTTACAAAAAAGGATCGCATGGATAAATAACTCCGTATCCATTTAAACATCCGACCACCCACTCCTACCTCTGCGAGAGCAGAGAGGATGGCTTCATGCGTAACGTTGTCATACGCCCCTTTAACGTCGAGGAATAAGGAAGCGCAGAGACGCTTACGGCATTTCTCATGTTGAATGTAGGTGACCAGGTCGACGACGTTATCGATCGATGATCGACCACGTCGGAAGCCCGCCATGGCATCTGGGTAGGTGTTGTGGTACTCCAAGTACCACTCCAGGCGTCCTAGGACCATCCTCTCCATTACTTTGCCCACACAGCTCGCCAACGCGATCGGGCGATATGATGAGAGTTCCAACGGCGACTTGCCAGGCTTCAGCAGTGGAACAAGGCGACTTGTCTTCCAGGTTGTTGGTAGTGTGCCATCTCTCCAAGATTCATTGTACACCTCAAGGAGAACTCCTCTCGCTCGCTCACCCAGGTGACACAGAGCTCGGTAGGAAATTCCGTCAGGTCCTGGCGCTGATGTGCGGCTACACAAAGCTAATGCTGCCTTAAGTTCACCCGGGAAAGTGAAACTGTGCCAATGATGTTGCTATCCAGCTTTTGATTTCAGTGCAAAGAGAGTACATTACCTCGTGGTGAATCGTCCTAAGGCGCCAAGACGGGCTCTTTGTCGGCTAATTTCTTGAAGAGCCGACGATACACGCAAACGGCAGACGACGGTGCAGATGACACAGCGCGAACAAACTCGGTGCCAGCTGTGCCGCCTTCTGCCGTTTGCGCACATTTCGCTTTTAGTTTACCAGTCGTCATGTGCCGTAAGAAATTAGTGAGGTTCCACATAGCTTTAGTGTCAGCAGATCCCGCTTGCTTAATCCTCACTTGTGGGCCGGAAAAGCAGCTGGCTGACCAGAAACGCCGTACCTTTGGATTGGCTTCCACCGTTCAGGTAATGGGTTCGATCGGTGGTTCGAAACACAATGCGCGAGTCAGCTGGTGTGCGCGCATGCAGTGGCTCATCGCCGAATAACGTATACACAGACTTCCAAATCACCGTGCGCTGCTGATATCACGCTGTGAAGCAAGAAAAGCGGTGGTATACGCACAGGTTGCGCGGAAGGAAGTGGCATACGCGGACGCTCGGGGGCCGAAGAATACGTATACGCCATCGGCCCTCGTATTGAGACACGGACTCTCTCTGCATGCGTTGTTTGCTTTGCTTTCGCGTGTATAGGCGGACGCCCCTTCATCTCCGAAAGCAGTAATTTGACGCCAACGGCTTGGCCCACTGCGGCGGAGGCAGGCTCTGTTTGCGCACCTGGTCAGCCTGGTGTTTTGTCCACTGCCCGCGGAGGTAAATCCCCCGTTCCGAACCCGCGCTGTGTGATGTGCGGGAGCGCGTTTTTGTGTGAGGGGGTGGTATACTTGAACACTATAGAGATGCGGAAAAAACAGTCATCCGCGTTCGTGGCTCCTTGCAGTTAAGCCATCGCCGCTGTAAAAAAACCTAAAGAAAGGTAATCTTTGCCATTAAGAGTACCACGCAAGTATACGTAAGACTACGATGAAGAGAGTCGACGGCCTGGTCATACACTCCAGCACAAAGTGACCACACACTATAGGCGTGCAGCTTCAGATAGAATGTAGAGAGAAAGGAGAGAGATCGTTTAATGAAAACTGGAGAGGTTGCCCATGGTTGCCCATGGTTGTTTAATGAAAACAGAGGTTGCCTGGCGCGCTATATTCCTGATGAAAAACGGCAAACTGAATGATGCGTAAAAAAAAAAAACCATGGCATTAACACAACATACACGTGCACTCGCACAATCAGAGTGTGTCAAATCTAATCGGAGTACCTCGTTGATAGTAGTGTGTCGCTGGAATGTTAAAAGCGCCTTCGTAGCGCAATGCCGATGTGCTCTGTTGAACGCGATTCGTTGCTGCGAATCTACACAAGATCAGTGACGGCATGTATACAAAGGGCGTTGCACCATGAAAAAAAAAAATTTGCTCGCCATGCCGGCTCTGCGAAAGTGGATGCAAAACCACCACTACAACTGCTGAGGAGGTATGCAATGCTTTATTGATGGTTCTGATGCTTGTTTTGAGCTTATTCGTAATTGAAACGTATGTTGTTCTGTGTGTTGTATTGATGATTTCGGCATTCACAAACTCCTATTCATTCCGCATTGGAATGGCCGACAGCCCTACTTGTGACACCTGCGGCTGCGAGGAGACGATTGAACACCTCCTTTGTGACTGTCCCCGTTACGCAGTGCGAAGAAAAGTGCTCGTGACCGCTCTCGCAAAACTGGACAATCGCCCCTTTACTGAGGAAAAAGCTCTAGGACACTGGTCCAGACGGGCTTCGGCACTCAAGGCCTTAAGGGCTTTGTTGAAGTTTTTAAGGACATGTGAATTGTGCGACCGCCTCTGAACGTTGTAGCGCGTAGTTTCGCGTTACTGTGTCAATTTTCTTTTTTTTTTTCCTCTTCTTCTTCTTTCTCCTTTTATTCCCTTTACCCCTTTCCCCAGCACAGGGTAGCCAGCCGGTACCTACACTGGCTAACCTCCCTGTCTTTCCTCTCCTTTGTCTCCTCTTGTATTGATGATTTCAATGAACGTATGCACTGTTCGCTTCACTTTGCTGAGCGCTTGTAGCCCCTGCTTTAAGTGGCTACGAGTCATTGGATTTTTCGCTTGCTTACGGAGGTATATGAGCCATTGCTTAAGGCGTTTGAGCCATTGTATTTTTGCTTGCTTACAGGGTTATGAGCCATTCCTAATGATGATAGATGCTTGTTTTGAGCTTGTTCTTTTTTTTTATTGAAACGTACGCTGTTCTGTACGTTGTATGCGTTATTCCAATGAATCTATACACTGATCACTTTGCTGAGTGCTTGTAGCCTCTGCACTAAGACGAGGAGGAGCCATTGCATTTTCGCTTGCTTAGGAGGGTACGAGCCTTTGCTGATGACGATAATTTCTGCTCACGGACGGACACGAAAAATGCCGACCGCCGAGAGGCTAACAGCTTCGCTCTAAAACTTAGTCGGCATTCGAGCAGCAGTTACGGCAGCAATACAATACAAACTCACACATCACTCACTCGTATACATGCTAGGTAAATAGCTTTTCTACCGAACAAACTATAGCGCGTTGTATATACTTTTCTTGGTTTCAGCGCCATAACAGAGAGAACGCGATCAAACATTCGTTTTCATACCGGACGCCACTGCGCGTTCTTGCATTTTTGTAGCAGCGGGGGAGTACTAATCCCGGTTGGCGACCTAAAATCTTTGTCATTGCATGTACACGCTCTAGCTAGAGAGCGTAACTGCACAGCGGTGGCGCAGATTAATTACTTTAGCGCTTATCGAAAGCTGCCCGCATCGGCACACTGCATGCGTGCTGACACCTATACGCTCATGAAAGTATACATGGTTTCTCCGAGCTAGTGGGGGAAATTAGAGACTATGCTAGAAGGGAGTAAAAGAGTCCGCGATCTCGGCCGATACCGAGGTGCGCAGATCCGCGCGGCCTTGCAAGGTCGCCGACGGCCAGCTACCATTCTTTTCTTCCTGTTATTTTTTCTTTCTTTTTTATGTTTTGGTTATACTACACACCTGTCCCCGACACGCAGCCCCAAGCGCGTCGCGGTGTGTACACGCAGTAATAATCGATGCGGGCACTCGGTGCATGTGTCGCTGCAAGCTATGCTATGGCCCAGAAATCGCTACGGTTCGGAAAACCAGTTACGCGAAGGCACACCCCCGAAACCACGGAAGGAAAGAGAAATAAATAAAAAATGAATGAAACCAGGAAAGGAAGTGAACAGCTGTAGAAAGCAAAAACGAAGGGAAGAACTGAAAAAAAAAAAGAAAGGAAACGAAAGAAAAGGGTAAGAGCTACAGAGGAAGAAAGAGAACCTCGACAACTTGTCACAGCGCGCGCGTAAAGAACGTTGTTTTTCAACCCAAATTGCCGCATTGATCACCTCGCCTATGCAGGAGGAGGAATCGTTATCGGCTTGTGAGCTTTTCTTTCCCTCAGCCTCTTTCTTTCCTTTGTCTCTGCTCCACGCTGATCTAGTCTACGAGTATCGACGAAACGTTCAGGTATCGACCCAACAAGTGGACGCACGGCGTCCTTACGGCAACCCAGATATACCTGCGCGGGTGACATCGTTATGCTATTTTTTTTTTTTTTTGCATCTTGCAGAGTTAATAAGTGTACCCTCTTAGCTTCTGTCATAGAGCTAACTCTACAGGTTTTCTGGGCTCACCGTACATACTATCTTGTGTTCGTTTAGGCAAAGGTCTGTTCAATAGTGTAGGCACTCTAGAGTGTTTTATGGGCGGCCGTATAGTGCAGCCTACACTGTAAACGAAAATAAACCCACCTGAGAGTTTTTAACAGGTGATATGCCCTAAAACCTCCCATTCTCATTCCATTCCCTCCCATTCGGTCGATCACTTCCGGACAAATTTTTCACTTTTTTTTTGTGAAGTAACGTTCGGCGCAACGACCCTATAGTTGCTGTGAAGTCACGGCTCGGAGGAACGAGCACGAAGCCGTGACTTTAACGGGGGCTAACGTTGCCTGCAGGTAAAAAAAAAAAAAAGGGAAAGAGAAAATGAGCAGGAAGCACCCGTCATCATTGATTGTATAGCGCCTTACTGCAAGCCCGCCCATCGCCAGCCGAGGGCAGCAAACATACTCGCGACGGTGTACGGTATTACTTACGCATTCTGCTTACGCTTAGCTTGGACCTGGGTAAAATGCTCCGCGCGAATGGCCAGTTGCTTTCTGTTGCTATATCCTCGCTCCATCGATATTTCGGAGTCTCTGCATCAATAGCTGCGCCAGGAACTCTCTTCCGTCCTCTACAATTATTTCTATCTCATTCAAAACAACAACAACAACAACAACAACAACAACAACAACAACAACAACAACAACAACAACAACAACAACAACAAGGAAATTAGGAGTACCTTCACGAGAGAGCTATGGGACGAGGGTTTAGAAGCAGCTTAAACATGCATGTATACGTTAGAGCTATTCGTGAGGAGAGACGTCGGTCAGTCGGGAGGGCGAAGAAATGTGGCTTGACCAGGGAGAAACAGGGCCGGCATTCATTAAAAAAATAATAATAAAAGGTACTTACGCTATAACTGTTTGTAAGAGCAGATGTCAGTCAATTGTGATGGCAGGAGCATAAACGATGGTGAAGGCCGGGAAACGAAGGCTAGCCCAATGGGAAAGAGAGCATACGAACGAAAAGTCTCGTGAATTCGGCCCCAGTTCTTACGAACTGTAAGAACTGTAAATGCTTCGCCAGATATCGTAGAGCACCGCAGCGTATCGTAACGGATAGCGCACTTAATGAATGAATGAATGAATGAATGAATGAATGAATCAATGAATGAATGAATGAATGAATGAATTAATGAATGAATGCGCAAAGCGTAAGAAAAAGCGAATGCTTCTGTCCGCACGTATACTTATAGGCATGGAGCCGTTTTGTCGCTATTGTTGTTTGATATATGTTGCCTTTAACGTTCCGGCAGCAGCGTGAGCTGTGGAAAAAGCTACGGCCGAACTCTGGGCACCGTACGTGCTAACGGGAATGCACAAGCGCCGATGAAACCGCCTTTTCGTATTGAGTCTGGTGATTGGCAGGGAAAACAGTCCAGTATCAGCTTTCTTACAAGGGCCACACCCGCGGATGGAGACGAGTGCATGTTACGAACAGTAGCAGGTGAAGGGGCGGTGACCTCCAGGCACAATCTGATGTCAGTCAACGCTGCGGCTCTCAGCGTGCAAGCGATGTAGCGCACTCTGCCTACGACACGCGTGTAGGTTCGGCGAAACCGAATAAAGGCGGGCGTGTCCCGCTGATTACAAAACCTTGCGCAACGCTCTTGTTTCGGCGGTGTGCGGTCGCGCTGTCTCAGCGTCGCTTAATGGCCGATTGTTTCGATAACACAGCTCCCACAGCAGGCCAACCCTGTATAGGAGGTAGCGTTAGATCGACAGCATTTCTTACGTGCATACACCGGCCTTCGGGTCCCCCCACCCTTTCACGACTGTAGAGCCTCTATACGCTGGATTTATTCGTCGGGTGGTCGAGCCAGTACACGGCGTTAGCACATCCGCATGCACGCGTGTACTTTGACCGACGGGATCTAATTAAACCTGCTGTGATGTCATGCACTCAACTATATATGCCTAAGGCATAATACACGCTGAACTCTGGCTTTCCCGTACATAGTGAAATGATTTCGCAACTGGCTCGATCGTCGGGCGCAATTGCTCGATTATAAACGCTCCAGCTCACGCGTTATAAATATGAGGTGTTAATCCATGCGCCTTTTAAAGAGGAATATATCAATAAGATTGGCGGCGAACTTTCGCGCACTATGCACTATACAGTGATAAGCGCAGCGCATTGGACAAGTTCCGCGATAATTGGAATCAGTAATGAGTATAGCTTCCCTCGTTCTATATTATTTTTCCTTTACCGTCCTTAATGAGCGGGTCTCGCGTGGGCATTTTAGTGCATACTTCGGTCGGTCGAAGCGCCGTTGTCCCGACCGTTAATCGTGGTTCTTTGCAACGCTTTGCCGCGTATCTGCCGAGAGTGGCGGTCGGTGACAAAGGACACGCTCATAAGCCAGCTCGCGTGTGCGTGTGACAGCTAATTTCTACGTCCATTTACATCCCATACACATGTGCTTAGGCGGCGTGGCGACTTTTCGAGCGAAACACACGACGGCGTCTCTAACCGTGTCATCAATACTGTGCAGTATTGTGCGAGCTACGAGTTTTGTTTGCTGAGGCGGTCACAGTATACGCAGTCCGCCGCAGAGTGCATGTAGCATAGCTAGACCCTTCGACGATGTTGTTTATATACACTGCTGGCCCAAAACTTTAGCGAAAGCGATCACCATCCTGAACCGTGACATGGTAAACGACGAACCATGATTGGTGGCACACTTCCACAAGCCGTGAGTGACGTGACTTAGCAGCACCGCCAGGCCCTCGTCTTCTGTTGACCCCGAGATTCGGGTTCGATTCCCTGCGGTAGCATTCCGATGTGCATAGGTGAAGCGCAAAAATATACCGTGCTCTGATGGGTGCGCGTTTTCAAACTACAGGTGGATAAAATTAGTTAGGAACATCTATAGTACGGCGTCTCTAAGAGTCTGCGTGTTGCTTTGGGACGTTAAAACCCCTAATTTAGTTTAATGTAATTTAACTTACCGCCCGTGGGCTTGGCCCGTCGTAGGAATCTACAACAAAGGCTGCAATTTGGCGAGATATGACCGAGTCCGTTTCCTTTCATTTTTTACACCCCCCCCCCTTTTTTTTTTTAAATTGTTCTCAGCGTTAACAGATAGTGTCATCCCCCTCCTGCGTCCTTTTGCAACGTCACCTGCGCGCTGTTCGCGGCAGCCCACGACGTGGCTCGAATGTGCCATATAACGCGACGCTCGCGAGTCGAGGAATATACAACGTTCTTCTGTTCGGCCAGACTCGAGCTGGAGCTGTCTGCTACGCTGCATGCTTTCGAGGGAACGAGAGCAACGCCGCGCCTTCGGCCTTCGCGCGAATGATCCAAGCTTCCCACGCATTCGTGCCGGAGAAGCAGACGCGCAGTTCGGGTCGCTGACGCGCACGCGTGTGACGATGGAAAATCGCTCTCGCGAAAGCCACTCTGGGCACGTCACGACCGACGCCTGCCGCTGGGCGCACGCAGAACTACGAGCTGCGCCTGCTTTCGTCACCTCACACCTTGCGATTGAGGGCATCGTTAACTGCGACCGCTAACGCCGGTCTGTTAATGCGCGCTGGCGGAATGGCTGCTGTTGTGCCTTTTGCCGATGTGACGGGTACCGGCAATTAGACTCTCTCATTCGTGCTTCGTGCTTGCCGACCTGCTTCTCTATTTACTTTTCGGGGTAGGGCACGCATTCTTCAGCTGCTCTTGCTGTGTTCTTCTTTATTATAATTTTTTTCTTGATTTGAGGAGGCCGTGACTGTGCACTGCCATCTATACCTAAACGCATGTAACAGTCATTATAGGGTTTATTTGCTCCGCAGTTCTGATCTTTGGAGGATCGCACATAGCTGATTTACACGATGACGAATTTCGGGCCAGCAATCAAAATTCTCGCGGTGAAAAACAATAACACTAAAAAAATATGCGGGTGTGCCACAAGCTTTGGCACTGGCGGGTAGAGTTTGGTTTCATCAGCCAAGTATAACCTTGTCTTGTCTCTCTAGCCAAGTTCACCAATTTTACAAACAAACAAACAAACAAACAAACAAACAAACAAACAAACAAACAAACAAACAAACAAACAAACAAACAATGAAATAACAGAGAGTCAGATAAATCAGCTGCGAAAGGCAGGGAGGTTAACCGGAAGATAGATATCCAGTTTGCTACCCAGCAATGGGGAAGAGGTAATGGGAGACAGAAGGATAAAAAAGAAAAGCATAAAGTCTGCCTGCCGGACTTGATCCAGAAGTGCTTTCTGCACTCCCGGATCCGAGCTGGTCACTATAGAGGTTCGACAATTGCATAAATTGGTATTAAGATTTACGGTTTTCTTCGCGCATCCCCACGATATGTGGTAGAGAGCGTGGGCCTTTCTCCGCACCAGGGGCACCTAGACTGAAACTGTGTCGGGTGAATGTCATGCAAATTTAATAAATGCGGGTACGCGTCTGTCCGTATTTTTATTAAATTTGTTGCTTCTTCCCCACTTAAGGTCTTCTGGGGAGGGGCGTATTTTTGGCGCGTGAAACGCTAGTGGGCCAGTATTAATTTCCTTGCGTAATATTGGTATGGGCAACGATTGAGGGGCGGCTAACGCGTCGGCCCTCTCGTTGCCCTCTAATGCGGCGTGTCCCGGGCACCGGACTATTTTGCGGTGGTGGGTGAAGGCTGTACCAGGTAGTCTGCCGTCATGCAGGGACGGCAGACCTGCTGAGGGTCCGTTAGTATATTGTAGATGACGCACCTTTGCGTTCGTGTGCCTGTATGGCCAGGGCTATCACTGTTGCCTTCCGCCTGTGTGACTGAAGTTTTCGCACGGAGGCGCAAATTATTAGGTGCGAGTTTCCTTCGACGGCGGCCAAGACGTGGAGACGCACGTGAGCTGGCAGGAAAATCCCGTCAAGCATTGGAACCCCGCCGCACTCACAACACCGTGATAACGACTTGGCAGACGCTCCGGCGGAAAATGTCGAAAACAAATAACGGTTGCACGCACACGTCCTCCCAAAAAGATGCACCACGACTATCTGGCCAGACGTTCGGCCAGGGTCGACTTGACTCAGGAAACAATACGGAGCCAATCCCAGCGTCACTTGTGTTGACGCGGCTATACAAACATTTTCTTGTTGTCGGTTAACGGGTTCGTTACAGCAGGATGAGTAGGCTCGTTCGGCCTGCGCTATCCTGCGAAGCATGTTATGTGGCGGTCCGGAAAGACCGCGGATATCAGCAGCACACAAAGTCAAAATACCTTATTTTTTTCTCCAGGTGTAAACATTAGCATTCAGATGTCAACACCGAAAATGATTTCTTTTTCTCTTACCAGCGGAGATTTGGCTATGGGTCCTACATACATGTAGTCAAATATCGAGGTTCAGCTCTAAATATTATATGCAAGTTCCCATCATTATATCTATCATCGCCATAAACCTAATCATGTCCACTGAAGGCGATGGCTTACCCATCGTTCTCCAGTAACCCTTGTCTTGTTTGTCTTAGAAGTTAAGAAGAACAACAAAACATTATTCAAATGATTACTCTCGAGTCTTTGTTGAGGTAGCGCTCCCCGGCGGTGCACATGGAGAACGACATTCTTCTCAGCTCGGCAGGCAAGCGTTTCGTGGAGAAGACAGACATACAGACAAACAGACATACATAGTCTGTCTTTCTTAGAGTTCTGTGTGAGGTAGACCCGAGAGCTTAATGTCGCGCCGAAACGTCACCATGTGTCCTATTCAAGTTGACTCCTACGGCTCTCCTTAGATTCACATGTGACAGCTTACATCTCGAATGCGACTTAGACACAAGCGAATCGAGCGAACAATCAGCGCAAGCGCATACTCGCCGGAGTCGCGTTGTGTGACGTCACGAGTTTCGGCCGGTCTGCCTCGAAGAAACACGCGCCGGCCGACGCAGCGGACGATGACACGGAACAGCTGCGCGACGCATAACAGGCGAAGAGCGCGCGACACACATAATATCGCGGCGGTGGCGGCGGCGGCGGCTGTGCGTCCACGCATAGCGAAGCACACCGAGCGGTCGGTCGTCGCTGGCTTCTCGGTGTGTACCGTGGATGCGTGCATATAATGCGCGAGCGCAGGTTGCGAGGAGATTGAGAAAGGCGTAAGAATCAACAGCGCTTCATGCGGCTCTGAACTCATTTACTGCAGCAGCAACTGGCTCTCACATCAGACAACGCCGTTTTCTCAAAAGAAACGCCTTCTTTCAGATAAGCACAACTTCGCCTTCATTGCCTGCGGTGGCCCCTCAAATACATGCACGGGCTCCGCAGTCCTCAGAATCTGCGTGGCACACAAAACTCCGCGCAAATTGCTATACTCAAAAGCTGCGCGATAGCATAGTGGTTAAGTTACTAAACGCGACTGAGAGAGAACAAACTTTATTGGTCATAAATACAAGTCCGGGCCTAAATATTGTCAGAATTAGTCGGTGTGTTGACGATCGATGTTCGTATTTTACTGTGAGTAATGTGCTTAGGATGAAGTATGATGAACAGAGAAAAAGAGAGCAAGGGAAGTTAGGCAGGTCAACTAGACGGGCGCCCGCTTTGCTACCCTACACGGCATGGGAGTAAGAAAGATGGCGAACAGAGATAGATAGGTAGAGAGAGAGAGAGATGAAGAGAAAAGGCAAGGGGGTTAACCAGATATTAGTCTCCGGTTTGCTACCCTACACTGAGTTTGGGAGATAGGGGTTAGAAAGAGGACATAGATGAAAGGGTTAAAAAAACGAGGTGCGGTTATGGAAGGAGCTGAATGTAGTGGCGGTACGGAACAAAGTTTTCGTTTTCTTGGCCACATGGTGTGGGTTCAGCTACGGGTGATGAGGTGGTCTGACGATGACGACGCGATAACCAAGGCGGCGGCACGACGGCGTAACGGAAATGACAGACGGACGGCGCGGATGCCAGTGAGCCCAGTTTCGAACCCTTATAACAGCTGTCAGAGGAAAAAGCGCTTGCTGTGTCTGCGCGAATACGGTACGTGGCAGTTCCCCGAGCGCTTGCTTGCATAGCATACGGTCGGTGTGAACCGGGAGAGAACGTCGCCGTCCGTGACTCGGTGCCCTCCTCCCCTCCTCGGCCACAACAACAACGGCGGCGGGGGACGCGCTTGGGTACCCTTGCACGCGCGCTCACCGGGCGGACTCGGTCTGTCCCAGGGAGCAGTGGGTCACTTGCGCTATTGAGACGTCAGTTACGCGACTGCCAGAGCATGTTTCTCGATTGTTCGCCGAGGAACCAGCCGCGGGATTTCGGCGTGTGCACACGGCGCTAATAATGGAAACGGCAGCAAACGCGAACGATTATGGCGAGCCGGTCCTTTTTACCTTACGTTAGCGGACAAGGGTATGCTTGTAAGGTGTAATCTGTCGCTATAATGAAAGTCGAGCGAGGCTGCAAAGTGCACAGACGACGTTGCATTTATCATGGTTAAGCTGTCACTGTATTTCTGTTTCTGAGCGCTGCGGATGTGCAACTAAAGTAATTTTAGCTTTCTAGTGCACTCACATTATTTTATGGACTGGCGAGTTCCAGTGGTCACGGATCTTTGTCCCAGTGTGCAGCTTGTATAGTCTGTGCACGCGGATCTTGAACCTAAGTGCCGAAGCTTTCCGTTCGTGCGAACTGCATGTCATCGGCTCGCCGCCTTTTATTACAAACAGCAGCGTATCAACTGCACCATATGGATACATGCCCTGAACAGCTTGTCGTCCTGCGCTTTTGCGGTTAGGACTTTCCATTCATAGTCACTCTACGTTGCCGTTGCGTCGGCTACAAAACTGAGAACTGTCCAGATAAACACGGCCGGCTATAAGCAGCCCACGCAACGCAGCCTTTGGTACCTGGACACTCATTCAGAGACCCGGACGGGCAACCCTGCAGAAATCGCATAAGCCGGATCCAGGAACCGTATAGTTTTAACTACTGCAGCACGCTGACCGCCTTCCGTGCCGGAACAAGCCACGCCGGTTGCTTGTCTTCATCTCCGAAGGGGTGCCTCTTGGGAGAACCAAGTCACCAATCAAGTCGGTCCCGCGCGCACCTAAACATAGCCATCATCCTGCTCTGCACTCGTCTTAAACACAGCTATCCCCGCTAGCGCTAACTCTGCTCCTTTTCTCTCTCTCTCTCTCTCCGGCGAATAGCAGTGCGGCGCGGGTGGCACGGTAAGCCAGTGCCAGCCAGACTGCAGTCTCGCAGGCGCGGAGCAGCTGAGAGGATGCGACCAGCGTCCGCCGGTTCTCAGTGGGACGCGGCCGGCCGTGTCGGTGATGTCCCACTTGCTGGACGACGCCACGCGCCTTTGCTCTACACGCACGGCGCGAAGTTTAGTGCACTGCGACTGAAGAAGCGGCTGTGGCCTGCGTGTTCACCGAGTATCGGAAAATGCAGCCACTTTGTCCGAACGTTATGGGCTATGGACGTGACGCATGGCAAAAGTAACACATAGGCGAAGCTCTTCAGTCACAACAAGGCTCTCTCTCTCTCTCCCTTTCTCTCATTCTCTTTTTTTTAAGACGCCAAACAGCATTGTTTCTCTTGTTTTTCTGCCTGAGGCGTGAGGACCTTCAGCAGTGATTGCTAGATGACGGACTTACTTCATATCGCTGCAGGAACTTGGAGACGCGGAATCTCTTTGCCGGCGAACGTGAGCGCAACCAAAATATGATTGTTTAATAATCTGAATATTTGACAAGTATCTGTATAGGATGATGAGGCGGGGGCTAGCTAGAAGCGGCTCTAGCATTGGGAAGGCATGGCCTGCAATTGCTCCGCCCGAGAGCGAGAGAGAGAGAGAGAGAGAGAGAGAGAGAGAGAAAGGCGAAGATGGAAAGGTAGGGAGGTTAACCAAGGGCGTGCCCGGTTGGCTACCCTACACTTGGGGAGGGGGATATGGGAAGAATGGATAATAACGAAAGAGAAGAAAAATAATGAAGAGTCAGTCCGAGAGGAATGTCCCGAGCATCTCACTTTAACTCGTAGCGTAAATTCTATATAGCACGCCATATAATTACATGTGACCTAAACATGTCACTTATCACAAACACTGTTAATACGAATAAACTTCCGGCGTGATGAAGGATGCACAGAGGTCAAGATAGACTTTGTTTCCATAGTCACATTCTGTATCTTCCAGTATTTATTCCACTGACAAGGGAATAAAACCTTAGTTGCAAGTAGCGCTCTGTGTTGTGTTTCTCTTCTGTGTGTCTCCTCAAAAATGTTGCGCAATCAAAGCTATAATAAAACACGTTCTGAACATATTAAACAATTACCTAATGACGCAAACGCAACGTAAATTTCAGTCGACTATATACCAACCGGCTCCTTACGCACGTGACATTTTTGTTTGCCACCTGCACGGAACTTGCAGGAGACGGTACGCACACGGCGTACCGCCCAGTCGCCTCGTCCGGCTTGCACGGCTGGCCAAGCCAAAGCAAGCCACGCGCGGATTCTCCTCTGTGGACACAAGTGACACGCTGAGCGCGCGGCGCTGCATGGACGAGTGCGAGGACGCGTTCTTGTACGGCTTGTAGTCTGCTGCGTCAAGGCGCTGTCGCTCTCCGAGCCCGTGGCGGATGCTATTTCGAGGCGCGTCCAAGGGGCTTCCTGTTACGCGGGCATCGTCGCTCGCGTCCCGCTGCGACGTTGCCGAATCTTCCGCTCGATGTTCCGCTGTCGCTGCACCGCATGATTTGCATGCACCGCGTGACTTAATGGTGTTCGCCGTAGCGAAAAGACGGCGGCTCTCACTTGACGCGGGAAGGTATACGTGCATGCAGCCGCTGGACGAAAACGATCGTGTCGAGGCTCTCTAAGCTATCCTTCACGGTTACCGCTAGCTTCTTGGGCAAGACACGTCCGGCATCGAAAACAGTGTGACTGATCATGTCGATGGAAATGATTGGTCGGGGTTAGGTAGCTGGAAGAAACGCCGGCAGAGCGAAGTCGTTCAGCTCATTTCTGTCTGTTGTTGTAGCAGCAAGAACTTCAAAGTCCAGCACAGCCACGCGTGCTTGACGATATAACCTGCTTGTAAGAGCAGAGCTTGTAGAAAGGGGAGTGGGATACGTTGTATATAGTTCTATGTAACGATAAAGTTGGCTTGAATAACCACTGCTGTGTGTTGCACTTAGATTAACTGCGCATTGGTTGATATGCTTGCACCTTCTGAAGGTGGCACGAATATACAAGCCGTTATAAAAATTGCATGAAAAGAAAAAAATATGTTCGAAGATTCTTAGTGTACGTACGAAAAATTGGTTTAATAAATACCACTAATTAGAAGTGTGTTTAGTTCTCCAATCCTTAGTATGCCGGCGCCACCATGCAGTCATAGTGCTCCTTCGACCACGGGCTTTTGTCCACCTGTGGTTCTTAAGTGTGAACGTTCAAGCGCAACCAAAGCGAATTGTTAAGGCGAGAAATTACTTTATTGTGACAACGAGCATAAAAAACTTGCTTTTCCGGACTGCGCGCAACTTCTGAGAGTGGATGCAGCCACCGAAACGCCAGAAGCTTGACAAGTATTTCCAGAATGCGCAATATGAAATCTGCCTTTCACTTCATCAAGGCTTTTTCTTCTTTCTTTATCATTCACCCCGATCTGGTTCCACACTTTTCTTTAGAGGATAGTCTTCTTTCAATCCCCCGTGCTTTTTACTTTCTTTTTCACCCTACAGTTTCTATCTATCTATCTATCTATCTATCTATCTATCTATCTATCTATCTATCTATCTATCTATCTATCTATCTATCTATCTATCTATCTATCTATCTATCTATCTATCTATCTATCTATCTATCTATCTATCTGTCTGTCTATCTATCTATCTATCTATCTATCTATCTATCTATCTATCTATCTATCTATCTATCTATCTATCTATCTATCTATCTATCTATCTATCTATCTATGTATGTATCTATGTATGTATGTATGTATGTATGTATGTATGTATGTATGTATGTATGTATGTATGTATGTATGTATGTATGTATGTATGTATGTATGTTATCGGGATACTTCAAAGTGTAGTGGTGAAGCGTGTGGTTATTGTCCAAGTCCGTCCATGTCCAATGTCAAAGATTAGCGCCTGAATCTCCTCTTTGGACTCCCTGCATCGGTTTGGCTCGCGCCCGTTGAGTTTCCGTGCATAACCGCTGCATTAAGGCCGCACTTCCGTGGGAACTTGGCTGCTAATTCCGAGCACCGAGACTATATACTCCACGCCAGACCGCAGCAGCCAGAAGCTTGACCTTTGAAGGAAGCGTACAGTCCTAAAACCAAGAACAAGGTTGCCCACTCTATCTTCGAAGTATCTGGGCACAGCGCGACAGACAAAGCGTCTCGAGTACCAAGTACGCTTTCCGAGTATCAAACCTTGCTTTCAAGATATACGAGCCGGATGCCATGGGACCGACATCGACGTGGGCAGCGGCGTAAGTGAGTGTTGCTCCGCCGCTGCTGGACGATCGCCAGGGATGCGCTCGCAGAACGACATTTTCGTGTGCCGGTTGGCAACCGCTCGACTAACACGGGGCGTTCCTGGCTGCAGAAAACGAAAAAAAAAACAAAAAAAAAACGCAGTGACAGTTTTTAAGAGTGACGCCACGCCGCAGCTGTTCGTTCGGAGTTTTTTCGAAGCGGGATCTTGCGCAACGTGTTAGCTTAACCATATTATTATCGCCGCGCGTTTCGTCTCGTCCACGTCTTGGCGCCCTTGAATGCCATGTTTTAAACGTGGCCTCGGAACTCGCGGTGATAATGGTGTGGTGCTGCCACGTGCCGAGCATGTTGCGAGAATCGCGCTATCTAGTTTTAACCGTCTTGCAAGACTAATTAACGAAGGTGAACTTTCGTGTCTGATTAGCTTCCGCTCTCCTTCTATATATACAACGCTCAAGTGTTGTGTAGACGTTTCATTCGTGCGCTCGGTTTGTATGTGTGCGTGAGAGTGAGAGAGAATGCGATTTGGTTCAGGTGGATGCTCAGAAAAGAATGCAAGTTGAGTGTAGTATTAGTAGATACGCCGAACGAAAAAGTAAAACATGGTGGAGCGGGGGCAGGAATGATTGGAAGATGATTTATTAGTTTCATTGTCATTTTTTTATTAATTTATTTATTTGAGCATTATGAGTTCTTCCTTTATTTCTTGCCGTATAACACAGATAAATCGAGTATCCGGGGTACTCCTTACCTCAATCTCTCCACTGCAACCAATAACAGAAGAGAACAGATTGTCAAAGACAAGCGATAACTTCCCGGTAGACCCTCTGAGATATGGTACTGGGGACACTTATTGGTTAGCACTGCTGGTTAATGCTATGTATGAGGCTTGCGGGTGCTGTGACGTAGATCTGCGTCCAAGAGTGAGCCGCGTTGTACAACCTACACGAAAACACTTGCGAGATCACACGTGTGGCGCGCTCGTATCAGGATCGGTCCACCAAGGCATCACTTTCGATTGCACTATCTACGTTATCGGCCTATTTAGCTCGGTGAGACAGCACACAGCAAACCACGTAAAGTGAAGGGGAAGAACGAGAAAAAAAAAGTAAGTGCTCTGAAGAAAGGCGGGTACCTATGCCCACAGTATATATGTAACGCAGTTGTGCAATTATAGCTGTGCCGAAATTAAGCGAGCTACCGACGAACTGCTCTAGAAGTACCTCGCAATATATCGCGTTGCTCATTTCGTCATTAGTTGCGCTATTATTACTCGTGTTTCTGTTTGGCTGCTGAAGCTAGCTGCGTGTCCTTCGCCCATCCCTTGTTTCCCGGTGTAAGGCATGCGTTTCGACGTGGATTTGCCTGCAGGTGACATCTCTGCATTTCCTTCCATTTTTTTTTCTCTCTCTGTCTGTCTCTTTCGCCATTGACCATTAATCTGTCTCCTCTTCCCCTTTATCTTCCGCGACGCTCTTTCACGCGCCATTGAAATTTCTTTTGGTGCAGAAGGTGGTAGCGATGTTGTGTTTAATCAATTGTGCGTTTTAAGATTATCCGAATGCTAGCAAAAAAAAAAAGAAAAAAAAAAGGAAGCGCAAAGCTCACCTCCCCTATACACAGGGGTACAGGGGTGGGGACGGGGTAAGGCCAAAACCAGAAGAGCATTAACTGGAGAGTTTGTTATTGGCACAAAGACTTTAAACGGAAAACCGCGCAACACCGTATTACTTCCTTGTCTCGTTGAGAGTGCAGTTTTCTTTCTTTCTTTTCATTTAATGAGCATCTGCTATAAATCGTCGGCGAAGATGACGACCTCGGTGGTGTCTGCACACGCAGTGTCTTCTTTTCTTCGCTGCACTGTATTTTTTCTATCGTTGCCATGAATACATAGTGGCATTTCTTTTTCTTTTCTTCTATTTTATTTTTTCCGGCACGATGCCCAGACGGACATGTCGAAAGACAAAATCTCCCGTAGCGCATCTATGCCGGCCGCCACAAAAGAAACTCCACAGGAGCCCACTGGGAGCTGCAGAGCACCGTGCTGTGGCCATGCTTTGGTGCTGTCAAATTGTCTCGAACGCTTTTTTTCCCCCCAAAAGGCCGCTGGCGAGCGACGGATGACGTAACTGCGTCTCTGTGGAAACTAATCCAAGGTCGGGAACACAAACACATGCGTGCGCATACATATGCAGGGAAGGCGCTCCCCCCTCCCTTCCTCCTCTGACAAGTGACTGCCATCCTCCACTTGGCGAGTCCCAGAGACGTGATGCGCGCAGTAGCAGCGCTGCTCTGTGTGTGTGTGCGGCGGCGGCGGCTCACTCGAATGAGGCCACCGCCGAGAGTTGTGTTCAACGACCCCCGAAGACCCCTGCGGCTGGTGGCGAAGACGGCCGCTTTCATCTGGAACCATTTTCGCTGAAATCTCCTCGGTCCGTTAATGCGTCCGCGAGGTGAAGACGGCACCGCGACCCCGATTCGCGCAGCACCGTCCACCGCGGCGAGAGCTCGGCAGCGCATCATGGCCGACCGTCGGGGTTATGATACGCAGAACGCGTGCGCTGTGGGGCTTTAAGGAGAGTTACCGCTCGGTCTGTACAATAACACACGCGACGTGCTGGTGCAAATGCAACCGCGCGTAATCGTGCGGGGCTCGCGTAAGTGCCCGCGCCCTTGCTGCTGGAACTTTGATGCGGACTGTGTGCTGTGGATTTCTGACCCCCCATATGACGTGCTCTCTCTTCGTTTTCTTGCGTATAATTTATATAATGTTGATTCCACTATGCGAAAAGCAGTAGCCGTCACCATTATAAGGTGACTACGTCTCTTGGTGACTACGTCTCTTTCTTTTATTTTCATTTCCACAAAATAAAAAAAGGGCGACGAGGTGGAGCGTGCTTTAATACCCTTACTAAATATATGTTAGGCGGATGAGGGTCGTTTGCTAGTTATGTAGCAATATGTAGCATAACAAGGTATGTAACAAGGGCGGCGGTACGACAGCTCATGGAGATATCAGACAGCTTTAGCTTGGTGGAAGAATATATATATATATATATATATATATATATATATATATATATATATATATATATATATATATATATATATATGCGCTGCTCAACTTCCCGACGTGTACGGGCCTATCATATTACACTGATAAAGCTATCTGCCACCGCTGGATTGTGTGCGCGCGGTTTACTGCGGCTGTGAACGTTTCTCTTTTCCCTTACCCCGTGCAGGGTAGCCAAACAGAAGTACCTCTGGTTAACCTCTATACCCTTTTTTAAGCATCATCCTTCTCTATAGCTTTAGCATAGTGCTATCACCTTGGCTACCTGTCGGTTGGTTGTTATATAGTCCGCAGCACATATACATATCTAGTGCGACTTAGCCCCACAAGCACGCGTAAAGCTAGCTGGTGGGAGCAACGGTAGCAGTAATGGTAAGACGTCATGCTAAAACGCTATTACAACGGTTAGCGCAGTTGCAGTTATCCGTGTTCAAAAGAATGGTGCAACTGTACTAAACATCAACTTCTCCTGTAAAACATGACAAGGGTTGAGGTTTGAACTTTTGACACTTTATTTTATTGGAGTTGGCATTTGTGTCGAGTGCTATAACCTGGCAAAACGTCTGCTCATGTTGTGTCCGTGAATCTAACGAAAGAACGGGTCAGAAGTTAACCAGACGTCCCATACTGTTCCTGCTAATAAAAAAACAACAGACGAAGAGACGAGTATAACTTTTTATAAAAACGCAATTAACAGCGAGTGAGAGAGAGGTCTAGCTTTTTGGAATATGAATTGAAATAGTCTTTCACTGAAGTACTCATCTCTCGCCGTCTGGAAGGGTTGCGCAAACGTGTTCTTCTATAAGTATACCTGACAGAGCAGAGACGAAGTCGGAAGCTCTGTCAAATTATTAACCGTACTCATGCTTCTTAATTTCTCTTGGCACCCGTGCAGCAAATTATGATAGGGGCTTATCATTTGGCGGCCCACAAGCAGGAGCGCGTCCGCGGGCCTGTCTCGTCGTGCTTACCGCACGGCGATTATTATTACGACCTCGACATTCAGTTGCGACTCCTGCGCCAGCAGTCGCCACCAAAGACGCGACAGCCTCCGCCATGCCGACGTACACATAACCCTCACTCGCTACCGACAGCTCTCGCACGAAGTTCCTATACCTCAAAAGAGAGACAGGTAAATGCGACGGCGAAGGGAACGAGCAGATGAGCGCGGCGGCTCGGCTCGGGGCCACCAAAGACAACGGCGCCCATCATGTCCGGACAGCGAGCGCTCGCTCTCCGTTGCGCAGATCTCTCGCAGCGTGACGGCAAGAAAGCAAGAGGCTCGGCTGCCGAGCGGTTGAAGCCGCTGCACTGTCTCGCCGTCCGCCGCGTCATCCGCGGTCACGCGCATTCGCCGCGACACGTTCCTCTCCTCCGGGCAGGACGACCGGACGAAGACGCGCTGCGCGAAAGCCGCGCTGCTGCGTCTCACCTCCGGCAGAGACCACTCTCCTTACTCTCTGTCATCCGCGCGCTGCTCTCATACGGCTTGATGCCCCGTTACTTCCGACTGCGCTGTTATGTACGTACGCGTAGTGTACAAACACACTCCCCCCCCTACCCGTAACCGGCTCTAGAGAGACTCGCGCAGCTGCGTGCGCGCGGACCCACGCGTCCGTCCGGCGCGACCGCTGTTGACTCGTGCCTCGGAAAGAGTCAAAAGTGAGCGCTGGGAGGAGGAGCCGAGTTCCTGCGAGCATATGCTATACTGCTGCCCGCTCTCTTCCGCGTCCGGCGCAGATCACGTTATATGCCGACCCTGCGTGCGTGCGTGCGTATGCACTGCACATAGCGACGGGAATCGCGCGAGGACGCAGGCATGCGCGATGGCTGTGTTGTGGTCACGATTCGAGCGGCTCTCCGGACAGTCTCGCCTCCAGTTCGAACGGTGCCCCGTTCGAACGAGCGAGGGAAACCAAACGGAGCAAGCGAGGAAGATACGGCGAGTTACCTGATGCGCCAAGCGGGCGATGATGTCCGATCGAGAGCCGTCGCTTCGCGCGCCCGAGTGCTCAGCGGGGCGCCCCTTGGAGCTGCGCCGCCGCCGCTTAACGCAGCCGCCTACCCCCCCCCCCCCCCCCCCTTCCTCGCCGCCTTCTCTCACACTGTCTATACCTTCTCCGCGGCTTGTGTTTCGTTTTCTTCCACGCGCACGCGTTCGTTTACATAATGAGTTTGGCGTTTTCCGCGAGCAGAAGAAGATGCGAAGTGGGAACGGCCCCTGAATCTCTTTGCGCGTGACAACGCGCGTGTGTACGGCGGTGCTTATATACTGGTACGCATGCAACCAACTCTGCAATTGCTTCTCGATATTGCTTTTATTAGCTGCAGCAGCCTCAGTCGCGCTGCTGCAACGCTCCCGGCGTATGTATACGTTTGCGTCATACCTCCCCCCTCGTTCCTCCGTTGCCTCTCTCCCTCTAGCCCTCTCCGTCTTGTCACTGGACCAAAGAAACAAAGTCATTGCAGACTCTTCTTCGGTCGGCCTTAAAGCGGCTGCCACGATGTGACAGTAACGCTAATCCAACATGAGTGGAACCGCGGTGATGCGGGCTTTTTATAGAATCGTTCGCACGGGCTGCATGAGGCTCTCCGCTGTGTGCTTGTACACGGGACGGCAAATAAGGAGAATCGCGGTGCTCCTCAACAAGTAACACGAGACAGAAGTACCTCACTTGACGTTCACTGAGCGTTCAGCGCTTCCGACTAGAACGACTGACATTTAATTTGATGCTGTCCAACAGCGACGGGCGAGTTTTAAAGCACTTCCGCCCATAGCTTTGAGGCTGGTTTCGAGCGCTAATAAACGGGGCAAACTGACTTTGTTGCTGGAATAAGGCGTTGTATAATGCGCTCTGTCCAAACTCAGATGTCGCGTTCGCGCGCTGTTTTTGGCCACTGCGTAATGAAAACACGTACTCACCGTGTGTTTGTTTATTAATACCGAAGTCGGTCTTCGGAATACAAGAAAGAAAAACGAGAAAGAAAATAAGAAAGGGGAGAAAAAATATAAATGTCTATACCGTGCCAAGAGACGCTGAATAAACAGTAATACGAACTACACACATACGAATGACTCCATGGATACGACATTCACATCAAACACGATTACACTCACTGAAACGCTTATATAGTTCACAAACATTTAATCAGGAAAGTCGGAGCTTCACTATACGACGCCGGTGCGATGCACCCCACCCTACTGTCTGGCAGTTTTCTACGGTATATTTCTTCTATCTTGATAGCGCACGAACAACACCTGAACAACTGTGCAACACACGCACACACGAACGCAAGCATATTATCTATCTATCTATCTATCTATCTATCTATCTATCTATCTATCTATCTATCTATCTATCTATCTATCTATCTATCTATCTATCTATCTATCTATCTATCTATCTATCTATCTATCTATCTATCTATCTATCTATCTATCTATCTAATCCCGTAGTGATGCGCATTTGCGTACGCACGCACGCATGAGCATCACAACGCGGGTGGGTGCACTCGCCGGCCGGCTAAACGGAGGGCTATTACCGGCAGCATCGTCGGTTATGCGTCTTCCCAGACGTCCACGCCGACCGGCCAGCAGCGCGTCCTTAGCGCAAACTTCCTGGACAGTGTCGATGGCTTCCGTAACGAATGAGGCGGTGACTGTCCGCGCCGTCCGACCCAAGAAGGATCGTCCACTGTTGAACGAGACGCCAAACGCAAACGAAGGGAAAGCCAGGCGCGGCGTATATACACGACAGACACGCCGAGGGGGCTTCGAAAGCAAGAAGACAAACGCCGGGGAGAGCCCGTCACAAAGCACGGAGAGGACGTGCCGTGCGAGGCGAGCCGAGAGCGGCAGCGTGGCGCCAACACGCGTCGAGCTGAAGGAAGTCGACGACGGCCGACTCGAGTCGGCGTGCAGGGGGGACTTCGTGTCGCACGGGCCATTGCTCCTGCGACTCCGGACTGCTGCTGCCGTAGAAGAGTCAACGGTGGCGCTTCCTCCTTGCCTGCCCGCAGCACAGCTGTCTCCGAGGGTCACTGGCTTCCTCGCAGCGGTCGGTGTTGCTGGCGGAGTGTGTCTACAGAAGGCGGTACTTGGCCTGGGCCTGCAAAAAAGGCTATTGAGAGGTTGGGGGGGGGGGGGGGGGGGAATTGGGGGACGCGGTGCCTTTAACCTCTCGGCGGCTCCGAAGCAAGAGAAAACGGAAAATATGAGAGAGAGGTAACTTCCTCGAGTGGCGAACGCTGTCGTTTTTTCCTCATTTTTCTGTATTAATACGCGGTGCGAGCCTTGACATTCTATATCAGTTAGTCTCTTCAGGAGGCACAAATGCCGAGACCTTGAGAATCCGCAGCATCGATAACTGACCTATGGCACACTTTTTCCGGGGATAGAAAACCTAATGCCTAGGACGGAACTCAGGATAAAACAGTGCTAAGGAGAAGCATGTAGTTGGTGGGTATCGTGAATGTCGACTATGCTACGAAGCAGCGCGCCTAACCGTGATATGAACAAAAAAAAAAAAAGCGTTAATCATGATGATTTGCGGTACACCGCCTCCGAACATCGTTCGTTTGAATTCTACAGTTGCTCTTATTTCTTACGTTTATTGCTGACTTCCTGTTACGGCTATAAGTAACAGATCTCGTGAAGAGATAATATTTACTGCGTGGCACAGAGAGAACGTTTATTTAATGATCAGATCTGGTCTCGGTTGATTTTTGTTATTTCTGTTAAACCTACTAAGCTGTATTTTGTCCCTCGGCAGTGTCAGCGTGAACTGCTCGCGCCTGACCATAGAGTGCAAGGTGCAAATTTCAGCACTCGGAGGCGTACTTTGGAACCATATATAGACAGAGAGCCGCTGGGATCGAAACCTGCACGGTGACAAAGGCTTGCATTTGAGGGCGCGCCTTTGCAATCGCAGAACCTGATTGGAAACGCGAAAAGGAGCGGACCATTACCGAAGAAGCACGCAGCGGAATTGCGCTAATTAATGGCTTGCATTGTATCTTTGTCGTATCTTATCATTCTTTTGGCAGAATGCAGCGTTAATCGAGGAAGAGTACTTCACTGCTTTTATTTTATATTGTTTTTGAAATTATAGGATTCGCAGCCTTTCTCTTTTTGATTTTCGTGAGTTCTTTCTCTTCTGACTTTTTCTATATTTCTGAGCGAATCAGTCCTCGAAAGTGAACCAGTTTAACCAGTTTAACCACAGTTGTACAGTATCCAGGATGGATAACAACTCTATACACTAAGCGATGTCTCACAGAAGAGGATGTCCGTCTCACCTTGACTGTTACCAGTTCATAAACCATTGCGTTTCCAGCCGTGGCATGGCTAAAGTGAGTTGCTGAAGTATACGAAATCAGTTGTTTCTTGCTAGCGCATATGATTCGAGTGATCTCCGAAAATGTTGCTGTAACGAATCTACACCGTGCACGAACAAGGGCCAAGGATGGATTCATAGTATGAGCACCCATTTGAAGGGAAATGGTGGACGCCTCAAGTTCGTAACTTCTGCTTATGGTGTGACTCATTTCTGCCACGTCTACTGTAGATCCGCGGTTCATGTTACCAAATCACTGGACCTTAAAGGAATTCATTACTTTAAAAAGGTAACGTACTTTAAATCTGCGTGTTCCCTGCCGTTATTCTGGGCTGTCCAGCAGGCTCACGATGTGGCCGTGAGGCTTGGCCTTCCGGTCCCAACGTGGGAGCGGCCCGCTTAGTGATTAATTATCACTACTTGCAGGACCACATAAAGTTTTCCTTCCTTCCTTCCTTCCCTGCCGTTATACACCACCTTTCAGATTCGCTTGCCATTCCTCCGTCATGCATCCTTAAAACCCAAGGCCTCGAGCATGGCGATTACTTTCTCATGCATACCTTCGGACGGATACGTCCGAAGCAATACGGAGACGTGCTAAGCAATACGCAACTTTAATTATCGATTCCTTTTCTTTTTCTTTTTCGGAGTGTTTCCGGTTATACGCTGATGTTCCACCGCACGGTCACCTATGCGTCAAGCGCGCATGGCATCACGTGCACAGCATTGAGTGCTCAAAATCGGCGCACACTTCCGTATACTTCGCGCCAAACCCAAATGGCCCAAATGGGGCTCACCATCGCCGGCCGTCGTCGATATCCCCGCCCGTATATCAGTCGCCGCGCTGTGTGTGTGCCCGTATACAAGATTCAGTGGCGTCCGGGAAGCGCCGCACGCGCGTGCGCGACACCGACCACGACTTCCGTGTAACGCTTAACGGTCCCCGACGAGTGCGCAACCCGAGCCAGCAGTGGCCACTGGTGGTGGTTAAGCGCGGAGTGTCATCGAATATTCCTCCGCTTCCGCACCCGCAGGAATGGTGGCGATATATCGTTCCGCATACGTGTGTACGTGACGGGTCACCTGCATTTGCGCCCAGTTCGGCCGGGGCTGTATAACGGTTCTCTCCGGACGAAACTTCGTCGATCAGTGGCTCCGCCAGCGCGAGACGTCTTCGCGTTTTTTTTTTTTTGTTTCTCCTGCCGTCGCACGCCTCTCTTTGTAACGTGTAATGGCCGGACGGTATAGTATCGCAAGCGAGGGCAGGCAGATAAGCGACCCCGTCGCGCGGTCTCGACAAATAAATGGGTGCGGCATCCGACCAGAGCGTTGCGCTATCGAAACCTAGAGGGTAAAATAAACAAATAAATAAATAAATAACGTTCCATCTATCGCTGCGTCGCGCGCGCCGTTTTAGAGCGAGTGCGCAGCACGCGCTTTGCACGCCCAAGGCTTGTTTGTTTATTTATCTGCATTATTTCTTACTTTCTTCTTTTTTGTTCCCCGTCCAGCGGTTTGAATTCTAGAACGTTTGATAAACAGCTTGTGTATTTTCCACTACATTTTATCTGTCCTTGTATTGCCTTTCTTTCTTTTTCTCTCTCTGTCTCTTATTTCAGCCCCAGGAGTCGAGCGAGGGTTGTTGTCGTGGCTCGACGCAGCCCGGCCGCATATACTGCTTTCTGCCAGACTGCAAATCTTTCGAAGCCTCGTCCTTCTTTCTCTTCTCAAACTTAGCTTTTTTTTTTTTTTCCATCAACAACCGCCCGCGTTTTAAGTCGAACCTCTCCGCGATCGGCAGGACTGATACTATACACGGTAAAGTATTTGCGCCCTCTGGCAGTCTTCTTTCTTTCTTTATTTTTTTTTTAAACTTACCTTTCTCCAGTCACCTCTGTCCTTGCGGCGCGCTTATTCCAGGCGCGCAGCTTTCGTGCTCAATCTATCACCTCGCTCAGGCTCTTCTGCCGCGGGCGAAGATTCCAGGCCACGGTCCGCAGGATGTACACGCTGTGTCGCTGTGTGGCGGTGCGCCTTAGAAGTTCGTGCGTGCGTGCGTGCGTGCGTGCGTGCGTGCGTGCGTGCGTGCGTGCGTGCGTGGCGCACACGGGCAACCGCAGCTTACGCCGGCGAACCGGCGCCATCCATATATACATATACGGCGCGTCTCTCTCGCTTCATTGAGAGTTTGTTCACTCCCGTCTTTCGGGAGTTCGCGCCATCCGCTAGCGGGGTGGTCCTGGCGGCACGCATCCTTATCGACATGTCCGAGAAAAATTCCGGTTCCCAGGTTGCTGTCGTTATTCCGCATCGCTCGAACCTTGTCTCATCATTTTTGAAGGCGATTTCGCGGGCTCGTTATTTAAACATTACGGGACCCTGTAAAGGATCTTGTGTTCTGCGGAACCCTGCAGCTGGCAGCGTGAATTAGACATACAATTCGGTTTGCCGTGCCAAAAAAACAAAACAAAACAAAAACAACAACAACAACAACAACAAAGTGATCGTAGTAACGGCTGCAAATTATTTAGTTTGTTAAGTACCTATACGCGAGCTCACACACGCGCGTACACAAAATTCAGTGTGAAAAAGACGACACATCATACGAACTGTGCAGTTGAGCAGCGTACAAAGCAGAGTTATTGCGTCTCAGGCACGTGACAGCGGTAATCGAAGAGAGTGGCGAACGCAAACCTTTCCTCCACTTCCGACACCATGCAGTGTTACAGCTTACCCACGCTCCAGGTCAACCCGCAATGCTAATTTGCTTCTGCCATTCGATATGCTCATATCACGGAGGTGACCCTTTCAGGCGACCATTCCCTTCTCGCCTTATCTCTTCGTAACTTCTAGTCCGGGCGCCTTTCTTTTCTGTTAACCCGATGCAGCAACTTTTGTTTCGTTACGCTTCCGATCTGGTTAGAGTAACGCGCAGCTATACCATAAGCTCGTACTCGCGAGCGTTCACAACGACTCATTAGCGTGGACGTAATGTTCGAGAAAATTCGAGGTATATGCGCCGGGTAGAAGTGGTCAAACCTGTAGTCTCCTTCGTGGGTCCGACGTGTAAGCAACGCGACACACCTCGGTATGGCGCACGTTCCATTGTCGAACCTTGGGCGACATTCTTTGTCCTCCGCCGTAATGGCAAACGCGATCACTTTGGCATTTTCTGCGTACTATTCCCTCCTTTCTTTTTTTTTCTTTCCTTTATCGCCATTAGTACACGCCGAAAAAAAAAAAAAACAGCCTTTTCGGCTTACGCCGCGGGTAGGAGGAAAAGGCGCAGGCCCTGCTAGATGTATGTTCTCATTTGCAAGGACGACCGGGAAACAGGCAACACCAAGGCTGAAGCGAAACGCGCGTGATCGCAATAAAGGCTTCGGGTTGACTAGAAAAATCGAGGTCTATGTGCGCTGATGAATCTCGCTATGTCGGTGTGATCTATAATTATAATTCATCGTTTTCTTCAAGTTTTTGTAGGTGGTTCTTATTTCATTGTGGTTCGCGTCTTCACTGCGGTCTGTATTCAGCGGAGATAGCAAATCATGAAAACGATGAGAGGTCGGCCACGATTGGGGTGAGGGGGGGGGGGGCATGCTACTCCGCGCTGAGAGAAAGGAGAGGGCATTAAAAAGAGGTAATGATCGGTGAAGACGAGGAGAGGCAATAAGGTCGCGATACAATGTGATATGCGCGGTGTTTGAAGTTGAAAAGTGGCTTTTCGTTTGCTTGTTTCTCATTTCAATGAGACCCTAGTCTTTGGTATTATTCTCACGGGTTTATGGCACTGTACTACCGACGTTCTACGATATTATTATAATTATTATATTTATATTATATTATTATATTTATTATATATTATTTATTATTTATTTGTACTATTAGTATTATTTATTATATATTTATTATTATATTATATTATGTATATTAATTATATTATTAAATATTACGCACGTCGTACGACTTCGGCGTATAGTCATGATGGTTTTGTTGCATCCAATGAAACTTGCAGAGCGTTGATATACAAGTCGTTCTGAGAAAAAAACAAGAAAAAAAAACAAGAATGCTGATGAAAGTAAGAAAAAAGAAAGCGTTTTCTGACGATCGAAAAGGCAGGTGACACACGCGAGCGGGTCGTCTGGTTTTGTACGGTGTGCCGTCTGCACTTCGTCTCTAGGATCATTTTGTCTTCTTCCTTTCCCCGAGTGTCGTAGCGGCACCGGAAAAATCGTGGCACTACATGGCGGCGATTAAAAACAACTGAATAAGCAGAGAGAGAGAGAGAATAGATAGATAGATAGATAGATAGATAGATAGATAGATAGATAGATAGATAGATAGATAGATAGATAGATAGATAGATAGATAGATAGATAGATAGATAGATAGATAGATAGATAGATAGATAGATAGATAGATAGATAGATAGATAGATAGATAAGAAAAGGCAGAAAATCGAGGTAGCCAGAGTCTTGTCCAGATGGGTACATCCCAAACACGTGAGGCCAGGTATACAGAAGTAAACATAGATAGAGAACAAGCAAAGGTTGAAATAATTCGCGGACATTTCTATAAAAGGCACGGCGGGCTCCCCTAAGTATTTTGAGACGATTCGTCGGTTTGCCTTTCTTTACTGCGAGGTCATGGCCATCTGTCCTCGCGAACTCATCGGCCCAGAAAGCTACACACGAGTACTAGTAGCCCCGTGAGAGTAGCCACACGAGAGTAGCCCCGTGCAACGCACTCCGGCGCCCACCCTCAAAACTCAAAAGAAAGCACGTTTTATTCGCGATGTCTCATCACAATTAAAGCGAGCGCACGCAAATAGCCGAGGACGCTTAGCAGGGGCCTTCTCTTGATATTCCCGTCTCGCAGCAAGAGCATCGGCCGCCTATGTACTGAACGGTAGACACACAGAGCACGCAGAAAGCGAGCGAGAATGCATAAACATTTTCCGCTTTCCCACAGTGCCGCGATATTTCTTCTTCTTTTTCTTTGTTCGGCAGCCACTGAGGATGTTTAGGGTGCTGGAAGACCGAACGGGTCGGTGAGAAAGGAGGCGGACAGAGTGTATGGATGTAGTGGTTCTGAATGAGGCACCATTGTATAGGGCGAACACGATGCGTGCCGTATTTGTTGAGCTGTATCTTCCCTTTTACGGCTTTCGTTTTCCGCGTTCGCGGCTTCTTCCGCGCCGCGCGGTGGTAAACAAAGCGTCGCGTGTGTACACAAAGACAAAACGACCAGAGTGCATGCGCGCCGTCGCTCGCGCCGCGCCTCCCCGATTCATCGCGTCGCCCACTGGCATCCCTGAGCGAAAAATAATTACACCCGTACGCGTCTTACGCACGGCCCGCCGATTCTGCTGCTCCCGGGCAGGCACACCGTGCACTCGTGCATTGGGGACGCAGTCGCCTGTGAATGAAACTGACGGCGGCCGTATACGTACGAGCATGACCTGGAAATCATGCTCATCGCGGCTATCGTCGTTGTCAGCGTAGTTGCCATTGTTTTGTAGCTGTAAATGTTGTGTCGTATAGTTTCTATTGTTGCCGTTGTCGCCGCTGTTATTTGCAGCCCGCTAAGCTGCGTGCGAGGTGCTCCCAACTTTTTTCTTCATGATCTTTGCGTAGATGAGACAAACCTTTAAAGATCCCTGTTCTGCGCATGTCCAAATGGAATTGTTGTTACCTTCCAAATAAAAAGAGCTCGAGGGTGTTTTTTCTCTGTCTTTTTTTAGCAACCACAGATAGTGCTCGACCTAACAAGTTAGTTTCCGGCTTAGTTGGCTTCATATAAGTAACGTTTCAACGGTACGTGTAGCCATACACAAAAAGGTTGCTCGGAACGTGTTTATAGCAAAATTCTGGCGCTCTTAAAGGCAGGACAACGAAATGTGCATGTCCGGTTCAACCTCGCTGCTCGCTTGTATGTTTCCAAAACGGCATTACTGCATTCCCCTTGCTCTCGCTTCATTAAGGCGACGGCACCGGCACGCAGTTTTGTGTTCTTGAATCTTCCGACGACGAGAAAATAAAATTTCAGACATGTAGCTCGAACACAATGACCGAAGGATGAGCCGCGCATCTCCAACACGAGTAGGCAGATGAGAGCTGCGCCTTGCATACTTAGGGTACCCTTGGCGCGTGTAGCAGCTGATCAGTGTGCGCCGGGACACTGTAGTGCTCGCATGCAAATCTCGCGTACAGGTGCGCGGTATATGTGCCCGCTATATAGTATACATAGGTGCGCCACTCGTGGGAGAACAAAGCGTGCCGCGCATTGCTTTGCATGCAACTCGCCTTGCCGAAGGGTGAAGTTCCCGGCGTAATTAACGCTTCGCAGAGCACGTGGACGCAAGAGTTTTTCGCACGCCCTTGTATTGTCCCGCATGCCGACCGACTGCGCGCATCGGCGGCGATCTCCCACGTTGCTCACTGATGCGTCTTCAGCACACGGACGACGTCTCCGCGCTAGACGGTCTAAAAAAAATTGGCAGTGGCTTAGCTCGGCTATGCCAGGATATACGCAGCGAAAGCTAAGGCATAGCATGGTTAGCCTTGGTTAATCTTGATTGCAAGTCCAGGTTAGTCTGGTTGTCTATAGCTACGTTGCGGCGTTTAGCCAGTCGTTCGGCGCGCTGTTCGTCTGTTTTCTGGGCGATTCATTTCCTCTTCATCTCGTACCGATGTCGATTCGAGGCCTCCTCCTGCTTATCAGAATTGTCGCCGTCCATGCTGCCGCCTCAACTGTGGTTGCGGCGCACGCGAGCTCTCCTTTTCAATCCTCCGACATGTTATCAGGCATGCGACGCATCTGGCGAAGCGAGCGGAGGCGCGCGCAACGACGAGGAACGCGGTGTGACTTCATGTGCCTCCTCGGAGCACCGCCTCGGCGAAATCGCAAGTTCGCGGCCAGTAAAGCTTTCGCTTTAAAATGAGTCCCACTGAAGATATCGCGAATGACGTGGATCGACAAGTTAATATAAGACTGCATTATAGCGATGACTGGTAACTATGACTGTGAGCACAAAAGAAGATGCGCAGGAATGCAGGAAAGGACCAGTCATCGTGGCCACCGATATCAGCGAGGCGGCATGACACGCACACACAAAAACAAACAAACAAACAAAGTACGGAAACTGGCGAGACACGAAGCCAGCACAACTGTGGACTTTCATAAGTTACTAACGCACATCCCATCGGTACGGAGCAGGGGGGTGGGGTAGAAAATTTGAATGCGAATAGAGACAATACGCACTGTCATTAAAGGATAACTAAGAAATAAACACCAATAACTATATTTTGCAACAACAGCGCCAGCGACAAGACGAAACTCGCCCAGCTTTCCATCCTCTCGCAATAGGTCACTATTGGAATGGACAGCTGAAATGTTGTCTCAGGATCTTCGTAATCTACAAACGCTCGACATCTGTGCGTCTTTAACCTAGTTATACTTGACATCCTATGGTTCCGGACGCGGGGACCAAAGTGATAATTTATATATCCTCGAGCGCGAATCTAAAGAGGACCGACTGTCACGTCCTGGTTATACACAGTTATTTGCTGGCGTATAGAAGTAGGCGGATCGCGTAGTTCCCCGGTTGTATAGATATATACAGAGCGACTCCTGCCCGGGGCGTAGGCGTCAGTCCGGCGCTGTGTCATCGTCGTGTAAGCTTCGGCGGAAGTCCGGACTGGAGTGTCGCTGCTCGCGCGATCCACGGTCGATGCATTAAACATAGGCTGTCACCTCCGCGTGTCCCCTGCAACGCGTCGCAAGCACAAGAGAGGAAGAGAAAAAAACAACAACAACAGCACAAGTGCACAAATAAATCTCTATAGAAGAAACGTCGCACTGCATCGATGGACGCGAACGTTGACGCCCAGCCGATAACCCGAAATCGGTCGCGGCGAACAAGCGATGGAGAGAGAGGCAACGTGGAGCGCGGTTGTAGTACGTGCATGACTCAATCGCGTTGCCCCTCGAGCCGGGAAACAAGCTTGTAGGACACGGAACAGGACCGTCGCCCCGACGCGAGGGCCGTTCCTCCTTCCTGGACGACCACGACGTGTAGTATATGTCACGGTCCCGAGCATTGCTTCGTCCCGTTTACGTGCTCCTTTGCGCGGTATGTGCCGCACTGCTTGAGGAAACACTGCGTAATCACGGAGCTGGGTGTATTAAGAGATGACGTTTCTTTTCGGGCGATTCATCGTTCGCGCTTGCGGCTGGCGTCCTGATTTACGTGGTGATCTCTGAGGGACGAATTAAGACTAACTACAGTTGAGTATCTATAGTCGTGAACTATAGAGGTGATGCCGTAATATCAATACTGGAGCCGGCCAGTACGCAAAACATGACGCGATTTGCTAAGAACACTGGAAGCCCCCGTCCCCGCCCATCGCGAGTTTTGGCGAAAGGCAAAATGTATGGCAAAGGGCTTTGCTGTTCCAGCTAACTTTATATTTCTTTATATTTTGGAAAGTGTGCTGAACTCATTTAGGCTGCGTAGGAGCGGATGTTCCTCTTCATTCTTCGCGGCAGCTCAGTGGTGGGCTGTGACGATCAGTTGCTGCATAACGAGGCCGCGGGCTCGATTGCATACGAGGTCGTGGGCTCGATTCCCCCAGCTGTGGCGGTCGCATTCTGAGAGCACTACAGGAGAACAAAAACACTCTTCTACTGGGTTGTTGGTGCATTTTAAGGAACACTACGTAATCAAAAATTTGCAGGTTCCCCTGCGGCTTCTCTTTTCGTAGCATGATGCCGCCTTTAACACACGCACACACACGCGCACACGCACACGCACACGCATAGCCAATGATGACTTGTTTTCCTCTGCAAAGGCAAACACAACACGCACACGCACACACTGCGAACGCGCGGTGATGCTTGGCCTGATTGGCCGGCAGCTTGCCACAAGCAGTGCATATAGAAGCGGTACGTGGTCTGTTTGTCAAAGGGTCATAGAGCAGAGAAACATGGTCAGGGATACCCTGTTCCAGTTTCCTTCTGTACGAGTTTGACCTTGCCCTGCCCTCTCAAGACGCCGCGCTCCGACAGGAAGCACGGCGATGACTGTGCGTGTGTGTGTTTGTACACGCGGTGTGCTATCTCGATCGGTGAGCAATGGTCTGGTCGTATCGCGACTGTCCGCCGTACTTCCTGGGCTGCAGGATGGAGCAGGTTTCTGAACGGTATACCAAATCCGCCACGTTCTGCAGTGTGTATGCTGTTGGTGTTTAAAATTTACTCGGTATATTATTTGGTGTTTCGCAATGGTTGCCGCAGTTCCGGAACCAGCCTCTCAGAGCTGCACGCAGGAACGGTATACCGAAGCAGACACATCTTTACGTGTTCGGATTGTTCTTTAAAACGTTTTATTAACTTTTGAAGCGGATATTGCACTTCTGGAGCATCCTTTAAACATGCACAGGTTTAACGACGTAAGATATCGTTGACGTCGTACATCTTCGTCCACGTAAGGCTTCCGCTATCATGCTTCAGCAGGGACTTCATTGCGATTCGGGTCGCCGACCAGTGCATCTCGTTGGTTTTCGATATAGTATATTAAGTTGCGTAGCATGAACGCGGCACACTGGTTAGGTAAGCGTTCCCGACTGTTCCGTTTTCGTGATTCCCTTTACGGACCATTTGTTGAATTAGTGAGACATGCAACGCAGAGCTATAGCCAGTTTATTTCCAGGTTGCCCTCGGTCATCTTGGACATTGACATACGGCATTGGGAAACATTGCTACAGCGCTAGGGAAGACATATACATAAACACGATCGAGCTACACATAGTGGTCGCCTCTCCTTTGCAGCTAGTGTTTATGTGTGTTTTCTTCTTCTCTAACGTGTTTCATGTTTCAAAATGGCAGTAAGCAGCTAGCCCGGCTTTCAACATTTGCTGTACGGAGCTGTCCGGGCTCAGTGTGTTTAGTAGACCATCTGCTCGAACAATGTATTGAGAGGCCAACCAACCAACCAAAATAAATAAATAAATAAATAAATAAATAAATAAATAAATAAATAAATAAATAAATAAATAAATAAATAAATAAATCCGTCAATCAATGTTTATTTTCCCCTTATAGAAAGGAAAGGAGCAGCCATTTAAAAGCTGCTGCACTGATCAGCTTGACGGGCTGGCTGCTCTCTGGTTTGACAGCGGCGGAAGGAAAGCAACTTTCGGTACAAATTGTTTTGAGTAATTATTTAAAGAATTATTATGCATGGACGCAAAATATACGAGTGCTTCTCGTCACTGATCGGTGTGCCTGATTTCTCGTCTCTCTCTTTATTTTTTTTGTCTAGTTCATGAACTATAGTACCATGACGCATTGTGACAGTGCCTGCCTTTATTATCCATCGTGCGGAATACAACACCTGACCGTACTTCACATTTTGACATGTCTAGACCAAAGCAAAAATGGGTATCAACGGCGATATATAGACCTTAAGAAGCAGTGTTCGATTGCAGTGCAGCATTGATCCCGATATTGATTGCATTTCTCGGCACTGCCCTCCTTCCCCCATTCCCAACCAAGATCTGTTTATAGTCCCTTCACAGTACAAACTACTCCTTAAATCACACTTTGTTCGGAAGGTGGGTATTCAGCCACTATCTTGCTTTATCCGTTGTTCGCTGCCATACTGGTAGCACTGAACCGCTGGGAGTACACCACACTCCAGAACGCAGCAGACAGATTAGAGTGGAACAGTTCAGTTCAGGAAAGGACCAGGCGGCACCGCGGAGCACCCTGTCCGCCTAAGAAAAAAAAAGTACGTTGATCTTCTCAGCCATTATGCATCGGTCTCTCGATTGGCGCCATACCCCCGCGATGGCGTCGCGCCCGTTGAACGCGAGCTTCACCGTCACGCTCGCCCTTGCGGAAACTCTCGACTGCCGAACAGGAACCGGCCATTTCCAGCAGAGTGCACTGAGCCAGCGTGGCAGACGGATTCTGCGCGAACGGCCGCAATCAGCCCGTCACGTTTCGGAGAAATCGCGCTACTATACTGTTGTTCGAGAGAGGGAATACGAATGCGCGCTCGCGACTCTCTCGTAGTTAAGAAGCGGCCGCCGGTTTCTTCTCTTGTTCTAACGCACAAAGAAAGAAAGAAAGAAAGAAAGAAAGAAAGAAAGAAAGGAAGAAAGGAAGAAAGAAATAAATAAAGAAAGAATTAGAAGTAAGAAAGAAAGAGAGTTCGCAACTTCTCCAACATCGGCCGAACGCAGCGTAAGCGTGGGGATATATGTGAGCGAAGTCGTGACTGCTTCTCGCAGCGCGGAGAGCGTGCAACCGCAGCGGAATAACGACAAGAAATTCGCGCCCTTATGAGAGGAATATGCGCGGCGCATGCGCTCATTCGCCTTAATGCTCACGCAGCATCCTCTCGGGCGGTCGGCGGGGTGCGAGCTGGACGTTATGTGCATCCGAGGCCGAACGTGGCCCTGCATAAACATAGCGCGGCGATGCTTTCCCTAGTGTATGCAGTATGGCGGGTCGCAGGCTCGCGGCAACCAAAAATATCGAGCTAAACGTGCGCGCGCATCATGATCGAGCGTTCTCAGTTATTGCGTGCACTGCGGTTGAATTTGCAGATGTGACTTGCGTATGGTCGGGAGAGAGAGAGAGAGAACGCTTCCATTAAGTGATTCTGCCCACAGCCGCTTGTAACTATGCTTTGTTATAACCAAAGCACATTATCTGTGTTGAAGCTAGGTCGCCGACGTATTACTGGGAACCCTATACGTGGAAGAGTCGATCACATACCGTAGATGGAATCACCAGAAGTTGTTTGTGACTGCGTAATTACATTGATGCTCACGAACAGGCCGACTAGTTCGCGCTATCAGATGCGGAAGAGGTGCACGGTATTCGTGAGGCGCGGCGTATATGATGCCGTGCAGCGCCGCTGGAGTGGCGACATTTTGCTCGCATAACTCCCTTAGTCCAACTGGCGGGCGGGTAGGAAAGCACTTGGTGGCGTGGCAGTGACAAATTTGGCTTATTGAACAGCCTTGCGTCATTGTTTGCAAGTTTCACTACTAAATGTGGGCGGTATACAATTTATTATATCACGTTGGGTTCAAGCCTCTTTGAACCTTGTACTACTGTATGGGGGCTATGACAGACCTGGTGTATGGAATTATTATATACTATTTAATGCTACTGTAAATGTCCATCGACACCAACTTCTTTTAGGCAGTTCATTCCAGTGCTTCTAGTCAATACATATTTCATTCATACTAGAAAAAAAAAGGTTGCAACGGCCATAGATGCTTCTGCATATGGTTTTTCATAAGCGACTATTTTTTCATTCGCTGCTGGGTGTATAGTGTCTTCCGGAACTAAGCGATAAATAACCCTGCCGATTTCACGACGCAGTCGATGTTGTTAAGTTATCCCGGATCGCCTTTGCAGGCGACAGCTTAAACTACGAACGTCAACGCGGTTTCACTCTCGTACCTTTCCGCTGTGTTTCTCTCTCTCCCTCAGCGTGACAGCAAATCGGAGGCTATACCTTCCTTTCTTCTGTCATTTCTTTTTCCTTTCAACGATATATTACCGTTTATTTCTGTACGTGCACCGACAGCAGAAAAATCGAGTTAGTAAGTGTTCGTTAAACCTGGCTTTTCCACAATAAGTGTTTTTGTGTGGAGAAGCTCGTGTGTGTTAATTTGTTAAGTTCTCGTGCGAATCGTATTTTAATCTAGATGCTTACGTCACTCGCACTGCAAATAAACGATGCTTGTGAAATACATACACAACCCGGTGAATCTCAGGTTTGTCAACGAACCTCACGGCAAATAAAGGCGAACATCATGCCTATCGAAAGCAATCGTAAGGTTGTGAAAAAAGAAATGGACAAAAAACAGACCGTAAGTGAGACTATTGCCCATCCGTTCTATATGAAAGCTAGTCAAATAACGTGTATGTTTATCTAGGTATACTTTGGCTACAGGTAAAGCCCGTTTGTCCAAGTGCCTGCATGTGTCGACCCTTTTGTCGCTCGCCGAACTACTGTGCGACTACAACTCACCATCACTTGCTCGAAGCTTTGTAGTCGTTGTAATGACACCGACGGGTCAAATTCAAGCGAGGCCTTTTGATAGCTTTTTAAACGACCCTGGTGCGAGCTAGCCCAGGCGTTGGAATTATGGAGTCTCTAAATTCATTTCTTGGCAAGCCTTCTGCATCTTTCTTTTGTTTCTCGTATCGTCGCTTTCACTTCTCAAGCAATCAAGCTATACATATATATATATATATATATATATATATATATATATATATATATATATATATATATATATATATATATATATATATATATATATATATATATATATATATTGAATTTAGTCGTCTTTCGCTTTTTTGTCTCTTGCTCGCTTTATTTATTTATTTCCCAAATCGTAGGAAAGGCGACATAGTTCGGAGCTCAGCATGACGCACTAGGCAATGCGCCGGCTTCAAAGTGCGGCTTTATCATAAAGTGTCGCATCGTATCCATATTACTGTACACGCAGAGACTGGAACGGCACGTCTGCTCATTTTGTTTGCGATTCTTTCCACGTTTGGATGTTCCCTCCACACATTTGGTTGATGAGGAATGGAAAGCGAAAACAATTGAACTATGACGCAGTGTCTCTTCGCTCGCTGGCTTTCCTACAAGGGTATGTGCGAAGTCAGGCCTCCCAAGCATCGATAACACCTCGCTATAGCTTTCTTTATTTTTTTTTTTTTTTCTGGCAAAAGGAAAGCAAATGCTTCCTGTTGGGTTCGTCAAAATTCCATGATACTGTTAACGTGGCTCATTTCACAGATGCCCGTGGAAATTTACTCCGCGCATACATCCGTACGGGAGCTGTGTGTTCGAACAAATAAAGAGAGCCACGTGGAAGAGCCGTAGCTTCGTGAAGGGCCTTCGGAGAGGCGGCGTCCTTGGCGAAGAGTTATTGCGAGCCACAGAAAGGTCACATGCGCATCCAGCACATCCCGGTTTTCCGACCGGTTATAGGAGAATCATTTGGCGAACTCGCCCGCGGTTGTTGTTGCATTCGCGGGCGCTTATGGAAGCGGCGTTGAAGAGCGTTCGGCCTAACATCGGGAGGTCTCTTTGCCTCTAACGCTTACGGCGTGGCTGCGTTAGCTTTCATTAGCAAACGTTCATCCGCGGCGCGCTGCCAAGGTGTCCCAAGAGATTAGCGCTCGATCGCCGATAAGACGTGGCGGCTGGCCGTGGGAGCAGACTCCGTCGTCACCTCGTCCATGGACAAGGTGACGATCGATCGACGCCACACCTTCCCTACTCGTTATCTGGAGAAATCAGTTTACGAGGAGGACGACATCCAAAACATATTTTCGATGCCGATACATTAATGTGCGGCGTTCAGTTTCATTACTTCCTTAAACAACAACAAAAAAAAAAACATGAAAGAAATTTCTTAATAGTAATCGCATTTTTGTGATTTTCACGTTTGTTAAACAAAAATGCTTGCATAAGAATAAAACATGGGGATATAAAGCGTTCACTCAAGACACCTTTAATAAGATCTTATTGCCCTTGCGTACACGCTCGCTCAGTCTTAGGCGTGGTCTTAGGGAACAGGCCTAATTAATATTCATACACTCGCAGCAGTTTAAATTTGTCATGAAAGCGCCCATGCATACCAGCCCTTCTTTAGTAGATATCTACGCAGCTTGTCATAAGAGGCCGTCTTTTTGTATTTTATCATACCCTCATCTATAGGTATTCCTTACTGCATTCTTGCTGCTTGCAAGTCGCCGTCGGCTAAATGGTGCCGTGAACGAGAGGTCGACCATCTTATGTAGGGCAATCTGGTAATGTGGAAAATCTTTATTTCCAGTATTTTTCATATCCTCTGTTGAGAAATATACACAAAGCACCATGTATAACATAACACAGCAGCACATAACAGCAAACATACAGAGTTAGTAGGAAAAGGCTCGACAACAGCTGTATACTTGCAACCAGATAACGATGCTACTTGCGTCCACCTAATCAGTAAAACGATTGGCCCAGAAAAGTTCTACCAAACACGTATCAAAAACTTGTAGTCTGGTTAGCCTACTACCGAAATAACAGAGGGCAGCGTTCTAAATTGTGCAGCTTTTTCTCGTATTAGCATATTACCTGCAGCGGGACGTGCGTTTCTCCGCGTTAATTACGAGACCGTCATGGTACGAAGCAAGTCTTAGCCGACGTTTGAGGACAAGCAGACAGCAATTGACACGGCGACCTGCTCCTTCGTATAGTACATGCTTAGAGTTAATCTGCTGCAGCAGTCGCCTCTGCCGCCGGCGACATATGAACGCCGGGACCAAATGCAAATTGCGTGCTCGACACTGCAGGATATTGCGAGACGCTCGAGGCGTCCTGCTGCGGCCGCATTCAGTGGGATCCTCCTAGTTTGCTTCCTTAATATCGGTGACGTAACTCGGTCAGCGGTGATCACAGCTGGAGTCGATAAGCTCAACATTGACCCCGATGTCTGCAATCAAACTCTCAGGCATGGAATAACAGCCTCGTGTAATTTCTTCTTCGAAACGTACCTTAACCTCATTCCTCATGATCACCTATAGGTGCTTTCAAGTTCTACGCCGGATTCTATTGCAACCATGTGCGAGATAGGATTGAGCGCAATTTCGTCGCTAATACGCGGCACTTTCTAATTATTATTATATTTTCCCCCTTAGTGCAGTGCTGTCTAATTACGCAGTCACCGCGCGTACGCCTTGCTCCTGTAGTATCATGCAGCGTTCTGAAAGTTAAAGCTTGCTAAAGGCGATCAAAAGAACGAGAGCATTCTAATGCGCAGGCTGCGTCGTCTGCTGTTGAAATCAAGTAAGCCGACAACACCGCAAATTCGTTAATGTAGTTTCAAAGGTCCCGTAAAAGACCCCTGGAAGGAGACTTTGTCCCGAAGTAAACGACGAAGAAGACTATGATTGCGAGCGAACGTTTTCTGTTACTGCACGAATTTAATTGAACGGTTACGAACACGGGTAGTATACTCAATCGTTATTTCATATAGGCTCAGCATTGGCGTTATCGCCGCCATCATTACGTCGTACAGATAGTAAGATGAAAAGCTGCAGGTGACTCCAGTCTGCTCATCTCCAAAGATGTGAAGGGGACGACAATATGGCGCGTCCGTGATGTCACGCGTATAACCTTCTACGTAAGCATTGTTCAAATGCGTAAGTATTGGTTCTTCCGCGCTCTCTTTTTGCCGGCGTGGCACGCACGACCCCTAGCTTCTTTAGCGCTGCACGTATCTAATAGAACGCAGTCAACGGAGTGTTCATCGCTATATACAGGTAGGACACGCCCCCCAGGTGCCGCACTTTGTATACAGAGCGGGATTGTGTCGAAGCTTGCAGACAGTGCGCCTATACAGCAGCGCGCGTGCCTGCGCCTGCGCTGCAAAACGCACATTTCTCGTCGCAGGGTAGGGGTAGTGCAATCTGAGGCACCTCCTTGGCCGCCGGCGCATCCTGTCAACGTGACGCAATGGCCACGGCTGGTTTGACCACTCACTCGTTCACATTCTTCTTTTTTTTTTCCTCGACCGAAGACGGCGTGCCGTTTACGCACTCTCCGACAAGCACGTAATTAGTAGTTCCTCCTTGTAGAGTAGCCACGCGGCTCGCAAGCCAACAGAATTCTGTTGGATCTGCCAAGCTCCCCAATAAGTAAAGATGGATGTGGGACGACGCTTATAATTAAACAGATCGGCATTTTGTTTTTTGTTTTTTACCTGTCTTGCCTTTTCCTCCAAGCTAACAACAAGTGACGCAATTTTACGTTCCTTCATATAAGGTGGGCAGTAGGTTATACGGGAAGCCGTTGGCGAAGCGTTTCTGATTTATTCGATACATCGGGAGTTCTTCAACGTGCACGAGTGCACGTTAAAGGGACACTAAAGCGAAACAATAAATCAGTTTAGACTAATGAAGCATTGTTTGAGAACCCTGCAGGCAGGCATTAAAAAAAAAAGCAGTTTGATTATTAGATGAGAAAATGAAGGTCCAAGTATCAGTATTTGAATTTCGCGCCAAAACCCCAGCACCGGTACGTCAGCGTGATGTCAGGGATTCCAAATATATTTTCGATAGTCGAGGCTGAAGAAGCGGCCGTCGCTCTAGCGGCAGCGGAGGGCTATCGGTCTAAACGGTCTTTAACAATCCTTACAGACTCGCAAACAGCGTGCCGCAACTACCTACGCGGCAGAATAGGGCACGGAGCACTCCGCATACTCCGCTCCGGAGACCACATAACAGAACGACAAACAAAAGAAGAACCAATTAGGCATACGATAGTATGGACGCCGGGACACACGGGAGTGGCAGGGAACCAAGAGGCGGACAGGATAGCTCGAGGGTACACTTATTACCGAGCATCCAACGTAGGCGACCTCGAGGAGACCGAACCTGTAACCCAAGACTATTCGGCAATAACAAATTACTACAAGGGCTGCAGAAAGCGGTATCCACCACCGCACAACTCCCTTAGCAGAGAGGACTCTGTCGCGTGGAGGCAGCTACAAACGGGCTCGTACCCGAACCTACACGTACTCAGCAAGATTTATCCCACACTATACAATGACACATGCCCCTGGTGCCACGAAACACCCACGCTGTACCACATAACGTGGGCATGCCAGAAGATAGACGTGGTACCCGTTATACCAAACCCGAGTGCGGAGCAATGGGAGGGAGTGCTCTCCAGCGATCGCCAGGTCGACCAAGAAGGTCTGATTCGGCGAGCACAACTGGCAGCAGCATCCAGCGGAGCCCTGGACTAAGGGCAACCGACCGTTGTGCTAAAAGATGGACGATTCCATCTGAAGACCGCAGAAGACCAGCGAATCTAGAGCTGATAAAGTTTTTCACTCACTCACTCACACTCGCATTTGGGCCGCGTTGGCTGAATAAAGGTTCCCGAAACTTGCCATGTTTAATAATTGGTTGCTTTAGAACACAAAGTAGTCAATCTGTACCGCTATACATAATTAGTAGGCCCTAGAAGATGCTATCAAAATCCAAGACGTCACAGCCCCCAGGTGCGGAAACATAAGTAGGCGTCGCCACCCATATTTCGTTCTTGCGCTTTTTCTGGCTTACCAAACGTCTTATCGTTGTAAGAGTGGTGTTTTTGGTGTTGTATAACGGTCATTTACTGATGCAGAAGAAATCATTTTTCACTTTAGTGTCCCATTAAGGTACACGAGTGCACCGCCATCGGAACGGGGTCGCCGTGGCCTAAGAGTCGAACCCGCAACCTTGTGCTAAGCAGCGGACAACCAAAGTCGTCGAGACACTACGGCGAATTTTTCCCTTCTCAGCCTTGCTTTAAAAATAAACGTATATATATACGTAAGCCGAGTGAAGAATGTAAAGTGGAAAAAAACATTGTTTAGGCGTTGAATGGCCTGTAGAAAACGATAGCACGGAAAATTCCACAAGTGACGGGTCTCTGCAGTTGCGTAAGCTACTTAGGGCGGTAACCGATTAGAACTTTGCGTGAACCTGCGTTTTGTCTTTGTCTTTTTTGCCCCGTTTTCTTTCTCCTTGTCATTGTGCGCTAAAGCTTGTTTTGGTCGAAGAAGAAAGAAAGCGCCAACGGCTTACATCAGAAGCATCTAGAACAAACGGTCTCGCGCTGCTGCTCACGCATTCGTCATTTCCAAAAACGTAGTAATAATAGCACTATAGAGTAAGGGTCGCACTCGTGTAAGAGCCGCACTCCTAAGTCGGCATCTCAAAATTAAAAAGAAAAGGAAGAAAGCACCTTGAAACAGAAATGTGCGATGACAAAACGCGTGGTGCCTGCGGATTTTTTCGGAAATCGTCGTGGAAGGGTTTAATGTCTCAGACATAACGGCAAGGGGGACGACTGTACGCACGAGTGTGCCGCAGCTGACCGAGCTTGAGCGACAGCGGCGAGGTCTATAGACGAGCTCCGGGTGCCTGGCGTACTTGTTTGAACAAATAAATGCGTTATGAAAACAGTAGCGCGTTCGCCATTTCCCGTACAAATATATCGCAGGGATTAAACCGCCGTGTAAAGGTCGCAAGAAGAGAGTGCGGCTTTTGCACGAGTATGCACGGTAATTTTTTTTTCCTTTTCATCCCCCCCCCCCTTCCTTTCCTCATTTTGCCTCGGTTCCCGAAGCTCTTGCTTCGCACTCTTATACTGTAGGAAGCGTCTCAGCTTTTTCCGTGACGCGTCACCAGTGCGCAAGCGCCAGCAGCTGTAGCTTCGCAACGAATATAATAGGTGGAAGGAACATCTGCGTTCTGAGTTGAACGAAAGCGAAAAGGGTTGGGGGGGAAAAAAAGAAAGAAAGAAAGAAAAGAGACGAATTAAGGCGGAGATCGAGCGGCTATTGTTCGCCGGGGACTCGCGTTTCTTCTCGGCACAAGTTCGTCAGCATATCTGCGTAGTATGCAGCCTGCGTGAGGTTTCGCGGCGTGTATATACGTGCACAATGCGACGCCTGTGACGCACGTGCGAAGCTGGCCTTTGCGTGGTGTTGTTTCCCTGCGCTTGATCGGATCGGACTCCGAAGGCAGAACACACGCCATCAGGTGTGTCTCGAAGCAAGCCGCGCGCCTTCCTCGTTGACTCTGTCGCATCGTGCATTACCGTTGTGTTGTTGCCTCTTCGGTCACCGAGCCATGGCGTCGATCGAGGATTCTGTGCGCGGATTATCGCATCTGAAAACATGGCTCCGCGGGTACGTTCATATGATACGAAGACACGGCATCGGGCGTGTTTCTAAGGTTCGTTGCATTCTTTCTCTCTCTCTCTCTCTCTCCATTTTTTTTTTTTGAGCACAGCACATCGCTGAAAGTGCCCCGGGGTTGCCTGTCATGAATAAATGTTTTGCGCTTGAGGGTTCACCGTGTAATTCAGTGGAACCAGATAATTTAAAGTGGTTTCTGTACACCAGTCTGCAGCCTATGATGTGTACGAGTGGTTATCTACGTGGTGTACTAAGATATAAGTATACAACGTGTGTGTGTAGTTCCAGCTTGTGCACTTGGACTCGTGCTTTCTGCTGGCGTGACCTTGCGGGATTTTATCCAAGTGTTCTTCCCTTGCTTTCCATTTGACCGTATTGTGCTGTTGAGTCTGTTGATCTTCGCAATGCGTGCGCCGAAGAATAGGCGATAAACGTCCTTACCTACCGATCGAAATTCATCGTCTCTTCACCTGGCGAACTATGTCGGCACGTAGATCTTATATTCAGGCTGATAGAAGCCCGAACCGAGAGAGCTAATCGAACTTGGACGAGGCTCGCGGGACAAAGGAATCCGGCTTTATTCTATACCCCAGAACATGATGCCACTCGCGTGGTGGGCGGGTCAACAACAGGGTAATCTGTACTCGGGTTCAAAATTCCCACGCACATACCAGATCGGTCGATCGTTGTGTTTGCAAGACGCGTTGCAGAACCGACGCGTTTGTTCCATCGCTAACGTCCGGCGCCTTACAATGGGGACCACAACGGTGAGTCCAAGCGTGGTGCCTGAAAACCATCTAAATACTCTGAAACCTTCAACGAATTCAAGCTCCGAGTGCGATTACGTATCTCTGAAGAGTGGCAGCTGTTTTTGACTAGAGCCCGTACGCGACAGTGAAGCAAAAGGACACGAAATGAACCTGTCTACTTATTGGCAGCTGAAGCTATAGCTTTTTACCCGTTCACCATGCTGGCGATTATACGTTCAGTGTCGGCCGCTTAAATTACGAATGCGTTTTGCTTTGTTGGGAACACGGTGTGGAGGAGGGGAAAGAAAGTACTGGCGTTGGCTGTAACATTGCTAATTACAAGGTCCTCGCTCTCTAACTGTTTTTCACGGATTCGTGGACCTATAATTGTGAGTGAGTGATGTAATGGCGTAACGTGACTGCCATTCGTGCGTGAGCGTCGTCCTTTTGGTTTCTTGCTTCGGAGGGCGGCTGCAGAATGGAATTTGAGACTATATTGAGAACGCTCGCGCTGGTCGTCTAATTTCGTCAGTGGCAGTGCGTTGCAATTATAGTTTGACATTCCGTTACCGATCTTCTCTCAAGCGGTGCTGCGCTGAACCAGTGCGGGGGGTTTGTTGATGCTTTGTAAAGTGCAGTCAGCGTGAAGGGCAGCTGAAGATAAGCAGCCGACGAAGGCTTGCTACACGCGTTGCGTGTATATCTACGGAAGTGTGTCTACGATTAACGTCCGGCAACGCTTGCTTGTTGCGTTTAAAACAAGCGTGCACTTCGCGCAAGGACGAACGAAAAAACACACTTTCGTCCTCGTGCAAAGTTTGCCATATAAACGTGCCAGTATGAATTAGCTCAGTCCGGCAACGCATTCTTCTAAACACTTGCTTTACAATACGCGCGAGTGTGCGTAGGTCATGTAATGCGCCGGTTAGCTAACCGTTGGACCATTAGGGTTACAGAATGGGTACCAAGAGACGGGAAACGCAGTCGAGGGCGGCAGAAGACTAGGTGGAGCGATGAAATTAGGAAATTTGCGGGCGCTAGTTGGAATCGGTTGGCGCAGGACAGGGGTAATTGGAGATCGCAGGGAGAGGCCTTCGTCCTGCAGTGGACATAAAACATGATGATGATGATGATGATGATGATGTTCGTGAGTGTTTGCGTTAGGGTGGGGGGGGGGGGGTGTTCGTATGTATTTGTGTTCACGTGCCCTTGTACGTTGTCGTGCTCGCGTGCGTTTTGTTTGCTCCTTGTGTTTGTTGTTTGTCGGCGCGAGAGCGCTTGTATGCATGTTTCTATGCATAAGCTTGATTAGCGTACGATTGAGCTAAAGCTACATTACCAATCAGGAAGATTCGTGCCCTTTAGGTGAACCTCAAAACAGCCTATACAAGGCACGAATTTATCTCATGCGCCACTCGAATGTTCGATGGCGCCCGAGGTCAAACCGATTGCCCGTTACCTGTTAACGGGAATTATGCGGTAGACAATGTGGGCAGAACCGTTGCGGTAACCTGCACACTGCGTGTGCCGACGACCGTGACTTGTTGCGTGTGTGTGTGTGTTAGCGACAAAGCGCAGCCAAGCGGTTCGCCTTGTGTCTCCGGGAGCGCATTGCGGAGCGGGGGAGAAGCGAAAAATGGGAACATCCAACGCAGCGCGCCGCGTGGCCGGTCGATCCCATTGGCGTAGAACGAGCGCGCGCGCACCACCACATCTCCCACGTGGCTGGGCGGCCAAAGCGTTCCGCGCTATTGTCTCCTCTTTCTGGGACGTCCCGGCCGCAGCGCTCGCGACTATACTGCAGCTTCACTGCAGCACCGCCAGTCTATAGCTGCGAGCACGCTGGCGCCGGAGGAGCCGTCGGCGAATCTGCGTCCTCTCTATCGGACTCAAAGAGTGTGTCTTCATAGCTGTGCGTGGGTGTAGTGCAACCGAATTGCCGTCAAGAGGCTGAACAGTTGGTACAGGTGTCGGCCGCTTTCCATCCGATCTCTTATACCGGCGTTGGCACATCTTCTCTGGTCAGTTATGGCATTCTTTGCTTCCGTGGCGCAGTGCTTACCGGCGCTTATGCGCTAGTAGAGGTAGCTTGGCGACCAGTTTACACCCGTGGTGTTGCAGACACCGCTGGTCGTTGTTACATCCTCTAAGCGGGTTGCAAACATTCGCAATACTTTGCATTTGCCTCCTGTGCGTTCTGGCGTATGTTCCATTACCTGAACGCCTTGCTTAATCGGTGGCTCGTGTGCTGTCTTCTCTGCGAACAGTGCGTTCGTCAGTAATTAACGTGCCAGGGCAGCCAGTAGTGCTCTTCAACAACGCACTACATATTTTCACTGCGCGAAAGCAAGAAAAACCTGTGTTGCATGGTACTTTGTTCCTATGTCGCAACTTTCAGTCGACTTCTCTCCAACAGCATCTGCGCGCCGCACTTCTGGCATTCTGTAGTTTCATATTTATTGTACATTTTGTTGAGCTCACTCGTAGAAATATGACGATATTGCTTAAGCTTTGCAAGGAGTGCCGTCATCATTCACGTGAGATATAAGCTTTTCCTCGTCGATCCGTCACTCCCTCATTTTGGGCCGTCCTAACGGCAGCTTGATTCAGTTTACTTTGCACAGAAACCGTTTCTAGCAACAGCGAATTCTTCAACATACCTTTCTCTCGGCGTTTGCGAGCGCTGCCACATCGACTCCGCTTCGTGTATTCTCTGTGCTTCGTTCACACATCGTTCCGAGTTTACCGCGGTGCCAGCGCAGCTTATGCCGTAAGATCCTCTTTTCTACCGTGAGCCACGCAGAGTCGCGGTGTTTTAATCCAATTTACCAGTGCATAACGCTTCAACCTGGCTTGGCACCTTTGACTCGTCATGGGAGTGAGGGTGAGTGTTTACTTTCACTTATGCACTCTCTCAATATGTATAGTATACAGATCGAAGCGCACAGGGCACGTATTGCCAGATCATGACCGGCAGCTTATTGCCGTACCTGAAAAAAAGTGCGCAATCATCGCGTTATACCGAACATGTGGGGCAGAAACTTGGTGACTAACAAAGAAGATTGTGGAGATAAGGACCGCGCAGCGAGCGGTGAATTAGGGTGACCTTGCAGCCTACGTCCGGGATGGCTACCTGCCGCCTAAACACGGGCATATATCTTGCGTTTTCGCCGTTCAAGAGCGCGTCTCTGAAATTGTTCCGCAAAGGGAGTCCCCGTCAGAGGTGCCTCTCGCTTTTCCGCAGCCTGTGACGCCTTCCATGCATGGTGACGGGCGCTCCTTTCAACCGCGCTAATGACGGCGGCGGTGACAGTCGTGCCTCCGGGGAGAAAGGACCGCCGTCGTTCGGATGCAGTGAACGCCCGAGCGTCCTGCTTTCGTCCGCGTATAGCACTGTGCGTGTGTGTGTGCACACGTTTGTGGTGGCTGAAGTCGTCGGGGCGGGGAGACGCAAAGAGCCGTCGCCTTCTCGGTCGTGACTGAGCGGTTGGGTCGTCGTCGTGACTGCTGTTAGTAAACAAATGGCACTCCTCCCCCGTCTGACGTCCCGCTGCGATGAATGTGCTTCACGGGCGTCGTGCTGTGAAGCTACGCGTACAGCCCGTCATGCGACTCGCCTTTGCTATAGCGCAATCGCATGCCTCCTCGTTATCTTTGCTTTCTCTCTCTCTCTCGCTCTCTATTTGGCGGTGCTTGCTTGGTCGGGGGTCTTTGTCGCCTGAGAGATGTCGCATATCCATGCATGCGCTGTTCCTTCGCTGCGAGTTGAAGCCCGCCGCCCAACACGTTACGAAATTGCAAGTGTACGAAAGACGAATAACGCGGACATAAGATATACCGCTTCGTGCTTGGTAGTGTTGCAGTGCATCATTTTTTTTTCGCCGCTTCAGTATTAGTTGGCAGGTCATGCTTGTATAATCTGTGCTGAAGCGTCCGCAGGAGACACTGTCGGCTTGGTAACGCAAAAAGGCGAGCACGCGCAACTTAGGTGCCGAGTTTTTGTGAGTATTCCACAAAAAGGTAAAAATATAAGTTGAGATCCTTCGTACTGGTTCGCACTGTCGCGACTTTTTTTTTTTCTGGCAACGGACTTGATTATCTCGAATTGGCGTGCTTTGTATAGATCTGTCATCAGATTCATGTGTCATTCGCTGTACGATTTAGCCGTGCTTATATGCATTGACCAAGTGGATATCTCGGCGAGACGTGTCAATCATAGCGGTCTTACGAGGAAGAAATTAAGCAGAAAGAATGCTTCTTAAACTTGTAATGCGCAGACAAGGACGTGTGGCCAGTCCATCGTGTACGTCTTGTGGCTGCTGCGAGATACTTCAGCACCTTATATTTGAGTACCCCGCTTTCAGTGCGCAGCGCATGTCGCTAGTGAGAGACTATCATCTGCTTGGCCTGCGGTGTGCGACACTCGACGAATGTTTGTACCCCAGTAGTTGTGCGTCTAAACGTGATCAGGCTCATCGCGCTCTACTTACTTTTATAGAGTTAACTGACTTAGGTTCATGTTTGTAGCGTCGAAACTATTCTATTCAGCATTCTGTACTAGCGTGACCTTCAAGGACCGGCCCTACTGTGTGTGATCTGTACTGTGTGTTCTACTTTATTCTTTAGATTTGTCACGTTGCTCTTCCTTTCCTCTTTCCTCCCCTCCTTCCTATCTTCCATTTCTGTGTTACTGTCACCTCCCTTCTGAAGAGTATAGGCAGGCGTCGTGCCCCTTCCGGCGGAAGTTGTCAGCCTGCTCCTCCCCTTCCCTTTCTCGTTAATTGTATATATGTGTTCAAAACTAATAATTACAAGCGAAAAAGAGCAGTTTGTAAGTTGTAATAGTTTATAGTTCTTAAATTTTTACAAGGAAAGTCAGTTCGTAAGCCCGAGGTGGCGGGTTCGACACCCGGCTTGGCGACCGCATTCGGATGAGGACGGGTTTTACATTTCTTGCAAACACATCAAATGACTCCAGGTGATGACTACTATTCCGGATTGTAACATTACGGCGGCTATCACGCAGAGTGATATAATCCCTTCAATTAAATTGGTTTCTGAAATGCTTCAGGTTTCACCGGTGCGGCTACGAGGTCGCAGCGAACTGCTTTTCAACATGATACCCGTGTAGTTAATTGGATTAGTGAAAGTGTGTATGAGTCGAAAAATTCTTCCCTTCACTAACTGCCTACCTTGGTTGCTTGCATTTCTTTAGTCTCCCGTGTTCCCTTTCCCTTCTTCCATATAAATGATACCGTATGCCGGGATAAAAAAAAAGGGGGGGGGGCGCATATATGACTCGTATCTATGGTCATTTCACGTCATCTACTTCCTCAAACGGGCTAGACAGATGCATTTTCCGCCCTTTTAATTTCGATGGAATCTATAGTCCTTGTTTCTTTATCTGCATCGCAGAACGAAATACCCAATTCCAGAGACGGAGACAAGCGCTAGAAATCGGTCGTTTGCGAATGATAAAAAAGAAAAAAAAAACTGCATCGGGCAACATTTCCGATTTCCTTTGCACTCGTTTATCGTCCGAATGCCAGTAATCAGCTAGCGCTTGATCATACAGCGGTGCGTGCTCACACCGGAACTGCCGACTCCTCGCTGCCCAGCCGCCCGCTTCCCCCGGCCCCCTAGCTAGTCTATGCCTACCATAGCGGAAGTGGAATGGAGGGGGCTTAGCCGATCCAGCGCCTCTATATATCCTCGTGCCGTCGATTGTGCGCTCTCACTCCACTCGCTTCTCTCCCACTCCGCCAGCGTATACACCTCGATCGGTATTTGTTCCTTGCGTGAGTAGTTTCTCGGCCCGTGCACCCGATCGCAAAAAAAAAAAAAAATGACCGCTTTGGCTCGCCATCATACCCTTCGTCTTGCTGCTCTAAACGTTCCTTTCCTGCCTCCTCCCTCCCCCGTTCTTTTCTGAGCCCGTTACGCGGTTATAGCGACGCGTGGGTATGATTGAATAGCTTGTTTGGCCGTGCCGCACGGTTATGTGGGCCCCATTGAGCCGTACCTATTACGCGCACCAGCGGATGCTTATTACTTTTTTTTTTTCTTTTCACGTGACGCCTGAGAGTATGTGCGTGGGACCGTTGATACGTAACCGCGCCGTGCCCATTTATACACTTCGGCTCGTTCATCGACTGACGGCTCCTGTCAGAACTCCGTCGCGCTCTGACGTTTCTCCTTATCGACGGCAAGGATGGCTGGCCGGCTGGCTGCGTTGCTGCGCGCGCCGTAAACGCATTCTCCACGTTGCCGGCATATTCGATGCGACCGCTATGTATACCAAACGCTGGGGCTCCCCTCCCAGTTCGTTCTATGAAACGATTCGCTTTTATAGACTGTAGTATACTGAGTGCGTGCCAGCCAAACGGTGCCATTGTCCCGGGCAGTTTATGTACCGAGAGAGAGACGGGTAAGAAAAAGAAATGCCGGGATAGGGACGATGTCTCTTCGTTTCCATGAGCACATGCGCCGCCACGTCTTTTGATCGGATCGTCTCGTGGCAGGGCTATCAGAAGTTGGCTTTTCGGGTGGCTGAGTGTGGTTGGTAGCGCCAATCGGCGGAGGCTTTACATATTATTCCGGTTGTCTGCAGGGCGAGTGGTTGCCGAGACTGTTGAGTGGCCGCTGTGACAAGAGAGCTGGAGCTTGAGAGCGCACGCGCAGTATATATGCATGAGAAAGGGGACATTTAAAAGAACGTCAAAACGTTCGAGACGCTGCGCTGTCGTTCGCTATGCATAGTTTGCACGCTGACTGCTTTAAGAAAAAGTAGTCGCTTCTCACGGAAGAATGATTTGAGCGTTCTAACCGAAGCGTGTCCTGTCCAAGGAGACGTCGTTTATCAAGAAAAGTCTTGCTTGCGCTGACCGCAATGAGCTTACGCCTCATGCAACCTGATGGACCCACTTCTGCCTATAGTAAGTTTCCTGCTTAGCATTGCGTCCCGTGCGGCCACTGAAGCGTTCACTTCGTCATTCCATTACGCTTATATACGCTTCCCCCTACACTCGTCTGCGATATTTTCCCTGATGTTCGGTGACCTGGTATGGAGCGAAGCGGCGTTTGACGAAGACGAGGAGCTTCGCCCAAACTTATGCATGCGCGCATACTTGTCTCGTCGGTTGGGCCTTTTTTTTTTACGAAAAATGTATAAAGTGAATGGAGGTCAGTTCAGGGTCCCCTCCCCGCACCCAATTCGGCCACGCGCGCAGTCCGCGCCCCTGCACTCGAGATTAGATGCGTATTCGCTGTGGCGTGCAGGGCCGCCGCTTCGTAAACTTTTGGAGTCAGACGAGCGTCTTCTGAAGCCTATTCACGTGAGTTGGCAGCAGGATATCAAATGCAAGAATCGGCTCATTCCGGGGCACTATTATGGACATTTTTGAACGCTACCTTATTGTCTTACTCGCCATCTTGTCAACTCTGATTGGCCCAGAGGGCTCCTGCGGCCTCTCTGATTGGCTCAGATTGCATGCCACAATTGCAGAATTCGACAATGTCCAGAATAGCACCCCTGGTTGCCTAGGAATAAGAATGAATGAATGATACTTATGAAGAATACTAGCGCAAAGGACTTGCGTTAGTCTGTCTCCCTGCCATTTTGTCGAATTCGCCATCTTGTCATCTCTGATTGACTCACAGGGTGGTTGTGCTCTCCCTAATTAGCCCCAAGAAAGCTAACATAAGAAATGTAGACACCGTGGCTGAATTTGTCAGTGCTCCTATCCTATAAACAAGCGTACCCATCAAGTTCAACGGCGACTGAACGGTAAACAAATTAACAGTGAAAATGACGCCCCTTAAGAGCTTCTGGACAATTACATCGAACCATTGTGGTTAAAAGTCCCGTTAGCGTTGGTAAAAGGCCTGCCTCTCTTATACCGGTCACATAGCCAGATGCCAAATAGTCTAAGTGTACATACGCCCTTGTGCCTTCTTTCTAGGTAGTACCAAATGTACGAGACCTGTCGGCCGATGTCTCGTAGCCTTTAAAATAACATTAGTTCTCCCTAAGCCTACCTCGACACCTTCAAATACCACCCGTATAGCGGCCGGTCAGGTGCGCTGATGGCTACACCGTTTCCTCCTGGAAACTGCTCTCAGAACACCGTTCTGCTCTGTTTGAGGCGGAAAAGGCCCGTCCGGCACGCCCCCCCCCCCCCCCCTCTTCACCTACGGGCTCGCCTGCTTCGAGGTGTAGACCCCCTTGCACACCTCTTCCTGCCTACGGCATTCTTTTCTGTTTCGCGTTCCTTGGGGGAACGCCGAAAAGTTAATGGCGTCTTGCGACGATTTCGCCGGCCTGAGCGCGTATTATAGGACTGCGCAGCTCAACTGGCTGCAGACTTGTTTGTATACAGACAGTGCGCAGCGGCGAGCTGTGTGGGGCTGCCTGCAGGCAGACAAGCCCGGCGGCTCCCATAGTCGCAGTGCGGTGATGGTGAACGCGGTCTTGAGAACGAGTTTACGCCGCCCGATTGTTTTTGTTTTGGCAGAGGAATGGCGCGCCTGCGCGGAATCACGCTTCGATGATGACGCGTCAGTGTGTGTGCGTGTGCGTGTGTGTGTGTTTAGGAAGAGGGCTGGAGGGGCGCGCGCGCTGATGCGCCAACGCTGCGACAGCTTATTACACACGCGCTGAGGAAAAGAGTTCATCTGTCTTAACTCCGCCAGGCGTAATGTAGCGTGCCCGGAAGTAGCATGTTCAGCGTGAAGATGCGACGTCGATGTCCGCCTCGCTTGGTTCTCTCGTCGACACAAGTGAACTTGCCTAAGGAACAATTCGAGAAAAAAAAAAAGACATCCGTGCATAGAACCGTGCAACCGTGCAACTTGGCATAGAAGGCACGAATTTTGGAAAGCGAATGTAGTGCTCGCTTTCGGGATGCACGCTTTTTCTCAGAACGACCACTCCTTCAATGAAAGGTGGTCTAGTTGGCCCGTTCGAGAACTGTCGCATAGGACTGAATGAAGGTTGCTCCGCAACATTCTTTTCGAGATTACATTTGGAGGCTATATAGGTGCGAAGTGTTACTAATATCAGATTCATCTATTTATTAGTGGTGTCTTATAGCTTCTGTCACACGGATGCTTCACAGCTTCTCTTCAACTCATTTTACGCCTGTTAGTCTGAAACCAGCTTTAAAAAAAAAAAAGAAAAGACGAAGTTGAATGCTTGAAATCATGAGCAAGGGGGAGCGAACGTGGGAAGCGTCAACCTATAAGCAAACGTTTTGACGCGAGGACTCGTCTTCGTTAGGGCAAAGTCATTCCTTGTTCACCCACTGTTCACCATGCTCAACGGGGTTTTTTTGTGACGATTTAATGTGGCAGAGTTTGTGAAGGCATCATGATAGAGTTCGCGAGAAAGGTTCGCAACTGAAATACACTTGAAATACGGCAGAAAAAGAAGTTCTGAAAAATGCACCGTACACATTTTCGCCCAATGCGCGTTCATGTTCTCGTATGTATTTTTGTTTCATAGATAACAAACAAATTTGGCAACCACCTGCTTGTAACACAAGGCTTTCGTCTTTGGCTGCTAAGGCAGCTAGCCAAATCTAGAGCCACATTACTGCAATAATCTGGCTACGTTTACTGCAGTAACTTAGCTGAACCCTGAGGCCGCTTGCACGAAGCATTTTACCCTGTAAACTTACTCACGGCTAGCAAAGGATGACAAAATGACCTTAAGCTGCCGCACATTTAGTTGTTGCCGGGTGACCAACGTGACAATTTTGGTGCAATACCTTTCACTCTTGTTGTTCTACAGCTTACGGCCTCTGGAAAGAAACTTCAGGACCACGTGCTTCGCGCAAGCGGCCTTTTGGCTGTAAGAGCTTTCTTTTCTTTTCTTTTTTTTAAAGCTATGGTACGACGCTATAGCTTTCCGATGAATGGACTACGGCCTTCCTTTTGGACCTTACTACTATACATGAACAGGACATGGGAATGACATACTTTTCCTGTCGCGAGAATCCCGTCAGATTGAGGATTCTTGCAAAAAAAAAAAAAAGAGAACTGAATTTGAGCGTTTGGCGTACAGACTCGAACAATGCGTGTGTCCCTCAACTGTGCTCCTTCTTTGTCCGTGCAGCGCAACTACGTCCGCGAGGAGGAAGGCCGCGTGGTCCTCTACACGACCTCGATGGGCGTCATCCGGCAGACGTGGGAACAGTGCCGGCGCGTGCGGAACACACTCCAGACGCTGCTGGTGCGCTTCGAGGAGCGCGATGTCTTCATGAACCGCACGCACCAGAAGGAGCTCATGGATCGCACGGGACTGCGGCACGTGGTCGTGCCGCAGCTGTTCGTCGAGGGACACCACCTGGGCGTGAGTGTGACGCGCGTGCATGTATAGTGTACGCGTGCGCATGCATACGTGTATACGGCGCCGTGCCACCGCGCAGCGTCGCAGTCAAACGAAACCACGCGGCGCCTCGTCGTGTACCGCACCACGTCGTACCACACCATACCATATCATACCATAACTCACCGGCTGCGATGGCTCAGTGGCTATGACGTCCTGTTGGTGAGCACGAGGTCGCGGGTGCGATTGCCTGTAGCGGTGGCCGTGTTCCGATGCGGCGGAATGCAAAAAAGCGCCCACCTGCCGTTATTCGTGTGCACGGTGCGCGATCACCCAAAGAACTCTACACTTAAAGAAAAAAAAAAGGTGGTAGTAGTTACTACCCGTAGTGTCACGCCATTTGCTACCTTAGTATAACAGCAGTCGATTGGTGTAACGATGGAGTTAGTAACATAATAACTAAACAAGGTAGCCTCTGTTACCTGTGATGGGCCTTAGCTCCCAATTCCAAACGCAGAGCCACCTGATACTGTACTGGAAATCGAAATCGGGTACAGAAGGTATGTTAGAACTATCATCTCTTGTAAAGACAGATGTGAAAAATGTTATATCATCGCCTCTGCTGTATAGACCGGACCAGCTGTGGCGGTATTCCAGAGTGGACCCGATATATGTTTTATAGAACAGGAACGAATTCGGTTGTGCTAATTACATTCGGAAATGGTAGCTGATACCCATTAGTGACAGTCACTACGTTGTTTAGTCAGTACTGTTACAAACTCTATCGTTGCGAACTGAAGTTGTACTAAAGTAGCAAATAGTGTGAAGCCGGGTATAGTAACAACTACGACCTTTCTTTGCTTCTTTTTTAAGAGTCTGTACTGCGGCGTGCCTTGTAGACCACGTAGCAGCTTAGGGACGTTAAAAACCCAACGATATCGTTTACCGTGCACCATACGACACGTACACCACAAAAAAAAAAAAAAAAAGAAAGAAAAAGGTACAGGTTTGTTGCAGGCTTAACTGAACGCATACAACAAAGTTCTTGTACTTGATGTTAAGCAGCGCGAAAAGACACCGATAAAAAAGAAAAAAAGGCACGTATGCACAGAAGTCTACCCTAAATCACGGAGCCAATTTCATGCGCCTTGCGTTTCTTTCTATATTTTTTTTCGTCGTCTCTATCTTTCCGCGCTGTTTATCATCGAGCATGTCGCGCCGTTTTGCCTATATACAGGCTGAAGTCCTCCTCGAAGTAATAGTGGCTGCCTTTTTGATCTTTCTCGCAAAGGCTTACGGCGGTTGATCTGCTTGGCTGAAACGAAATAACGCGAACGAGGAAAAGTGCAGCTTTTTATATACGCCCCCAGCGTTGCGCGCAATATAGTCAGGCGCTTCACTATATATTGACGCTACTTTTATTACTTCGTGCTCAGCCTCAGCCGAGCCTCGAACGCATCGATGTATCGTGGCAGCGCACGTGGAAATTGGCCGCGAAGAGAGAAAAAAAGAAGAAAGAAAAGGTGCGAGCATTAAAGGTGCCTCACGGGACTATTCACGGCGCTATAAATCTCAGTCCCAGCGGCGGCGTGAGCGCACTTTCTGGCGATATATATATATATATATATATATATATATATATATATATATATATATATATATATATATATATATATATATATATAAGTAAATAAATAAACGAGAAGAAAGGGGGTTAACCGAAGGGCCCGATTTTTATTAGTCATATCATAAGAAGCCCACAAACACTGACACCAAGTACAACATAGGGGACATTCCTTGCGCTTAATAAATGAAATAAAGAAACGATAAATTAATGGAAATTAAAGTGGATGAAAAAACAACTTGCCGCAGGTGGGAACCCAACCCACAACCTTCGCATTTCGCGATACAAATACCCAAGAAAGTGGATGAGGAAACGGCGCCGCTGTAGCTCAATGGTAGAGCATCGCACGCGAAGTGCGAAGGTTGTGGGTTCGGTTCCCACCTGCGGCAAGTTGTTTTTTCATCCACTTTAATTTCCATTAATTTATCGTTTCTTTATTTCATTTATTAAGCACAAGGAATTTCCCCTATGTTGTCCTTGGTGTCAGTGTTTGTTGGCTTCTTATGATATATATATATATATATATATATATATATATATATATATATGAACATGGCCGCGAAGTGAGCTCACTGTCGATGGTGTGTATAGATTATGCACGCGAATCATTTCTCCTCCTTTTCCTTATTATCAATGTTATTATTTTTTTACATATATTCCTACTTGTTAAAACCGGGCAGCAAAGTTCTGGAAGCTACTGCCGGTGTCGCTTATTCGAGAACCGAGTCAACAGAGTTGTTTTCGTTCATGCGAAGGGGCTCGGTATTTGACCTCTGGCGCTTATGTACATAACATTACAGCCAAAGGTTCCATACGGAACGCAGGGGGCAATCGCGAAAGAAGTTCTTGGCTGTATTAGCCATGAGTCATGACCCGTGGGCTGCCCTTTGAGTTATATAAAATAAATCGTTTTCTTTCTTTCTTTTTCTTGGCCACTTGCCTGCTCCTCGGTTCACGTACTATACGTACGTGACGCCTGGCCGCCGCCTTGGACGCGAGCGGTGCTGGCTAACACTCGCAGGGCCAATTACGTACACGTGTAGACAATTAGCCAAGAATGTAGCCTGAGGCGTGGCCGATTGCTCCGTTAGCTCAGTTGGTAGAGCACCGCACGAACGAGTGATGAGGAAGATGTGGCTTCGACTCCCACCGGCTGCGAGTCGTCCACTTTCATTTCTCTGTACTTTATTTCTACGTTTCATTTAAACGTAAGAATGAATCTCTATCGTGATACACCTGGCTTCTTTGTCTGTCTCCCCGTACGGTTGTGAACAACAAATATTTGAGCCCTCTTGGGCCATCTCATTCTCCTCGAGCATTGTACTCATTAAAGGGTTTCGCGCTCTTTTTTCTTAATGAGACAGATCTGAGCACTCTATAGACCGCCTGCAAACAAACTGTTTTGTCTCTTCATAGACTTTCCATTTGAATGCTAAAAATAGATATTGTACAAACAACAGCGATTCATTAGAAGTGTGAGATCATAGGTTCATGGTCATTCTACGCAGGGTCTGGTGAAAATCAATAGAATATACGCGGCATTTATGTGTTACCTGTAGGTTTTATAGATATGTGGCGTAACCTCTCCGTGAATTATCAAAAATACTATCAAAATACTATCAAAAATAGTTTGCCCGTCTACAACGAGCGTACAGGCGTTTATATGAAGTGTCAGCAGACCGATTATAATCAATTTTTTGGGCTGTTATTTGTGCTACGACCCCCGCCCCATAATACTGCCTGACTTTCAGCCAAGTACTTCTGATTTCTGATGACTTATTGTCGATGCATGCTCTGTCGGTTGCGTATGGACGAAAATTTCTATAAGAAACCGAAGTTCTGGTCTCTAGAATATCTATCACCTCTCTATAAACATCGATAGACACACCTTATTTTAGACATCCTACTTCATTACATTTCATAAATAAGCTTTTTGTAGACACCTATAGCATGTCTACGGACCCTTTAAGATGTATTTACGCTATTTGCGCGTCTTCTAGCGACCACAGTGCTGCACGTCTGAAGCGTTACGGAGGCGTGCTTGATTGTGATACATACACCCACATATGAGACGCGCAGCCATGAAAAATGGCTCATACCCTTCTCGAGGACAAATTACGGCCATCAAATGGTCGCAAATACCTAGCCACGGCTAATAAATTCTTACCTAGAAGCCGGCATTGACATCCATGCCTTGACACCATCGGAGCTCATCTGTCTGGTGAAAACTACCATTTAAATCGCCATGATTCCGTAAAACCATATGCATTCAATGAAAGAAATGTAATTTATTTGATGTAATCCACTGTTCTTTACTTTTTTCATTTCTGAAAGTGTTCTTTGCCACCGGTCTGCCAATATGTAAAGGGGGCCAGGGACCACTCAAGCTGCCAAAAAGCAGCTTTTACCTTGGCCCCCTCCATTTGCTTGTAAATGGGCACAAATAAAATGAAATGAAATGAAATTCTGAAGCGGAAAAGAGGCCAGCCACCTCGCTATGGCCTGTAATTGTTACAGCGACGGTTGAACGCGCGCGTGCGGCCATAAAACAGAGCGTCGTGGAAAACTTCGGCGCAATGGTCCGTTTTTGCGTGCAATGATTCCTATCGTTTCCATCCTGGAAGCCTCGGTGGCACAGTCTGTAGCGAAAGCGTTCACTCCGATGGCCGAGAAAACCTCCGGCTTCAGCCACTGCCGGTAAAAGAAAGATTATAATCGCAACAGACCCCTCGCAGAGCCGACGGCAGCGTTCGCTGTCTCTCGAGGCGTTTCTCGTGTCGCATCTGGGATGCGCTGGTTTCATTACAGCGGCCTGCGCTGACGTCATGGCTGAAGTTTTCATTTCCGCTGTGTGCGTGGCGCTGTAACCATGGCAGCGACGCCATCACTTTCCAGTGCAACTGCCTGCGCGACGAGGCCTGTAAGACGAGCTGTGTGTCTTGAAAAAATTGGCGAGTACACAAGCAGGGGGAACAGAGTATAACCGAAGCAGTTGGTCGTTTATAAATCATCTGCTGCGCTAGAACGGCTCAAATATTGAAGGCTACATTTTACACAAACTTACATGTTATTTTCACTGTTGTAGATTGCATGTAGTGAGTTTTCGTATGGCGAGGTCACTAATGTAGATAAACATAGAGAGAACAAGATGAAATACATGGAGGCTAACAATCTGAGTTTCCAGTTTGCGGCACTGCACTGCGAAAAAGAAAACCCGGAAGCCGTTTTCGTTATAGAAATGGAGAGAGAGAGAGGGAAGAAAGGGCAGGGAGGTTAGATGGATGCTAGTTTCCGGTTTGCTACCCTGCACTGGGGTGAGGGAGCTAAGGGTTGGAAATAGGAGAGACAGAGAGAGAAAGAACAAGGAAATATTAACAGGAAGGGCGTTCCAATTAGAGGCGTTCACACGCGCCGGTGGTCGTCCAACTGATTGTGCCAGTGCAGTGTGCCGAGACAATCGCTTTCCGTTTTCATTATAGGTGGTCGTACAGGCCGGTGGCTTGAAAAAAAAAAGTTTTGCTTGCATGTCCTTCTGATATGATGAGTCCCCTCGATGCTGTAGAATTCCCTCTTCCACTAAGATAGTTAAGTGCTGAATAAGCTTATGAGAAGGGGAGGCGTGTGTGTGTGTCTGTGTGTTTGTGTGTGTGTGTGTGTGTGTGTGCGTGTGTGTGTTGTGTGTGTGTGTGTGCGTGCGTGCGTGCGTGCAAGGCACGAATCGCCGCGACCATTTGGCACCACTGAATCAAAAGGTAAATACCAAAGGGCCCTTAGACACAACGTGTCGTCACTGTTCCCAAAGCACAGCAGGCTGTCCGCTTCGACAGCACCCTTCTTGGGGGCCTCTGCTCGCCGCGCGCTTTGTCCAGCTCGGAATTCCGGCCGCGAGGTCGACAATTACGGGACGAGCCGACGGCGGCAGCAGCTCGAGCGAGACGGCTTTTAACGGCTTCGCAACCGAGCCAAAATACGAGGCTGCTGCCTTCAGCTTCAGCAGACAACGCGAAGCCCGGGCATTTTTCTTTCCTACAGGGTACGCAGACGAACTCGCGGGAAGGGCGATCCTGGCCCGGCACCCATGTTGTCGTCCGCGCGCGTGCTGACCAGGCGCACAGCCAAGCGTGAACAGCCGGCGGCGCAAGGGTCATTCACGAGAGGCTCGCGTACACCGCTGACCATTTAGGCGCCCCCGGCAGGGAACTCCCCCCGCCAGGGAGCCCTGTAACGCACGGTTCAACGACCCCGGGCAGTTGACCGGTCAACGGTGGTGGCGGACGGGCGGCGTTGTTTTTGCCTCGACCTCCTCCGTCATCTCTCCGGCCCAGCGTGCGTGCGGCTGCGGCAACTTTCTCGTTCGGCTCGCGCGAAACTGTAGCGACGGCTTTGATCGCCGGTTCCGTGGGTCGGTTTGTGTCTCGACTCGCGGCGGTGTATCGCGTCACGGCGAGAGCGAGATGTGCGGTTATACGAGAGAAAGTGGAACGAAAGAAAAAAAAAAATATTCGCGCAAGCATGAAAGGTCAGCACGAACACCCTTTTTTTTTCTCTCTTCTTTTTGTACGTTTGTTTGGTGCTCAGCTGCGTCGCAGAACAATCGTGAACCGATTCGCATTACAACGCCGGCTCTTCTAAAATGTGTGGTTAATAGGGCAGTCAGACGTGTTGAGGTAAACGAGCACACGAATGATAAATAAACTAGCGAATGTTGTGAACTGCGAAGGCTCATTAAAAAGAAGACGGTGACAAGTGGTTCGACGATGGTGACGACGGCACCAAAGGAATTGCATTCTGATTGGGGCAAATGGCCTTCTTTCCTGGCGACTTCCTTGGACCAAACGTGAAGCTAACAACCAGGAATAGACGTCGCAAAAACTGGATAGTCTCTACAGTTATCACTGCAAAAGCGAGCAGAAAGCGACGACTCAGACCAAAGCACTGGACCGACTTGCTATAAAGGAGGTTTTGAAGAAACCATCGTCTGTGCCTTTAGTGCAGCATACTGGACAAGTAAGCGTGAAATAGGTTTAGAATCTCTTCAAATTGTTGGCACCGCAACATATGAGGCACTCGCCGCTCTTGCCACCCCGTTTCATTGGTCAACAAGAGTGAGAGTGATTCGTCCTGAAGACCGCGTGTGCAAGACAACAAGATCGTGTATAGGTGCTCACCTGCAGCGCCCTTGTGTATGCCCATCGATACTGCTCGCCGTGCTCCTTTACGAGCGCGTCTGACCTTTCAGGAATCTGGCGTTCCAGAAATAGCATCACTTTCAGCGGCATTTGCGTTTTTACAACGGTCCGAGGGTGCGCGCCGATTCTTCGTTCGGATCGGGGCCACAGGGCAGTCCGATCCAGGCACGATACGGTAAGGGCGAAAACAAGGATAGCGTTATACTTTACTTTCTTTTGGCGTTGCGGTATTTGTACCGTAGTATACAGCATGGAAGGACATACAGCCAGAACAGCATCCTTAGGTACAGTACGAAGGTATACAGCCCCGGGCTATACGCTTCAGAAGGCTGGCGTCAAGCTTCTTTTTAAAACCTTTTTTTTCTCTGTTCGTGCTCATGATAAGACGGAGGGCGATGGCACGCCAGTGACTGGGTTAAGATTATTTCGCATTCGCGAAGCTTATCTGGGACACGCGTTCGCACGTACGTATACGCGCGTGTCTTGGTACTCGCTTGGTGCGGCTCCACCCTGAGATATATGAAGTGCGGTCGCCCTTCCTTCTGGCCTACATGCCTATTAGTGCCACCCTTGTATAATGGGCCCGTATTGATGGTCTCGTGTCGAAGACTCTAAATTCGGCGCGTCCGCATTCTGCAACTCAACACCTCGCGAGGTCGTCGAGGCAACTTTATTGATAGAAAAATCAATCGGCAGCGGGCAGAATACAGTGACAGGTAGAAAGTACTCAAAAGGCGAGCACTGACCCTTAACGGTTATTTGACTGAGAGCGCTTGACCTTAAACGTAATGCTGCCTGCCCTGAAAATAAGCCTGAAAGCAAACGACTTTGTAAATAAAAATCCGGCGCTGGGTGAGAGTTGCGCTGACCAAAGTGGGACGGTATATGAAGGCCTTATATTGACGCACAAGTCCCGGGAACTGTGCGCCCATGCGCGCCCGGTAAACTTTCGGGTCACGCATGGCACACGTGCATCAGCGTGGCATAGCGTTCTTGAAAAAAAAGAAAAGAAGTAGCCAGCGCAAAGCGTTGAAGAAAGGAAATACATGCCAATTATTGTTTGGTACAAGGTAGGCCGCGAAGTGCATGCGGATTTGTTAACAATGGATGTCGTTTTGACGTAGGAAAAGAAGGCTGACTTTCTATCTCCTAATATGTATGGCACCACTGGAGGATTCTTTTATTTCATCGCAAGCCTTCGCGCTCTTAATGAGGACGTCTGAGACGTACAGCACATCAGTACCAATTGGCGTGTCTGGATTCTCTTACTTGTCTCTTCCCTGTGACATCAGGAATGCGCATATTAAGATCGACGTGCGATTAAGGTATACAAAGCAGATTTTTTTTTTTTAACACGAAACCCGCATTTATGCTTCCCACGTGGGGAGGCCGAGCCTTACAATATTGTGACGGGCCCCAAAAAAAAAAAAAAAAAATGAAATCAATTGACGCTTGCATGTTGCTACGCAACCACGTTATGTAGTGTAAAAACCGGCGTAGGAGTGTGAAAAAATGTTCATAATTACTACAGAAAAAACTACCAAGATTAAGAAGGATGATGATATCTGGGGTTTTGTAGAGCAAGGGGAAACGAAAAGGAGACACGAAATGACGCGCCGTTTGGTGTCTCCCTTTCGTCTTCGTAGTTTACGCTGTATAGTAATTGTGACTCGATGCCAACTGTAGCCGAACTCGCCGCTCTCATAAACGTCTAGTATTGCGTGCACCTCGGTCTCGCACTTTGCATGCCAAGCGTAAGCAGACTTCAAGCAGCTTACCCGTTTGTCATCGTCCTTACTAGCACAAGCAAACGCATACGTCGAAAAGATCAGTCGCGTCGGCAAACGTGGAGGAACCAAGAATTAAAAACCAGTTTTCTTCCATCCACGCTTGCCGTTCCGCCAAATCGTTGTTACACGCTCCATTCACCTGTTCGCGAATCAGTAATCAGAAAAAAAAAAAATGTTGCGTTTTGTTTTTTTTCTTTTCTCTCGCCTCACTGACGTACGAATGTACGTATGTGCCAGGATTTCCGTGTACACGCGTATTCTCGCGATTCCCTTGTCCAAAAGAAAAAGCCTGCAAGTTCGCGGAACCGATCGGCACTTGTGCACTAGTACAGCCGAGCTTCAACGGAACAAGATTGAAAAAGAAAACATGCGTTCGCCATATTCTCAGCGCTATACACGCATTTCTTTTGTCCGCCCAAGAGCGGCCGCCCGCGTGTTTGTCGAACATCACGATTACTCGACTAGTCAGTGCTGCTCGCCGTCCGGGCACCATTTAATTTCTCTTTCGAGCGCCCCATTTCGGACGTCTCGCTCGCTGCCGGCTTTGTGAGTTCTATTCTTAATATACTGCCGGCCGAACGGCATGTACGAGACGACGCAGCCTTTTTGCGCTCTCCTTTGCGCATTACCTTCCGCTGCGTCGATTTTCCTTCTTCATCCTTCCAAGATCCTTTTCCTCTCCTTGTTTGGGCATCTCGTCCATTGTGTGCCGGCTCATTTTTCTTCTCGCGCGCTCTTCTTTCTTCGCCATTTAAGCACAAAAGCTCGCGCGCCTTACCGGGCGTATGGGTGTACGACGTATGCAGTACACCGTGAGGGGCGGAGCGTATATCGGTACCGCGCTTCCGAAAACCAGGAAGTCCGTCCCGGTTGCTGCCGCTGGCCGCGCCACTGTTCGTCGGTCGCGCCATTGTGTTTGTGCGCGCGTGCTCGGCGCGCCAGACAAAACTGGAGACCGACTTCTTTTCTAAAGCGAGAGGAGCAAGAAGAAGCCGTCGTCTAGAAAGAGAGATAGAGAAAGAGGGAGAGAAAAAAAGAACGGCTTTTAAGGTAAAACGAAAAGGACATGGCCTCGAGGGAAGACTGCCCAGAAGAGGGAGGGAGAGAGCGGAGGAACACAACAGGAGGATGATAGCTCCTCCTAACGGGCCGCTGTAAGCAAGTTCTCGAGCAGCGTAGATTGAGACGTGAACAGGAGATCCTCCGAACAAAGGAGAATAAATGTGGCCGCGGGGAGCGCAGTCTCTGGTTCCGGGGTTGACGTGCAACACGGTTTGTGTTGTGTGTGCGGAAAGCTTCGTTGCAGAACGGAAACGGCCGCGTCCAACCAGCGACGTGGGCCTTGTGCATACCTGTTGGCAGTGTAGCGCAGTTTTAAAGAAAAAAAAGTCCATATAATAAGAACAAAAAAAAAGTCTGAAATCTGCTCGAAAGGACTGCGGTGTCGAACACGGTCGCCTGTTCCTCCCTTTGTGTGGTTTTATTTGACTGGCACAGCCAAGGTAGCGCTGCTCACTACATTAGTGTCGTTCTCGCGCTCATTTCCGTACGTGGTATATATATATACGTGGTCATCGCGGCTTAGCTGCGCAGTCACGAAAGCAGATGTCGAGGGATGATGGACTCTAAACAACCCTTCAGTGGCGTTCAAAAGAAGGACTCGCTTCGAGCTTCACCGAGCTGGAACCTCTTACGGCTCGACGATGCTTTCTTTGTACAAGGCGTTCGTGTACCGTATCGGCAGTCCATCCTGTCGCCAGCCTATATGACACTCATTAATAAGAACAAATAGTTTCGTTCCTTCTTTTTTTACTCTTCCCACGGTCCTCGCGAGAGCACAGCTGCGGCTCCTTGAAAGCTGCAGTCCTTGGATTTGTCTGACTTGTTATTACCAAAATGGCGAAGTCCTCGTTCTGTAATCCACTCTCATATAATCAGCATGGAAACCTCCACCCAGAGCTCTTCATCTACATACTGTGGTTATTTCGACAATTAAATGAAAAAGAAGCTTTCATTGCCGTTTTCCATAGTTTGGCGACCTTTAATTGTTTAACAGTTTCGGTATACAGGTACTGGGGCCCTCGAGAGCACTCTCTGTGACTACTTGAGTGCGAAACAATTCTCGTGCCTTGTTTTCGCTGGCAGCTTAACGTAAAACAGCTTAAAGTAAAATTTATATGCCTCCTTGGTCGCCGCAGTTTTCGTCTCTTCGGCGCGACCTGTATGTACGACGTCATTCAGGATAATGAAAACTGGCACAAAGCGCGGACAACTTATGTAATATCGTAGCCACCCCTATCGGTAAGAAAATCCGCACAGGTTAGGGAGGTACCAATCTGAACGGTGTACAGCTGCGCGTATTGATAGCTCATTTGCGCAAATTTGCCATGTATTTTGTGCCAGCTTAAGTGAGCTGGCAAGCAGCTTATACAAGTGTTAAAATCCGCATCTAAAGATTGAAGTTGGCATAAATGATTTGATGTTGTCATCAACCCACCGCAGCAGCTCGGTGGCTATGGCGTGCATCTTGCTGAGCTTCGATGGTTCTATCTGTGCCGCGGCGGCCTCATTCCGATGGGCCTCATTCCGATGCAAAAACGCTCGTGTATCGTGCATTGATATAGTGCACATTAGAGGACCCCACGTGGACAAAATTAATTCGGAGCTCCCTTTTATGATGCGTCTCGTAATCAGATCGGAGCTTTGGTTCGCAGATGCCCAGCATTTAATTTTTAATATTGTCATCAGTGTTACCACATTACAAAAATAAAATATACGTACGCGCCTACACCCAAACTGTATAGGCAAAACGGGCGAACTTATGTATTTCGTCCTTGAATAATCTCAGGGCAAGGTGCTCCTCCCAGAGTTACGCCCTATGCCGAAAAAAAAAAAAGGAAACGTCCAGCATTAGAACATGTGCGACGCCATTACGCATGCCGCTCAGTTGTTGAGATTGCAAATGCACTTTCTTTACACCAGTTTTGTCTTGTTTCGCCTGCAGGGAGCGGAAACAGTGGAGCGCCTGAATGAAACCGGTCAGCTCAGGCAGATGCTCAAACCGTACAAGGTAAGCTATATATACGATTTATTGAAGACTTCGTTCTTGTGTGCACTGAGTGCTTTCCGAAAAAGAAAAGAAATATGGCCGACGTCAATCTTGCCTCACGTTTCTTATAGCCCGCAGCAGGGCCTTCAGCTGTCGCTCGCTGTCTAATTTAATATGTCATAAAGGTTGGAGTAACGGTGGTCTTAGCTTCAGCGTTCGCTTCGCCTTCATCTCGAAACAAAACAGCGTGCGAAAACGCGAGGACGGATAGAACAAGTGACGCATACCACAGGCGCTGACTCGTAACTGAAGGGTTGATTGAACCATTCACACAAACGTAAACAAGCACACAAGTATACGGGATATGAGTTGCCGCGTCCTTCTAAATCAGCTGAAGTTATGAAAATATTTGCCGCAGAACGGTAAATTCCTTGTCAGCCAAGTGATGTTCGGCTAACACAATTTCCCTTTGCTTATCTGATAGCCTTCTATCACTTCCCGGAGAGTATGATATTTATGTATAAACAGTATCTCAGAGCTCGCAAAAACCGGCGGAAGTGCAAGGCGAGATCAGTGAGAGCTGCATTATTTACCGAAGCACTATGCTCTCTTAGTCGTACAATAATGCAGCGTCCTGTCTGCCCCACGTATGTACGCTTTTCCGCGTGGTGAATAAATCTTATACACTGCACCACTGTCACAAGGCACAAACTTTTGAGCATGCTTGATTGCGCACATGTCTTGAGTTGGCTCGCTGTGTCGAGTATATATAGTCCAGTTGTTAACAATAGGGCACATCCGGCTGAATTTATTTTGGGCAGAAAAACGACGTTGATGCCATACCGCTTTCCGGTGTTCTTGAGCCCATGGGCTAACTTGTGCTTGTACGGGATGATCACATACTTGAATGTCTTGAATCACTGGAGCAGAAAAAAAAATGATATTCGTACTAGCAATAATTTAGACTGTGCGTATATTGCACATATATTTATCGTAGCTTGTGAACTATTTTGCATACTTAGCCTTGTCCTATTATCGACAAAATTTACAAATGTCTGCCTATCGACCAAAATCATTAACAAGTCTTCTTTCGATATGTGATCTCTGGACATCCAAAGGAGCTGTCGCCGGCAATCTACAGACAATAGTCGACACAATTTGCAGAACATTAATTCCCAAACTGTCTTTATAGGCAATCTATGAAGTTCATAAAAAAACCGTCCATAGACTTTCCACGCACTTTGTAAATGAACTTTTGTGGGTAGATTGAGTACAATGTCGTGGCTTTAAGACTGCACAGCGCAACTTATTGCAACAAGACGCCTTCTTCTTTTTCTCCTTGAGCGTTTGTGGCGAGGAAAAGAAAGTAAGCGTTGGGCTATCTGATGATATAATAATCGATGTGTGTGACTGAAGAAACTGCCCGCTGAACGATATTTTCCCGGGACAGCTCGAGATTTAATTCAGATACATCAAACAGAATGAGTACAGTGACTTGAATGCTTGCCAGCAGTGACATTCCGCTTGATTTTTACGCTAAACCAAAAATGTGCTTGGCCCCGAGCCACTTCTTCACTAACAGAAAAATTAAAAATAAAGACCACTTTTTTTTTTTTCACAATGGAAAATGAGGTACGCGGCCACATGTTGTGGAAGCTTAGTCAAGCTCATTTTCATTATGCGGTTGGCAGCCATGAATGTTGCGCTCATGCGCACACTCCGACGACGATTGTTTGTGTATAGGGCAGGAATCGCAAACGTGCTGCTCATGCAAAGGGCAGCTTTTAGAGCTTTCGTGTCTTCCGACTCCCATTGTAAGGTGTCGACGCCATTTATCAACGCCGACCCCCTGCACCAGCGTACCGAAGTGTTGCCCGCGCAGGGTGATGTATGAATGCGGCACGGCTCCCGAGTTGAGTTTGAGACGCCCGCCGCAGACTGTGCCGTCCCTTACATTTGCCTTACAACTCTCTTACGAAGAAAGCATGAGTCTTACGATTGACTTGCGATTGGCTCGCGCGATCTGACTCACGATTTCACTTACGGATAGCCCCGTGTCAACGTGGCAGAATGGATATTTATTAGTCGCGGCTTTGCTTGCTGGTACGTTGTTGAATACCGCGTCGATTACAATCTGTGCGTCCCGTTCTTGTCTTTTCGCAGAAAAGCAGCGTGGGAGGCACGTGTACCATGTGCGGAGGCTACCAGTACCTGCCGTGCCCCGTCTGCGGCGGCAGCAAGAAGTCTGCACAGCACAGGCACCGCTTCTCCTCCTCCGTCATCTTCCTCAGGTGCCTCAACTGCGACGAGGGTGGCCTGGTGCGGTGCCAGCTGTGCATCAACGGCGACAGTTGAGCGTGCTCGATTGTGAGCGCCCTCCACGCCGCGTGCGTGCGTCGCCTCGACTCGGCTGATATGCGCAGTCCCGAGTTAACCACGGTGGACAGCGGCAGCTTTTCTTCAAGCTCCGGAGACGGTTGCTTCACACACCACTGAGAGACTGCCGGTGGTGTCGTGCGACGTAGTTTCGTGAGCCACGAGCTCTACACGCTTCACGGACGGACAGCGTTTGTCGGAAGAAAAAAAAGGGGCAGAGGACAGCGCAAACCGACGTGCAACGTGGTGACCTTGAGCGCACCTTCAGAGGACGTTGTTTTTTTGCCGAAACGCTGTTCCGCGGCTACCCAATGCGTGTCCGACCTCTATACGGCTGACGTTTCTTGCTCAGCTTGTCGGACGGCTGGAGGCCCTGGCGGACTTTCAACACAGCGTTTCGCGAACGACACTGCTGTCGAGTGTTCCCTCTCCAGTTGCGGCAGCCTGCGCATTCTCGGCTTGAGGAAATGAAGGATCACTGACCGGACAAACTGAACTGAGATCTGCGGAAGTTGCTCTTTGTTGTTCCCTTTTTTGTTCTTTTTTTTTTTGCCGGTGATGGCGTTCTTTAGGGCGGGACGTGAGCAGTCGTGAATACGTGGTCTCAATCTTGGCAGAAGGCAGAACATTGTTGACACGACATCGGCGATCTTTCGAGGACTACGCGCAAGCTACTGTAACGCGTGCTCATAAGTTGGCTTTGCCGTCGAAGACATCGATGTGACTCCTTCATTGTTCAGCGTGACGGGGACAGTCTCCCTGTCACGCAGCACGGTGACACTCCGACTGAGAAAAAGCAGTCGGTGCAAAATGTCATACTGGTCCAAGTGCTGTATGTGGTCTAAGCTGTGTAGTATGGGCTTCGTATACCTCAGATTACTTAATCGAGCCTATTCTACATGTTTTTTTTTTTTTTTCTGCGCCATCTGCCGGTATTAATGTAGAGTTGGTCTTTTATCACCTTATGCAGAATTTCACTGGTGCTTTCACCGCTGCTTAAGATATGCTGCGAGTAGCAGCTGCCGTGTATTGTATAAGTGTACTTTGCACGTGTAATAAGTATACGTGCACGTGTAAAACACTCGTTCGCGGTTGAGTAGACGGTTCATTTGATAATATTACGCTCTGCTACAAAGTCAACTTGTTGGGTTACCTCTCTTAGAAAGCACGGGTACCAGGTACCAGAGCAGTAACGATGCTTCCCGTGGATAGTCCTAGGTAATAAAAAAGACGATTAATATCTAGAATCTTCCTGCTGCATTTATCTTTTTATAACAAGAAACAATAAGCAAGGCTAATTAACACCGAACATGCTTCATAACGTGCGTGCGCACAGAATGAACTGAAGATGAGTTTCCAGTGACTGGTACAGTTCACATACGATCTGCTCTGAGTGATTTGATGGTTTATTCTACAGATAGCGATAACGTAGGGAGATCTCGAACACATCCGTGGAACTTCTATCTGCCCGTCACGTAGAACTCCCGTTATGTTCGTGCCTTTTCAGTGAGAGATCTCCGCGGCCAAATACATTCTGACTTCCATTGTTAACTCCTACCTTCGGAGGCCTTTTCGTGTGTGTGCGCGCGCGCGAGGTTTAGAGAGGCACCACTAACAAAATGTACAGAGCTCTGACTACAAAGACGTAATGTAATTTTTCACTGGCGTTCCCCATAATGGTCGCTGTGGATTATTCTAATAAGCGTGTGTTCAGCGGTTTTGAGTGCGCCCTTGACATTTCTGCGATCTAGCGTTTCAGTGAAAAAGGGGACGTAGGAAGAACATCAGGCTTCTACTGCGACGTAGGAAGTGGATGTTTGTTAATGCCTGGAAAGGAAATTTTGTAGACCTCATCAACTTCCGCTGCGTGCTATTAACTATCGCTCTTTCGGAATACGGCGTGCGCTTTGATACAAATTTGGCGTAGGATTTAGTTCGCGAAGATTGTGTAATGTGCGACTTAATCATATTGCTCAAGTCATATGACCGGGCGGTGGCGATGTTTCAGTTGAAAGTGCCTGTGAAAAATTCCTCGTTAATTAAGCCCACAGTGCTACTTCAGCGCATTGCAACCCCGCTTGTGTGTGCGACGTCTTATACGTGTCCCAGTGCGTGACGTGAGTGTATGTGTGTGTGTGTGCGCGCGCCGATCTTGGGTTCTTACAAACTAATCAGAGTGCGGAATGTGGCCCCGACGGAATGGACAACCTTTGCGTCCCCTTGTGGCTCTGTGTGAGAGACATGAAAGCTGCAACTTCGCCGCACTTGCATAGTTTGGATGCCATTTGAAGTCAGGTTAACTACCTTTGTGGGGCTGTTATTTTTTTGTATTTCTTCGGTCGACTGCTTGATCGAGAACAACGTTCGTGGGACAGCTCTCTTTTAATTCATATTTGGCGACATAGCGCACACAGCTACGTCGTTTTCGCGGGACCAATTGAACATTATTTCTACTTTTATTTGCCTTACGTCATTTACTTGTCGTAGCGCAGAAATTTCAACCTCCTTGTGGTGCTGACACGCATCCTCCCTTTGGGTTTGAAGTGATCTTACCTGACAGCATGCTTTTATCACCGTTACTGCCAATACTGTCTCGTGGATTGCTGCATTACGATAAGGATTGCGCCACGCACTTCCGCTTAGGAAATTTACCCCAGCAGGGGCAAATCGAATGTCAGAAATGCCCAAGAAGTCACTCTCGATTTGATTTGCGTGATCGATTTCGTACGACGATTGCGCGATTCACATAAGTTCTCGCTGGCATATACTGTAGCGGAAAACACAGCAACGAGTATATTCTCGACTTTCAGAGCGTTCAGGATCATTCCGCACGCAGTGTGCAATTTCGCGTGCTGTTTCCTGTTGTGAGTACAAGATTCCCTATTAAAGGCGCTGGCTGCGAAACCTCCAGTGTGCTGTGTGTGTTTTTAGTCAATGAACAAGTGCTGCGCGCGATGGCCACTAGGTGGCGAGCAGCGCTTTGAGGGCAGCGGTCACGGATGGCGATTAACGGATAAATGACTCGATCGAGTGGTATGGGAATATCGAATGAGAACTGCGTACTGAGCGGGCACTCTGTCATACTTCCATAATAATGTACGCTTTATAGCGTCGATCGCATTGCTTGTTTAGGCGTATATATGGGTTTAACGTCGAAAATCAACTCGTGGTTTACGAGGGACTAAACAATTATAAATTGCGGAGCTTTATGTGAAAAGAAAAGAAAAGAAAAGAACACGATCTGATGAGGTACGGCGTAGCGGGGGACTTCGGAATAACTTTGACCACTTGGGGTCGTTCAGTGCGCACCTACTAAACCCAAGTGCATGCGCGTTCTCGTTCTTGCATTCCGTTACCATCCGCATGCGACCTTCACGGCCGGGATCGAACGCAAGACCTCGAGCTCAGCAGCTGAACGTCATAGCCAAGGAATCATAGTCACGGTATGGTAGTGAGATACTCAATGACCGGCGCTTCCATGCTGGCTGAACTGTAGACATTGACTTAATCGGCAACATCACGCAATATGTATTTCGGCCAGGGCTACAGCGCTGCCATAACGAGCGTAAGATGTACGCCTCACTGCCGAGTGCACACGCAACACCGAATATACATCGTAAGTATACAGGGTGTCTCAGCTAACTTTAACCAAGCTGTTCAACAAAAAATGAGATTAAAGAAAGAAAAACGCGGTTCAAGATACAATTATAAGTCCTGCAGTGTTCGTTCGTCAGACCTGTGAATACCGAAAATCCCAGGTCTTAGAATCGTGTGTTGCGCGACTGCTGTGGTGTTGCGCTCAAGCGTGCAATGGGTGAACAATAAGCACGGCCACCCTCCCGACTGTGGCCACGGGATTACGCCGGTTGCGGGCATATCTGGGCGTTCGGCCTGTGTCGCATAACGGCACGAATGTGTGCTACTGGCAGAGCGCTGCCGAAGCGATAAAGCGTCCGAGACTGCGAAGGACGAGGAAAAGGCTTTTAGGAAACGGTGAAGCGCGCGAGAACGATGGAAGGCGTTGACTGCTACAGTCATTTGTCCGTTGGATAAAAATGACCTGATAAGTTTCTGCTTCGGGTAAACTCATTCAAACGAGAGAGAGAGAGAGAGAGAGAATACATTTTCACAGTCTGGCGGTGGCTGTGCTTGTTGACCCATTGCAAGCTTGAGTGCAGCATAATATAGGAGTCGCCCATGCGCCCCATCACGGTTTTTATTTTTCGTATTTCGCGGGCTTGTTTTTTTTTCTCTCGTCAAAAACAACCAGGGAAACTTTAGCGAACAAAAAAAAAAGGACTGCTTGATTCCGAAGTTATTTGAGGCGCTCTACAAATCTATAATTGACATGTACATTCAAGCAATAATTAAAGAGTTGACCAAATAAAACAATTAATATTTAGTGATGAAAAAATATAATAGCTGTAAGTATACACGACTACCGCTAATATTCAGTTGGTATGATTTTTCCAGAGCTCTTGTTTCTTTTCTTTCGTTTTCTTTTTTTAACCTTGGTCCACGTTAGCTGAGACAGCCGGTATGTACTCCATGTAGTTGCGCCTAAAGTGATCGGGACAATTAGGATACCCACAGTGGTTGCTAGTGTTCAGATTAGCGCTACAGGCAAAATAATCGCTAGTTTTGACCATGGCGAGTAGCAGTGACTGAGTCATACGGTGGGGTCATCTTTAAGTTTAAGATAATTTTTAAAGGCTGCCTGTGAGATCACATAATTCTTGGCCTTGAGCTGCATTAATCGAGGAGGCGGACATTATTATCACGAAGAATCGAAACAAAACGTCACTAATTAACTTCTTAATTAATTACTTTACAGCACAAGTTGCAATCTACGAATTGTAGCGGGCGAGCTTGCAAGGCGTATCCACTTATAATTAATTTCTAGGATGACACCAGTTTCGAGATATTGTTTCAAAGAATGTGGGACGAAGTACATGGGCGTTTCAGTTACTTTTCTGCTTCAATACATAAAAGAGCGCTTTGTTAAAAAAAAGAAAGTAATGTCCGTCCCTCTGAATAATCCAGCTCAAGGACTAGAATTACGTTATCCGCAGGTGATTTCTAAAAACATTCTGTAAAACTTTAAAAAAAATGCATGATCAACTCGTACACAGCTTACTTCTATGCGTCGTCATCGACTGCCTGCTCCACAGTGGGCACGATACGCTAGCGGGGCATCTCCTGAAACTGAATCCAAAAGCGATACCAATATAGTTCTTCAATCAAGGCTGACGATAAGCCACTAGGGAACGCAGGTCATGTCGGGTTAGGTCAGGTTAGGCGAAGCCCGTCGAGGCAACTAGAAATGAAATTAAGGAAGTCTTCAAAGCGGTCCTGTTGGTGTACTAGCAGTAATATTTACTTATAGCGCAAAAAAACAAAAACAAGAAACGAACGAGCGAAAGGGACGTGTCTCTCTCTCTCCTTTTTCCCCCCGTCCTTCGGGTCCGTCCTTTCGTCCCTTTACAAGTCTACTGGAGCAAACTATATATATATATATACATACAATGCCTACGCATCGATCGACCTGACAACACATTATCTGGCCCTAATGTTCTTGCGTTGTTCTGGATTCTTTTCGTGTCATTTCACGCTGAAAATCACCCTTAAGCAAATGGACCACCTCGACCAGTGGTCTCGGAAACGCGGCCACCCTAGCTGGCTCTCAAATGGAGGCGTACGGTAAAATTATTTGCACCTTCTGGTATACAAGAAGGGTGTAAAATAACATACTGGTAAATAAGTTCTGCGCAAGCCCGCGAGATTGTTCAAGAAAGAGATAGGAAATTGTCATTCACCTGACTGTAGGATGAAACTACAAAGGGAAACCATACGGGCTTCTCAGAAAGAAAATAACATATATAATAGCAAAAATAAGGTAATACTAAATGGTGTAAATTAAGCAAATAAACGAAAGTCTATAAAATAACATCGCTGCCTATAGGCAAGGTTAAGAGTCCGCCATCTTCCGCAGTTTGGGAAACTGCATATACCCATATCGGTGTAAATCGCCTGTCCCATGGCGAAGGGGTGTCAAATGCGCTGCTCGGTGCTATCGGCTCTCAGGCTGCTTCTCGAGCGTCCCAACCAATCTTAGAGTTCTTTTCTAAACTACTGAACGGAAATGCGAACATTTCTGAATGGAGTTCCGGAAGAGTAAATGAAAGAAAGCGATGACTTTAAACCATGCGAGAATGAAGTAGTTACGTGAAAAGAAAAAAAAAGAGAGAAAGCGTAAGTACATTTCTGAATCGAAAGTGATATTAAGTTGTTTCTATTATATATTTTTTATCGAGCGGTTTACTATAGAGCACGTTATTGATAAATAAACACGTGCAGTGCTTCTTCGCGAAGCTGCACAAGCATCCTGTGTAACTTATCGTGCATAATTAACCGATCATAGGCAGTGGGCTGGTCTGTCCGTATATGGCGACACTTCGAAGCACTTTTTCTCTTGGGATCTTTGTCCCTGGACGCAGCCACAGCACATGGCGAGCATTCGCTGTAGAAGCGGGGTCAGAGCATTTCGGACACTTCACTGCAGGGTGTCCAAATGCTGGGTCCTAGGTTCATGTTACGGAACGGGTAAGGGCCACCCCAGCCCGAAGTCTCCGGAGAGAGACTTCCTTCACCCGAGTTAGATTACGATGAATGTAGCAGAGACACGTGGGGAATGGAGCTCGTGTGTCGAGTCGGAGGTGAGATTTCCGGGCTACGATGATGGAGCGCGGGTCGGAGGGGAGAGAAGTAGGTGGGCTGTCAGGAGAAGCCGGAGAGTGGGTGATCTTGTAGGCTGTATTGTAATGGTTGTGACCGTGATCCTGCATCCAGTGGACGTTGGGGTGCTTCTGTTACAATAATGCATTGTTATGCAGCGCACGTCGCTTACATGCATGTCATGCACCAACGCTGCGCTGTCGCAAAGTCGCACAAGCTTTACGTATATCGCCATTGTCGTTAAGACCCGCGTTTGCAGCGTATAAATTAAACTGGAGATCAGGAAAATGACGTGTCACATTATTTCAAATAAAATATCGTATATAGCGCTTGCAAAGAAAAGAAAACGAAAATAAGCTAGAATAATATCTTAGGGTGCAGTATCTGTGAGTTATATAAATAATCGCAGCAATTTTTCTGCGGTCTAGACTCCATACGTGTATTTTCGAGAGAGGACGCCTCCACTACTTGGAGATGATGTTCGCTATATGAAACATTGGGCAATTATTAATGCAAATGACTGAACATCGAACCGTTCATCCAAACACTCAACAAAAGGAACGAGCGTAAATGTAGGGATATCTTTTTTGTCGGTCCCACGCTTTCTTTCATTAATCAGGCAAGCGCATCTTAATTAATGGTACATATAGGGAGGGGCGTTTCAATCAACGTTCCACTTCTACCGACACCCACACATTAAGTTTTGGCAGCACTATTTACTTTCTAGAGCAGCCATGAAGCGCGATATATATAAAGAATTGGTATAAGCAAACATTTGGAGGACGCTTCGCCTTTTAGAGTGGAACGCGATCGCATTCAAAGATCCCTGAGTGCTTCTCACGCTTCCCGGCAACTGCAGCTTATGTAACTGTAAAGTTCACCGCCAAACGCTAGCGGCGAACGTTATAAAGGCAGGCGAGCTTTCTGGTAGAAACGCGACCTCTTGCATGGGCCGCGGATGCCCGGAGGCGAGCGCCAGGTGTTGCAAGGAACCGGGTGCGCCACTCTATGAATGGCAGAAACGCTGGAAAAGGGTTTGTGTTTGAGTTTACGCATAACAGAATTATGCTTTCTCGTATATTCAAACTGCAATACCAAGGTATCATGTCTGTAGGTTGAGTGTAATTCGTATTTTACGATTTTTTTGACGCATCATACTTTCAGAAATTCAATTATTTCAGTAACGTCTCTGCGCTACTAGGAGGGCCTGTGTGGTTGGGTACGCGTGGTTCGGTATATTTTTTTGCGAGAAGATGGTTGACGCTGGACGCGCGACGCCGTCGCCGGGTTTGCTGCGATACGGGGCCCTTAACACTGTCGCGTTAAAAGCTGGAGGATTGGGCGCTAGCTCGACGGGCGTCGGTTAATTTGAACTACGCGCGTGTGCTGCTTGGTCGTTTTTTTTTTTCCTTTGCGTTATAGCGCGCTGAGGCGGCAAATGTGCAGCTGCTCACCGTCGCGTTCGCGCAGGCATATGTTCAAATACATTTTCCCAAAGCAAGGGCGCAGCGAAAAGTGCAGCTCAACGCGAAAGGCGCTGAAGCCAGCTCGAGACAAGCCGTAGGCGGTCGTTTTCATTTCCACGGGCAGTACTTTTCCGCGTAATTCGGCCCTCGTGTAATACATTTTCTCCGGCACGAATGGCGAGGGCTACATTCCACCAACGTGGGAACGAGTTTTGAGACAGAGGCGGCGTCGTCTGCTCGCGCTCGGACGTCGTCTGCTGCCCTGCCCAGCGCCAACTCTACCCTCAGCGCACCTTGGCGGAGCGGCGCTGTGATGAGCTACAACATAGAGGGTGCGAAAGTATTTGCCACCATCAGCTATATTTCCATGAGTAGCTCTTATAACGTGGATGTGACGTGCTAATATTATTTTGCTTTGTCGCTCATGTATTGTCCCTTAGATCTCTTCGTCGCTTTCTAGTCTTTGCCCCCACTGTATTCTGATGTATAAGCATAGGCATCACGCGTGAGATAGGCTTGTAATAGCGCCTTAATTGCATCGTTATACCGATATGCTGCTCGAGGAACAACCATCCCATTTATTTCGTAGTTCTTCGTCGTGGTAGTGCACATAATGGTTCTCAGACCACTCTTCTAAGTTCGGAGCTCAGATTTGACGCATAGATGCCATTGAATCCTGACAGAGCGTGTATGGTGGACCTACTACTCTCAAACATGGTGAACGAGCATCCTGATCTCCGTTGGACGAATGGTTAAATTATATTTGTTCAGGACTCGGCCGCGGCGACTCGGTGGATATATATGGCGTTGTGTTGTTGAGTAGGAGGCCGCGGCATCCGTATTCCAGTGGAGGCGGAGTGCAAAAACGCTCACGTACGGCGTACCGTGCATTGAGGATGAGGAGTAGATTTTAATGAAGAGAAAGTAGGAGAGGTCGGTCTGGAGAGCGTGTTTCTAGCCTGGTACTCCTCACTGGGGAGAGGGGAAGTGGGAAATACAGGGAAAAGTAGGTGGCAGTTGATTATGTTGTGGTACAATGAGCTACTATATACACGTTCCCGTGTACTTAGATTTAGGTGCACGTTAAGGAACCCCAGGTGGTCGAAATTCCCGGAGTCCTCCACTACGGCGTGCCTCATAATCAGAAAGTGGTTTTGGCACGTAAAACCCCATAATTTTTTTTTTATATACACGTTGTCCAATATTCGTATGCTCGCTGTAGACACAATACACGCAAGAGTAATCTTGCCCACACAAAAAGCTATCGCGAAAACACATTTCGCATTGTCTGCACATCTCACAGGTTCTAGAGGCGATCGTTTAAACCAGTCTCACGTAGAAAGTTCAAACGTGACTTTATGGCACGTTGGGCACAGTCAACTCTTCTCCACGAACCCAAAATATTTTCTTCCGAAAAGGGGCGGGAGTCTAAGCAGTCAACACTAGACTTGAGTGTTCTGTGTTCGGCCGCATATTGAAAAAATTAAAAAAAATTATATTATGGGGTTTTACGTGCCAGAACCACTTTCTCATTATGAGGCACGCCGTAGTGGAGGACTCCGGAAATTTCGACCACCTGGGGTTCTTTAACGTGCACCTAAATCTAAGTACACGGGTGTTTTCGCATTTCGCCCCCATCGAAATTCGGCTGCCGTGGCCGGGATTCGATCCCGCGATCTCGTGCTCAGCAGCCCAACACCATAGCCACTGAGCAACAACGGCGGGTGGCCGCATATTGAGGGCACACGCAAAGTACGTGAGCTATTGTCTCGGGAGTGTGGCAAACGCTACAGTCAGGGACCCGTGCTTGTCCAGTCTTGTGAAAATATCGGTGAGTGTACGCCACACCCAGCCGTAATCGATGGATGAGTGTTTCCTGGCCTCTCCGCAACCGAAGTGGAAGCCGGAATCGAAAATCAGCGTCAAGTCTATGGAGGCGCTCTTGCTGATGTTAGGGGTTATCCCATTGTGGTGCCATATATGTTTTGATAGAGTTATGGAAAAAAGCGTTGATGTCATACAGGGGAGGAGGAGGAGGAATAAACTTTTATTGTAGAACCAGCACTTTATGATGGCCGGGCCTAAGCCTCCCACGAAGGGACGTCGAGGGCTTGCCTCGCCGCCGCCTCGCGGGCGTGCTGGGTCGCCCAGGTTTGGTCGTCGAGGGCGGAGCTCCGCAGAGCCTCATGCAACCTCGACGAGAGAGTCGTGGTGTTAGTCTGAGTGTACTGTGCTGGGCACTCCCATAGCATATGCGGAAGTGTAGCCGGGTGAATTCCACAGCACCGGCAGTTGGGGGTAGTGTAGACGTCCGGAAATATAAGGTTGAGGCGGGCGGGTGAAGGGTACGTGTTTGTTTGTAGTAGACGCAGGGTGGTAGCCTGCGCCCGGCTGAACTTTGGGTGAGGCGGGGGGAAGATTCGGCGACTGAGGTAAAATGCCTTAACGAGATCGTTGAAAGTTGTCAGACTGTCCCTGGGGCCCAACTCATCTCCAGTGACTCCGGCGCGGTTGACTAGGCCTCGCGCAATGGAGTGGGTGACCTCGTTGAGATTGGGGAGGTGTGGGTGGACAGGGCCGGCATGGGCCGGGATCCATGTTAGGGAGATTATGCTGTCTTTAGAGTGTGGTGCCTGGCAGAGGATGCGAAGAGCTTGGGGAGAAATACGGCCTTTGCTGAAGTTAGTAACGGCTGAGCGAGAGTCACACACTATGGTGTGACAGGTGGGATCTAAAGTGGCCAGGGCGATGGCCACTTCTTCAGCCGTCTCCGCAGGGGGGGGTAGTGACGCTGCAGGCGTGGTGTAGGACTCCATCGCGTGTGGCGACGGCCACAAATCGTGTGCCATGGGAGTATTGGGCTGCATCAACAAATGTGACGCCAGGTACGTGGGCAAGGGCTTTTATGATAGCTCCGGCCCGAGCTTAGCGCCGGGCCCTGTTATATTCAGGGTGCATATTTCTAGGGATAGGGTCTATGTAGATCCAGCTACGGATGTCGTTCAGGATCGGTTGTTTGGGGCCCTGTTGCTGATGGTAGGTGAAGCCAAGCGTGGACAGAATAAAGCGCCCCGTTTCAGTAAGGGTGAGCCGTTCAAGCTGAGAGCGTTGTTGGGCTTCAATGAGTTCGGAAAGGTTGTTGTGAACTCCCAGTTGGTTGAAGAGTTCAGTGCTGGTGCGATGCGGGAGACCAAGTGCTTGCTTGTAGACCCCTCGTATGAGGGTGTCGAGCTTGTTTTGCTCAGCCCGGTACCAGTTGAGGTACGCAGCAACGTAGTTAATGTGGCATATGACAAAGGATTGGACGAGTTGGAGAAGGCTTTCTTCTTTGAGTCCTCCGCGTCGGTTAGATATACGTTTAAGAAGTCATAGGGTGTTTTGAGATTGGGCACAGATCTTGTTGAGAGCCAAGGCGTTGGAGCCGTTGGTAGAGATGGTGAGACCGAGAACCCGGATACTAGGGACTTGTGGGATAGGACTGCCATCTTGAAGGCGTAGGGTGATGGTGTCACAGGGTCGGTGATTAGATTGGTGTTTGGGAGGGCGACCCCGCTGAATCGGCTTGTATAGCAGAAGCTCCGATTTAGCCGGCGAACAACGCAGTCCGGTCCCTTGGAGATAGGCTTCAACCGTGTCAATCGCCGTTTGGAGGGCTGATTCCACTTGACCATCACTGCCTCGGTACGACCAGATGGTGATGTCGTCGTCGTAGATGGTATGGTTGATATTGTCGACTTGCTGTAGTTGCTTGGCAAGGCCAATCATGACTAAGTTAAAGAGCATGGGAGAGATAACTGAACCTTGCGGGGTGCCTTTGCTGCCAAGGGGAAGCTGGTCTGATCGTAAATCCCCGGCCGAGAGGGTAGCCGTGCGATTGGAGAGAAAGTCACGGATGTTATTGTAGGCTCGCTCTCCCAGGTGGAGGTTGGAGACCTGGTCAAGGATAGCTGCATGGGAAATGTTATCAAAGGCTTGAGTGAGGTCGAGTCCGAGAATGGCTTTCATGTTACGGGAACGATCGTTTAGCACTTGATGTTTGAGCTGCAACATAGCGTCTTGAGTAGAAAGGTGAGGGCGAAATCCAATGATGGTGTGGGGATAGAGAGAGTTGTCCTCGAGGTGACTGTTGATGCGTGCTAAGAAGGCGTGTTCCATCACCTTGCCTACGCATGAAGTGAGGGAGATGGGCCTTAAGTTATTGAGCCTAGATGGTTTGCCAGGCTTGGGGATTAGGATAACGTTGGTAGACTTCCATGCGGCTGGAAGGGCACCACTGCGCCAGCAGTCGTTGATGTAGTCAGTCAGATGGGACACGGACTCGTCATCGAGATTGCGAAGGCTTTTGTTAGTGACCCCGTCTGGCCCTGGAGCAGAACGACCGTTAAGCTTGCGTAGAGCGGCATGTATTTCAGATACGCTGAAATCGGCGTCTAGTGTAGGGTTGGGGCTACCGATGTAATTGCTGTGTGGACTGACTTGTCCCCTGGAGATATATCTGGTGCAGAGGTAGTCAAGCACCTGTTGTGGACCTTGCTTAAGGGTCTCCGTATAAAGGAGCTTCTGCAGCCGATCCTGTTGGGTGGTGCGTGTGGTGGTATTATCAAGCAGATGTTTGAGGAGTTTCCACGAGGAAGGGCGATGAAGTTGTCCATCCACCGTGTTACACAGCTCAGTCCATTGTTGCCGGCTGAGGGTTTGACAATGCTCCTCGATGGCTGTGTTCAGTTTGGAAATCTTACTTCTGAGGCGACGGTTTAGGCGCTGCCCCTTCCATCGAGCCAGGATGGAGGCTTTAGCCTCCAGAAGATGGGCGAGGCGGCTATCCATGCGTTCAACTGAGGCATCTGTAGTTACCACCCGAGTGGCCGTTTGAACATCAGTGCGTAGCGCTTGCATCCAGGTGTTAATGTCGGTAATGCCTTCTGCTGAGGTAGAACCTATGCGTATTTTTCGAAAAACATCCCAGTCGGTAATGGTGAATTCTTTAGTGGGGGCAGGGGCGGCAGTGAGTTGGGGTAAAGAGAGAGCAAGGATATAATGGTCGCTGCCCAGGTCTTGCTGGGTATTGGTCCAGTGTGCATTGATATGTTTGATGAAGGTGAGGTCGGGGGTAGAGTCCCGGGTAGTGGAAGAACCGAGGCGTGTAGGAAAGGAGGGATCCGTGATGAGCGTAAGGCCTAAGTCGTGGTAATCTTGCCAGAGGTTGCGAGCTGCAGCTTCCGTGCGAACGTAGCCCCAGCCTGTATGGGCGAGGTTGAAATCACCGCCAATGAGTAGGGGGTGCGTTCCAGCTACGTGAAGAGCCTTCTTAAAGAGGGTGAGGAAGCGACACCTTGCTTTATCCTTGGGGCTATTGTAAATGTTCAGAAGGAAGATGCATTCTTTCCGTTTACGATTGGAAATTAATTCGAGGAATAGATGTTCGATGTGAGGACTATTGAGATCATGTTCAATAACAGGAATACGACGCCGTACTAGGGTGGAGACCCGGCGAAGAGGGTGGGTGGTATGAAAGGTTTGATAACCGGGGAGCGTGGTCGGGGCGTTATTGGTTTCTTGAAGTAGGATAGCATCCGGGCGGCGGGTATGTTGGCGTAGGTATTGATTGAGTACCGGTTGTTTATGGTGAAAGCCTCGGCAGTTCCACTGCCAAATGAGGGCGTCTTGATTAGTGTGAGCCATGATGGGAGATGGTGGATGTCGCCATCGGCGTCCCGGAAGGGTCGCAGACGGGGGCGGCATGGCTAGGAGGCGTGAGAATATGAGTTTCCAGGTTGGTCACGCGTTGGACAATACCAATGAAGGCTTGCTGAATGGAGTCCAGTGCATGTTGGAAAGTGCTAATAGTTGTTTGAAGTGAGATGAGCATGTCTTTAACTTCAGAGCGGACCTGGCCCGTGGCTCCATCTTGCAGGGCTCTCTTCTTGGGGGCGGGAGTCGAGGGGGCCTCCTGGCTAGGGGCAGGGACGTTCTGTGCGATAGGTGTAGGGGCTGGTGTTTGGGACTGTTTTAGGTCTCTAACCTCCTGCGAGAGTTTAGTTAGGAGATCGCGTAGGATGGCGTTCTCGCGCTTAAGCTGAGCTATTTCTGGGTTTTCTGGTGAAAGAGGAGGGTAGGTGACTTGTGTGTTGGCGATCTTACGACCCTCTCGCGAGGTGCCCATGAGAGCGTCTGCGAAGCTCACCTTGCTGTTGTTGGTAGATGAGATGCGTGAAGCCGATGCAGACCGGGACCTTGAGCGTTGTTGCCTGGATCGAGATGGAGTTCTGGAGCGGGAACGGCTCCCCCTTGACGGTGTGCGGGAGCGTGGCCTGGTTCTGGTTTTGAGGGTGGAGGGGCCGGCTTGTTTATAGGTGGCTTGGCTGGTTGTTCGTCGTTCTCCGATACGCTTGCGGGTGACGTACGGGGTTTTATATCGAGCGGCACAGCTTTTGTCCGCGGTGAGATGGGGACCCCCACAGAGCGAGCACTTAGGGTTATAGTTATGGTCGGCGGGGGGGTTGCGGACACCGCAGCCCCGGCATATCTTGTTATTTGGGTAGGGACAAACGTCCATACGGTGTCCGAGGCGGCCACACTGGTAACAAATGTCAATTTGCTTCCGATATAGCGAACATGGGAGTAACGTGGAGCCGTAGCGGACCTGGTAAGGCACATCCAGTCCGTCAAAAGCGATGATCACTGTTGTAGTAGATGCGATGCGCTTGGCTGCCAAGGCTGTCGGTTTTCGGGCAGTGACAATTTTGTTGTGGATCTGCTGGGGAGTCTCCGTGAGTGGGATCCCACGGATGACCCCCTTTGTCGTGTGCTCAGCTGCGGTTTCGTATGCATTGACCTCGTGGTTGACGCCGTTCACATGGATAGAGCGGATGCGAGCGTACCGGTCTGCATGGTCCGGGTGAGGTGTGCTGACGACAACGATGTTTTGTTGCGTATTCGGGCAGACAGTGTCTTCTGAGCTTTCTTCGTCTGTGAGGTTGGCTGCTTGGAGAATGGCGGTGGTTACCACGGGACTGCCGATCTTGGCTATATGAAGGGCGCCCTTGGGGCGGATGACAATCTTAATATCCTCCGTCGGAAGCGGCGGCATGCAGCCCGCCTTCAAAACTTGAGCTTTAACGGGCTGCCTCGCCCGAGAGCGGGGCCGGCTACTTGGGGCTTGACATGATTCATCTGTCGGGGTCAAGTTGTCCGTGCCGCGTTTTGAGTGGCGGGATCGTGTAGTGAGCCAGCCAGACTGGGCGGTCATTTCTTCTGGCGAAATATCCTGGCCGGCGACCTGGATCTCCATAGCGAAGGCAAAGGTGCGGGATCACTCTGGTGGAGGATGTAAACGCCGCGCGCCGAGGCGCGACACGCCGCCGAGACCCAGCCGGTGCAGTCGGAGGCTGAACGACCGGCCAGATATATAGGCTTAGCGCGGCGGCGACGTGGCGGGTGGAGAAAAGGTGCGTTCCCAGGAAAATGGAAAGTCCCACCTGAAAGCGAGGTGTCCACAGAGTCCGGAGAACTTCAAGAATCGTTTGGTGAAAACTTTAGGTCGCTAATCACAGAGAAATATGCGATAACATTTGAGAAAGCCGGAGCCGACATGAAAACATCCGCACTCCTCGGCTTCTTCTTCTTCCCTGCTCCATACAGGGGAAAAATTATTTTTTAAAGTGTTTCCGTCAGTGTGCGCCTTTTTTGTTTCCGCGTCAGCCTGTTCTTTTCCAGCCATTCCACAATGGCTAGGAATCCATTGCAGCACAATGGTATGGCAGTATTGAGACGCCTCAGCAAGCAGAGACATGATATCATAAACCAGAGGTCTATATGCGGTTCTGTGATTCTGTGATGCATTGGATGCACATTAAAGATTCCCAGATGATCAAGAATAATCTGAAGCCCTCCATGATATACGGCGTCGCTCATAACTCACTGTGCAGTTTAGAGGCGTTTGTCTCCATAATTTAATATTTGTTCAGAAATATCCGCGCTTGTCGGAGCTAGCTGTATAGCTCTAACGTAGACATGTACAGCATGGTTTTAACGGAATCGGATTGCTGCTATAATAGTAGGGCCGTTGTTCCTCGTCATTTCTGTTATACAAGAGGTTGTGTGTTTTTTTTTTCGGTGCCAAAACCACCATTTGATTATGAGGCACGCCGTACTGCACGGGGGACTCCAGATTAATTTCGACCACCAGGGGATATTTAACGTGCCCCCCAATTGACGGGACACGAGCGCTTTTGCACTTCGCCCCCACCGTGATGCGGCTCCCGCGGTCAGGATTTGCTCTCGCGTCCTCGTGCTTAGCAGCGCAACATCATAGCCTCTAAGAAACCGCGGCGGGCTATATAAAGGTCGTTGCAGACGCAAACAGCTCAGCCTGCGCAACGAGGTATAAAAGCACAGACAGTGGAAGGTCCTAGCTGGCTTGACATATTGTATTATCTTGTAAAAAGGGCAAGTTCAGCGCGCAGAAAAGGACGAAGGCAAAGTGTTAATCAGACATGTGACAGCGAAAGGTCAAAAACAACAAGTCAAGGACGAAGACAGTGCCGTTTGACCTTTCACTACATGTGCTGCCGTGCTCTCTGAATTTGCGCTTTTTTACACGTTTACCTACGGCATAGCCCAGAACTATATAGTCAGCTACACACTCTGTGTAGGCTTAGAATCCAAATTCGTCTTGAGTTCTTTTGTGCGCACGACAGACTGTCTATGCTAACTTTGGCTGCGCTATTTAAAGGGACACATATGAGAAACGCTATATACATCAGTCTAGTTCAGTATTTCTCAATCTTTACGTGACCTCTTTTAGTGGTGTCAAACCTACAATAACGCCCTCCCTTTCATAAGCCTTCTGAAAAGTTAATTTTTTTCAATGACGTGTATACCTTTACATCTTAATTTGTTTAAAAGACGTCAACCGCAGCATAGAGAGCTACCAAACATTCTTGTTATAGTTTTGTTTTAACAAGGATTGTTTTAATTATGTATTTTAATGAGAAGTTTAGCCCTTGAACTGGAGCTTAAGCTCGGGGCCTACTCCTATAGCGCCGATTCAAATGCACGTAAAACGCAGAAACGTTTTTAAGAAGTAACTATCAGACCAATATGAATGAAATGTGTCATATTTAAGAGAGAAAGTTAAGTTCTAGTGACTAGTGACTGTTGCAAGAAAATTTTTTATTTAGGGTTGGAATTTATTAGAATTACCAAAAATTGGTATAGGTAAAAAAAAAAAAGATATAAGCACCAAGTTTACAAATGCAGAACTTTTCTTCAAAAACAGTAATTGCTTTCATGTGAACTGAATCTGTTAGTATCTAAAGCGGACAGATTTGGTATGTGAATTTACAGCTTATGTGAATTGGTTACAGCGTTTATGAGTGTTTCGCAAAAGTCCTGTTCACATATTAATGGTATATTTCATAGCGGTATATGAAATATCACGTTTGTCCGCTTTAGTTGTATTGTTAGGTGCAGTTTACAGAATTGTGATATCAATTTTCTTTGCTGAGTTACAGAGTTGTAGAAGTATTAGTTCCGGTTCTTGAAATTTTGATGTTTTGAACAATATTTATATTAGGATTGACAGCCTAAATGAATATTCCGCTACCGGCAGTCACCGGATGGTAATTTTCCAATTTTGCGCCGAAATCTCAGGGCCAGTGTGACGCCACAAATTTAAAAGTATATATTTTCTCATTTGGGCGTTGCGGTTCTGGAAAACTTATTGAAACGTCCTAAGTTCAGTCTTTCCCTGGTCTAGAATGCATTGTGGTTCATTTCTACCGATGAAAATTTAACACGGTCGGAGCAGACGCCGTCAAAATCTGTGACGTAAGGGCGACCTGATGCAGGAACTTCAAGACGGTGTCGCCACCCGTCTTTGGTTATTGCGTCTTTTCTGGTTTACCAATTGTATTCTCGCGGTAAGAGTGGATTTTTGGCATTGTATAAGAATAATTTAGTAACACAGATAAAAATAATTTTTTAATTTCTTTTTGGTGCGCCTCTAAAATGTGCTTTATATCACAAAAATACCTCGATAGCGAGAAGTGTACACATGATTTTGAAACCTGCATAGAAAGTGATAAATAGTAAAACAATTGCACGTTTACTTTCTCCCAGGTCTCTTTTCCCACAATCACCACTTATATATATATATAAGACATTTATTTCTTCATCTTTTTTTTTAACAGAGTCGTGGGTCCTCACTGGATCGTGTTACGAAGGTGAGAATGCGAGAGAAGGGGGGAAAGAGTGAAGAAGGGTGGTATGTACCGTATGCGCTAGTTTGCACAGTGAAAAAAAAAAAAAAATGAGTGTGGGAATAAGCGAAGTTTGTAACTCGAATTGAATTGTCAGGGTTACTCGATTCGTATTATATTCGGGACTTCGATCCTTGAAGATTTCGAATATTCGTCTATGAGAATTGTTGTTAATGCCCATCGATGTAAAAAAGAAATACAGCAGGACCATTATGCAAAAAAGGTGAGGCGTGCAGACAGGACACAAGAGAAGAGAAGTGGACAACACGAATGCCCGTCCACTTCTCTTGTGTCCTGTCTGCACGCCTCACCTTTTTTTGCATAATGAATCCTTGCCAACTAGCTCAGCTTTCTGTCGTTCTAAGTTGCAGGACCACTTCAGGTAAGCGCAGAGGCACCGGTTTCTGAGGTAACGTGTGGAGCAGCGTTTCTTTCTTTATTTTCCACGTTCTTCCCGATATCTGCACATATATGGATGGCATAAAATGCCAAGTATGGTTCATTAACTTAGGCGAAATATTACTTTAATAACAGTAACACTGGATCAGTGTACTTCATTCTTTATTTATATATATAAGATTAATTGATTCGAAACATTTTCCTTGTCGGATACATATTATTAAAACATAAAAAGCATAAAAAATCAGAAGTGGTTAAGCAAAACAACATTTGTAGTAGACCTGAGCAAATAATTTTAATCACCCTGCTCCGTCTGAATACACGGTCCTGAATATTTCGCTGCGCCTGTTCTAAAAAAAAATCATTTTACGCTGACCACTGCACTGTTCTTGCTAAAATTTTGCAGAAGGTTCGAATTTTGGAGTCTATGTCGTTAAGCGCAACACATGGCAGAGTTAACTGCCTGGTTTTCAAGTAAAAAGTGAAAATTTACAAGCATAAACTTGTGTCGTCGCCTGCCGGCAGCTGCAGGAAGTGTTTCAGGGAGGGCAGTCGCATGTTCTAGGAGCGGGCAACACGCATCTGCCCTCCTTAAAACGCTGTATTCTGCAGCTCCCGGCAGGCGGCGAAACAAGTGTATGCTTGCGAGGTCGCGGCAACAGCCCGCATTTTTATACGCAAAGGTAAATTTGCAATTTTTTCTTGAAAACCAGGCAATTAACTCTGCCAAGTGTTGTACTAAACGACATAGACTCCAAAATGAGATCTTTCACTATAATTTGGGCAAGAACTGTGCGGCAGTGAGCGCAAGATCATTTTTCGAACAGGCGCAGCGAAATATTTAGGACCCTGTATATGCATGCGCCTGCAGGCGGTGTTCGTCTGCTTCATACGGTTTTGTGACGTAACCAGTCGTGGAGCGTCGCCCGATGAACACAAGGGCTGTTTACGTGTAATCGTAGGTTTATGCACGCCAAATCTTACACGACGGCGTTCGGTAGATTTCGACTGAATATGCGAACTCGGAAGCCGGAAAAGAACAAAGGAACTAGCAGCTTATACAAACATTAAATGAAACGCCTCATTTTCAACGCTTTTGTAGCGCCGCTAAACGTCGTTTTTAGAAAGCGTACGTTGTCGGAAGTGACGCTTTCGCAAGTGCTTCCTGTCAGACTCGGTGTTTTTTTTTTAATTTTTATGGATAATGAGGTGTTCGTTTGCTTCACCTCAAATTTATTAGACTTGATGGTCCCGCTGGTTTCGTGAGGATAGCGTCACGGAGCGCATTAAGCTGGGCGTGTAGGTAAGAATGACTTGTCTTTAATTTTGACATTCTGCGGAGTCCACGGCACTTGTCCTGTTATCAAGGGTGGATCCGGTAGTGTTCCATGGAGGATCTTCGGGACGCTTGGAGTGCTTGGCATTGAAAAGTAGCATTCCCACTGTGTGCGCAGTCTTTCGTGCTGGTTATTCTTCGTCCCGACTTTGATCGGAGCTCTCAGTCGTTAGGCGTGGTACCTAGGGACTGAAAAGACACGTATTGATCACGAAGTGACCATTAGCTGATGAATGGCAGCCTTTAATGCCTGGTTGAACAGCGCGAATAGCCGGTTGTAACGTTCTCGTGTGTAACTTGATCACTTCGTACTCGCTCTTGGATACCACGCATCTTGCTGTACGCAGTATGTGACTTTCCTGCGTGTCGCGATTTTCAATCCCGTTATTGACCGAAGTTCGGGGGAGTTATTTAGGCAGTGGAAAGTCGTGACATGGCACACGTCATCCGCTCCAGCTGCATAACGGTAGTGTGAAGGGGACTTGTTCAATTTTGTGTAACGCCTTTACTAGGGAGGAAGGAGGGAGGGATGGTGATAACTGAATAGCCAATGGTCGTAACATTTTGTAATGTTTTTTAATTGGTTGCGTTGCCTGCTTTTCAAAATGACAGATGAGGCAGGAAATACTCTCTTGCTGTTCCATGGAATGGCGTTTGCTTGTGAGCTAAACGAATCGTATTAGCAAGAGCAATTGAAGGAGAGCAGCTGTGGTGAGCAAACGAGCATCATTCGTGAAACAAGAGCCTCAGATACTAAACCGAAGTTTAAGTGCTGAATGTTCGCAAATGCACAGCAATCGTGCCAGTTTGTAAGTTGTACGGGAAATTGGAAGCATTTGCTTGCTGTGACGTTTTCATACCTCGGATGGCGTGGTACTGTGAAACCAAATTGCAACATCTGTTAACACTAGGCATTGTCGTCTACTGGTTTTGCTGTTGAAATCTGTTTGCTCAGATCTGGTACAAATTCATGAAGACAAGTTCACTTGTGCTGTACTTGAACACAATTACGTTTCGATTTCATTAGTCCTGAAACCAATGGAAAGATATCATATCTTTTAGGTGCAACAATATTCAGTCAACTTTATATAATTGACACACTGACCAGCCATTCCAGGGGCATTATATCTTTAATTCTGTATGGTTTGCATAAAGTATAGGAGTGGTGGCCATACAGACATGTCCAAAGAGCCACAAGAAGAAGAAGAAGAAGAAACTTTATTAAAGACTAGTCCGGCAGTTTTTGTTGTGGTGGCCCCAGGTGGCGGCTCGAAGTCCTTGGACTCAGGTGGCATCTTCATTGTATTGTATTGTATTGTATTGTATGAAATCATTGTATTGTTCAAGAGCATCAGCAAGGAATAGGAGCTTTAAATTTCAGTGCCATTGTCTGCCTTTTGATTGCCTATCCTTCGTGCTGAGAAACGCTCGTCTAGTTTCTGAGAATGGCAGATGACCTATGTACTTAGATTTGGGTGCATGTTCAAGAACCCGAGGTGATGAAAATTTCCGGAGTCCTCCACTACGGCACGCGTCACGATCAGATTGCGGTTTTGGCACATACCTCCCCCCGCCGCCCCCCCCCCCCCGTTTTTTTTAGAATGGCGGATGCTTAAGTTTGTGAAGACTGCCTAGCTTAGCAAAAACTAATGGTACTGCATGTTTATATTGTACTGGACAGTAGGCCTCAGAAGAGCCACATTTGGGACATTCCTGTTGAATAGCTCGCTAGTTTTACTTGCTGAGTTTTGTCCTCACTGTTCAAGCTACATGGGTACTGCTACTCGCAGGGATGACCGAAGTGTCGTCACCCAGCCACAGTGCGGACTCTGGACGCGAGTTTGAAGAGGACCTGCGCAAGGCTCTGGACGACGCGCCTCCACTAAACGAGAGTAGAGACGTGGTTCACTCTGGAGGCGCAATGCCTCACCCAGAAGGTCACCGGCCTGCCGGTCAACAGCAGCGAAGTAATGTGCCGCCGAGTTCATTCGGTTCACCCTGGGCTGCTCAGCCACCTGGTGAGCACAACTGGCACTTTGGTTGAGTGTTTCAGTGGCCAAGAAGTTTTGATCACAAGGCCACCACACAATTTCCTGCTGCAATATGGTGGCCATTTCTGTTAGGGGAGATTTCAAATGTGCATGTATGCTGAGATCTTAATGTGCAATAAATAGTTATTCTTTGCAAGGATAAATCTACAGCGTTGCTCCTATATCATGGAATATTTGGCACCGCCCTCTTTCTTTATTCAGCTGTACAGAGGCAGTGTAGCCCTTCCAATTAAAGTAGTCGTAACACTTGAATAATGTTCCTCAGTAATTTTCGAGCGACCCTTTTCATTCGTACACTTTCAGCATCTACTCCTAAGTACTGGAGTCAGTGACTATTTTTCAAATCAGTCTTTTATCTTGGGAATCACCAAAAGTGTTATCAAGGTGGTCTGTCTGCTTAAGATGAGGGGTCCTGCTTTTGCGCAGGCAAGGGACTGGTGCCAACCACAGACAAACACCTTTCCTAACTTACATAGGCTACACAAGGTGTACCCCAACAGACACAAAGACAACTGTCCCTATTGTGAAGATACACCACTCCAGCACATCACATACGAATGCCCAAGGCGCCCAACACACGCCATCTCGCCACTAATTACGGACTCGCTCGCTAACTGGTCGTGGGAGGTGCGACTCACCGATCCGGACTTGGGAAGCCAGCTGGCGACCCTCGACCAGGCCCGGCGAGCCGCAGAAGCCAGTGGGGCCGTGGAATAGGGGCTCCACCCATATGCACCACTCACATTTGAGTCAATAAAGTTGTTCTTGTTCTTCCTGCCCTTTGCTTGGAAGAGTAAAAGAATTTACCAACAAAGCAAATTTGTGGATATAGGGGCAGATCTGGTGTGGTGATATTGTAGCCGAGATCTAGCTTTAAAGGATTGACAGCAATCCACTTCTGCTTTGCTTTTGCTTGCCCACTTGAGCTCTTATCACACACCTTGCAGGGATGAAAGACAAACACAGGGGGAGTACATCCTTATTTTGCACTGTTTTGTCTTTGTAGGAATTGAGAGTTGTTAATGGTAGAAGCTGTGTGAAATGGAACAAATCAAAAGAGTCCTCTGAGTGCGGAAGAGACAGGCTACACATAGACCTGTACGAGAGCTCTGTCATAGTCAATAAATAAGTGTCAGGTGCCAAGTTAGTGCCTAAAGCTTAAAGGGACCCTGAAACGATTTTGACGATTTTCTACAAACATACTGAGTCGTTAGAGTAGGTCCTTCGGATCATTAATTGACACATCTAAGCGCTCCACGTAAAGCGTGCAATTTATTATAAGGTTTTAAAAATGCACATCGCTGCCGATCGCAGCACACTGCTCGGCGGAATTTTAAGCCGCCCCTACCCATATGACGGAAATCACCCATATGACGTCAGTGGGGCGAGCTATCCGATTGGCTGACCAGGGCGTGTGATCGATAATTTTTTCAACTTTATGGTAAACAAATGATCTTCGTAATAGTTGGAATTTTAGTCAATTTGTTTTTATAAAAAGAAAGTAACACAAAGGGAATGCGCAAGAAAAATTTTTCAGTACACTTAAGCACTTCCGGCACACAGCAAGTGTCGTCTGCTAGTGTTACAACGTGCTCTGTCTTTGACGAGAGCTCCGTGTCAGTGTCGGTCTGTCTTTTCGTGAGCGCTATGATTTGACTTTTATTGCGTTGTGGACTGCAAACATAGTGACTGGCAATATGTGAAGCTGCGACATTTTGTCCCTCTGCAAGCCAGTAGACGAGCGAACTGGCTGCAGCGCATCGGACTGCCGCTCTCCGATCGGCATCAGGATTTGCGCGATTCCGGCCATCACTTTACACCGGAAGATTACTAACGCAATAGTGTTTCGCGAGTCCTGTATTAGGGTAAACGCAAGCGCAAGGGTGTGTCCCCTTGCGTGTCGTTTCACAGGATGAACAGAAGCGCAAATGTGAATGGTCTGCACGGTGCAGCCACCTGGTGGCATAGAGCTCAACCACACACAGTAGCAGTAACAAAATGTATTCTTCTTTGCTGCTGGTGTAAATTTTTCGCAGGAGTGTAATTGTTAGCACTTTGTTTTTGTAAATGTTTAAAATGCTTTACACTTGGTTAGAGCAATACTAGCGCTTTCTTTGGCTGGTTAAGCTCTGCGCCAACGGGTGGCTGGACCGTGGAGACCGATCAGGCAGCTCACGTACGTCTACGCTACAGTTCCTTCATCAACTTGAGTTTATGCCTCCACCATTCCATCGAAACTTCAGCTAGTGTGTGATTACCGGAATAACAGACACGTTCGGCGCTACGACAGAATGCTCATAAAGCACGCTGCTTCGATAGCTCTCGCTTGGGGTCAATGGCCAAGCGGCTAGCGGAGAGGTTTCGCGCGGGCGGGGGCGGGCTCCAAAACAACCGGAAGTGGACGATGTGACATCGCATCATGATGCAGAACCAGTGAAGGTGGAGCTTAGCCCAGATCGCTCGGTGAACGAGTTGAGGAGGAAAAGCATGGCTAGGGAGGAGGGTAACTTGTAATCACTTGTAGCTCCATTAATATGTAATGCTTCACTTAAATTATGGTGTGAATGTTCTACTTAAGCTGTACCCCTACAGGTCTACAAAATTTGTCCGAACCGTTTCAGGAGCCCTTTAACAAAGCTGGAGGTTTTGTGCCTGGAATGAGAAAATGTGTGCTTGTGTGTGTGTGCTTTCAGTAGTTTGTGCTTCTGCCTTGTTTCATTTTGAAGTCCATAGTTGATGGCCTTGATTGTCAGTAAAAGTCTATCATTATAATACTTTGACGATAGAGGTCTATATTGGTGGGGATCTGATAATTGATAGAGAATGGCTCAATTCTTCTTTAGGCCTATCGCTTTGAGAAGCGCAAACCCTTGTTGCATTCTTTCATTTTTCATACCTACAATTTTTTGCTTGCAAAGCTGCATGTGACAAAAAATTAAATTACACTTAGGTGCATTGTGCACTCTACTCAAAAGAGATTTGAGCTAAAAGAATCCCCTGAAAACTTAATTTTAAGGACATGACACGCAAATGTGTTTACCTGTGCTGGTGTCCTTCACTGCCATGTGCCAGCGCCCTCTTTCTTGCACATCTTGTGCCATTTCTTCATCTTCTTGCACTTCAGAGTGTCAGTCTGTGCAGGAGAGGAAAATGTCCTGACCTTGAATGTGATCTGTTGGTGTCTGCACAGCAAGTGCATTTGTTGCAGAGTTTGGTGCTAAGTGAACTGTTAGAAGTGCTGGTTGGGGCATCATAGTAAAGTGAAGATGGCTTGGTTTTTGTGAAATTGAGCGGATAAATTTTCTTGTCTCTTCCAAGTGAAAAATGAGGCTTGTGGATTCCTGCTTGGGTGTGGACTCCCTGCAGTGAGACACGGTAGATGCTGTTTACTGCTACTCATTGTTCACTGCTCTGTCTTTTACATGTAGAAGCCTGCTCATGGCTCTTCATTTCGAGAGCCGAATATTTGTCCTGTGACATCGTAGTATAGCAACAGGACAAACATCATAGTAGGCTGCCTGTGCCATGTGTAGGGAGGCACACAACATGTTACAATCAAGAGTGGGATACGTGGTCATGGTCGGATTTGGCCAGTATAGAGATTCTTAACCGTTGAATGTACCATGTATCCATAAATACTTGGATGGATCTATGCTGCTGTGCAACATTAAATGCAGATAACCCTGTGCAGCACGTGCACTTTCATGAAGCATTAATAATCCACAATCCATCCAAATTGAACATGTGAAAGGTGAATGGGCACTCCATGTTTTGCAGTTAAATTGTTTCCACAAAAATATGTTCTAAAAGGTATGAACATTGCAGCTTTAGCACACGAACACCAACCCGATAAGTCATTATGTGACACGATCAGTTGTATTTCCAACCTTTTGGCTATTGATAGAAAATGAGGTTGCTGGCTGTTTGCATTAGTCTCAAGTAGCAAGGCACATAGAAAATTTCCAAATGCTGCATGAGTATTATCGTCATGAAGCAGGCTGCCCATCAAAAACATGTATCACTCCATGCTTTCTTGCATACTTGTGTAACATATTGTTGTTACAGGTTGAGTGTGCAGTTGTGTGGGAACTCTATACAAGTTTATTGTTATTGGTAGGTGTAGCAAAAGCTCTGATAATGCGTTATGTTGCAATTTTCTCACTTCTACATCCAGCCCCTTTCGCAAGTGTTAACAAAATGTAAACCAACTGTTTTGAAGGAGTGAATTTAAAAAGGTTGTGGGCTATTTTGAAATCGCACTTTGCAGAGGTTTAAAACTGCAGAGTTTTAGACTACATATATTGTAGCTAGAAGCTATGCAACTAATCTTTGTTGTTTACAATGCAAGGAAAGTATTCGCAAAAAGACACTGCCCTTTATGGCTCGATCCTCAAAAGACTGCTGATGAGAACTTGCAGTGTGCGCATCACTGTTGTGCTTTGTTAGCAGCACTTTCTCTTTATTGACTGCAGCGACCACAAGTGTACCACTCACGACACCAAGTCCAGTGCAGAATGGCAGCGACCCCCGAGTGACCAAGGCTGGCCACTCCAAGATTGACTACCTCCGCCAATGGAGTGTCTCCACTTACAAGTGCACAAGGCAGATGCTCTCAGAGAAGCTAGGGAAGGTGCGGTTGCTGTGTGTTGCTTCATGGTCCTTCTGTTGCAGCTGTAGAGTTTCTTGCAATAATACTGCCTAGGGAGGAATCTGGTGCCACTGCCCAAGGGCGTTCAATCTCTTCTTCAGAATGGATCAGCCTAGAACTAGGTCATGGCTGTGCCATGAAGCTTTTGTGGGATTAAGTGCTCATGAAATGAGTATATTGACTGTGCCATGGTACGGCCTTGTATTAATGCTTACTTACTACATATAACAAGCAGATGAAGAAAAACGAAAATGTATTATTTGAACTGGCTCACAGAAAGGGCTGACCTTCTCATCTCACCTCTAACATCAGCACCCTGTAGGTGGTACTGTTGACATTTTATATTATGGGCTACAAGCAGTTTGCAGGCTGTGTTTGGGACATCTGATCCAGAATAAACGCATGGTAGCTTTCATCTAGACATATTTAACTGTAGCATAGTGATTCATGGGATAGTGAAGAGCACACAAACGCCACGGGAGAGACTGTAGTGCTGTATGCTCTGTTCCCTGTGTGCATGTGTGTGCCTTTGCACATCCTGTCATTTGTACTGTTACAGGTAAATGTGATAAAACAGCTAGGCTATGCTTCCATGTTAACATGAATATTGGCAGTGACATACCTATGGTAGGACAGCTGTGGCAAATAGCACCAAAAACAGACATTTGCGCCATCCGGCTCGAAAACAGCATTTAAGTGTAAAGTTGCACCAACCCTGCGCCAAATGAAGCATAAAAATGAGAGCCCCCTTTTGTCACTGCTACTCCAGTATTTGATTTGAAATCAAAGCCTAAAGCACACTGTTGTCATGGTCATCATCGCGGAAGTGCTGTTTTTGCTCTTTTGTTGCAGTTCTCTCTGGCGGATGTTCCAATGTACTGCCCATTGAACTGCAATTTATTTTTCCACTGCGATTTGGCATTTCTTGCACTAGTGTGGCACGGAGCTCACTCAAGGTGGAAGTTGAATGAAAATGAAGCCTTGGATAATGTCTGGTTGCACATTGTTTAGCATCTATACTTGTTTGCGGTGTGACTTCGACAATATCTTGTAGTGCATGTATTCAACTGCTGACATTTAATTTGCTTATGAGTGGGGACTTTCCTTGTAACCCTCCACAATTGGAAAAACAGATTTTGTGTTTTTAACTTAATCGACTTTCACATTTTTCACACCGTGCAATAATGCAGGAGATATTGTGTGCATTAGAAGAAACCTGTGGGCATCCGCTTTGTAACTTCGGTATAGTTGTGCGCGGCCTATGGTGCGGTCTTGTTGACATGCTCTAGTCTGCAAAAGTTTTTGTTCTAGATCGATTGAAAAGTGCCGAATGCGTGATGCCTGTTGCTAGTCAAGATGTCGAAGCGGCTTTATGGCATGATACATACTCACAGGGAAAGCCATTCTACTAAAAAAAAGTTGCTGCTAAGCTCGAGTGCTTGGGATAGAGTACTGGCCATGTCGGCAGCATTTCGATGGCAGCAAAATGTGAAAACGGTTGCGTACCTTGCGTTGGTAGCACGTTAAAGAACCCCAGGTCTTCAAAATGAATCCAGTCCCCCCCACTACGGTGTGTCTCATAATCAGATTGTTATTTTGGCATGTAGAACCTCAGAATTTAAGGAATAATAAATTCTATTAAAAATAAATTACTCTAGTTTAGTAATTATAGCCTGAATGCCTGATTGATGTGCATAAAGCCAGCACTGCTATATTTATTGACTATTTCAGTTAAAGTTGAGGCCATAGTGGCATATAGACTGCACCAAAGGTGCTTTTCACTGTGCCAAATCATATTTTTGCTCTGCAGCAACGTTCGCCATAAAGTCAAGTGACTGTTTCACCACTGCATATGCATTCAAGCAATTTGCATACATAGTTAACATTGAATGTCTTCAGTCTTTAGTTTTTCTGTAGTTGGGCACCTCTGTCAAGCTTGCTGAAGCTTAGTTTGGCTGCCTCTTTCAAACCGCAGGGCACAAGGACGGTGGACACCGAGCTGGAAGCTCAGATTGACCAGTTGCGAGACACGCAGGCGAAGTACTTGCACGTACTGCGCCTGGCGCGTGCCCTCGCCTCGCATTTCCACCAGGTGAGCCCTTGTTTGTGTCGTTAATCATTGCAATGCTTCGCTGTCACAGTAGAGCAGTAGTGGATCTCAGTTAGGTCATTTAAAGCGAAGCTTTCTTTGTGGAGCCAGGTGGGTCTTGATGCTGTGGTTATTGGTTGGATTGGGTTACTGAGAAGGTTACTTCTCTGCATTACTGAAAGTTACTCCAGAGAGTACTATTGAAGCTTTCTTTGTGGCATCCAATGCACTTATATGCTGCTGTTATTAGTAGTTGTGTGTTGAACTGTGGTTAAAAGGGTGCAGGCAATGAGGGGAGGCAGAAGGAATGGTGTAATGTGGAGGAAGGTGGGCGGTTAGTTACTGTATTTGCTTGATTCTAATGTGAGCTTTTTTTGAGTAAACATTTATTAAACACAACATCCGCATTTGTCAAGTATGAAATCAAAAGTCCTATAGTGGCAGCCTGTTGTCATTGGCATGAAGAATTGCTGTAATCTAACCCATTCTATACAACACTGCAGCTGTAGAAGCTGTTGCAGTGTGTATGGGCTTTGTAAGTTTATTAAGCTTCCATGTTCCTCAGGGTGTTTAGAAAATGTGGTTATTCAACTGCCATAGAGGGCACTGAAGATGAATTACTCTAAGGAGGCCTCTGACAATGACAATGAATGATGCTTGTAGTCCGCTGTGGCTTGTATGCAATACTGTATTTACTTGGCTCTAAAGCGACCTCGATTGTAACGCGCACCCATTTTCCATGACAAAAAAAAAAGCACCCTCAGTTGTAATGCGCACCCCTTTGCCATAACATGAAAAAAGAAAAGTCCTTTACAGTACCATGCACCTCATTCTTTCATACGGAAATACAATTTTCTCTCATTTGGAAAAACAGATTTACTCCCAAAGCACCAAAGTTGCGATGAATAAAAAAAGTCACAGTTTCGCCCGAAAGGTCAAGCATCGGTTGCTATAGCAAATCAGTAGACAGCTATACAAAGTAAGGATACTATTAGTTTTAACGGCCGTGTAAACTTTTAAACATTTGCTTGCTAAATAAATTAACAAGCATGGTGTCACGTGTGCACAAGCAAACATGAACACGTCTCACTTGATGACCGTGGAAACTTGCTATCAATATTCTGGAGTGAGGAAGTGTGGTAATAGGAGCGAACAAATCGAGCTTCGTGCTGCCTCTCGCTTCAACGCGAAACACTCTTAAAAAAGTTTGAACCCTTTGGGGCTTGTCTTTTCCCACAACAATAATCGTAATCTGCCTTGCTTTTGTTTCCTTTCTTCAAAGATCTGCGCTCGCTACTTTCCTGTCTAGAATGCTATGTCACGCTGATAACATGCGCTCCATTCGTGACCTAACACCTAAAATAACACGTGACCATTCGCAAGCAAAGCAGATGACGATTATTGTTGTGGGACAAGATATGCCAATACGCCAATGGGTGCAAACTTTAAAATCAACTAAGTGATGAGAGCACAGCACGGTTCACCTAGACGTGTAAACTCTGTCCCCATTATAGATCGCTTTCGAGATAGGGGCTGCGCGGTACACAGCAGCCACCTGTAGAGTAGAAAGCTTCTCCTTCTGTTTGCACCAGTCCCGCATGCAAGTTTGGGGAACTCCGAACACCCGTGATGCAACCCAATTTACATCCGTCTCTGCACACGGGACCACTTTCCTTTTAATTGTGGCATCATGATGAACTCGGCATGTCTTCGCAGTCAGCACTTCTATGTTGATAGAGCAAACACAAAAAACAGGAAGCCAGACGGTGGAATAAACTAAGTACACATACTACAGCACTTGGAGGAAGCTACGGCAGCTAGGCTCGAAGCACGTACAAGGTGGCCATCTTGAAATGCGATGGCGATATGGTAATGCAGATTTAGGGACGTACTCTATTCTTGTGTGCATAAAATTTTTGGACCCGTTTTATCAGGAAAAAAGTATGCGTTAGGTTTGAGTAAATACGGTAAATTTCCTTTCTTCAAGCGAAAACAAATTGCCATTACTTTTTCTCTTAGCAACAAAATTAGGTGAACCAACAATGAGCATCGCAGTTTTCATTTTTTGCATAACGAAAATCTGGGATGCACGTTATAATTGAAGGTGCATTAGAGTAAATACAGTAACGTGCTTTGATTTGTTGGCAGAGGCGATGATGTTATAGGGAGAGATGACATCATCATCATCATCAGCCTGGCTACGCCCACCGCAGGGCAAAGGCCTCTCCCATACTTCTCCAACAACCCCTGTCATGTGCTAATTGGGGCCATGTTGTCCCTGCAAATTTCTTAATCTCATCCACCCACCTAACTTTCTGCCGCCCCCTGCTATGCTTCCCTTGGAATCCAGTCCGTAACCCTTATAGACCATCAGTTATCTTCCCTCCTCATTACATGCCCTGCCCATGCTCATTTCTCTTTCTTGATTTCAACTAAGATGTCATTAACTCGCGTTTGTTCCCTCACCCAATCTGCTCTCTTCTTATCGCCCCTTAACATTACACCCATCATTTTTCTTTCCATAGCTCGTTACGTCGTCCCTCAATTTAAGTAGAACCTTTTTCGTAAGCCTCCAGGTGTCAGCCCCATAGGTGAGTACTGGTAAGATACAGCTGTTATACACTTTTCTCTTGAGGGATAATGGCAACCTGCTGTTCATGATCTGAGAATGCCTGCCAAATGCACCCCAGTCCATTCTTATTCTTCTGATTATTTCAATCTCATGATCTGGATCCGCCGTCACTATCTGCCCTAAGTAGATGTATTCCCTTACCACTTCCAGTGCCTCGCTGCCTATCATAAACTGCTGTTCCCTTCCGAGGCTGTTAAACATTACTTTAGTTTTCTGCCGATTAATATTTAGACCCACCCTTTTGCTTTGCCTCTCCAGGTCATTGAGCATGCATTGCAATTGGTCCCCTGAGTTACTAAGCAAGGTAATATCATCAGCGAATCGCAAGTTACTAAGGTATTCTCCATTAACTCTTATCCCCAATTCTTCCCAATCCAGGTTTCTGAATACCTCCTGTAAACACGCTGTGAATAGCATTGGAGAGATCGAATCTCCCTGCCCGGCACCCTTCTTTATTGAGATATTGTTGCTTTCTTTATGGAGGACTACGGTGGCTGTGGAGCCGCTATAGATATCTTTTGGTATTTTTACATATGGCTCCTCTACACCTTGATTCCGTAATGCCTGCATGATTGCTGAAGTTTAGACTGAATCAAACGCTTTCTCATAATCAATGAAAGCTATATATAAGGGTTGGTTATATTTTGCACATTTCTCTATCACCTTATTGATAGTGTGAATATGGTCTGTTGTTGAGCAGCCTTTACGAAATCCCGCCTGGTCCTTTTGTTGACAGAAGTCTAATGTGTTCCTGATTCTATTTGCGAGTACCTTAGTAAATACTTTGTAGGCAATGGACAGTAAGCTGATCTGTCTATAATTTTTCAAGTCTTTGCCGTCCTCTTTCTTATGGATTAAGATTATGTTGGTGTTCTTTCAAGATTCTGGTACGCTCGAGGTCATGAGGCATTGCGTATACAGGGTGGCCAGTTTTTCTAGAACACTCTGCCCACCATCCTTCAACAAATCTGCTGTTACCTGATCCTCCCCAGCTGCCTTCCCCCTTTGCATAGCTCCCAAGGCTTTCTTTACTTCTTCCGGCGTTACATGTGGGATGTCAAATTCTTCTAGACTATTCCCTCTTCCATTATCGTCATGGGTACCACTGGTATTGTATAAATCTCTATAGAACTCCTCAGCCACTTGAACTACCTCATCCATATTAGTAGTGATATTGCTGGCTTTGTCTCTTAATGCATACATCTAATTCTTGCCTATTCCTAGTTTCTTCTTTACTGCTTTTACAGTTCCTCCGTTCCTGAGAGCATCTTCAATTCTTATCTTATGTCAGCATCTTATCTCAGCTATCTTACGCTTGTTGATTAACTTGGAAAGTTCTGCCAGTTCTATTCTAGCTGTAGGGTTAGAGGCTTTCATACATTGGCGTTTCTTAATCAGTTGTTTCGTCTCCTGCGATAGCTTACCGGTATCCTGTCTAACGAAGTTACCACTGACTTCTACTGCACACTCCTTAATGATGCCCATAAGATTGTCGTTCATTGCTTCAACACTAAGGTCCTCTTCCTGAGTTAAAGCCAAAAACCTGTTCTGTAGCTTGACACGGAATTCCTCTATTTTCCCTGTTACCGCTAACTCATTGATTGGCTTCTTATGCACCAGTTTTTTCCATTCCCTCCTCAAGTCTAGGCTAATTCGAGATCTTACTACCATCCTATGGTCACTGTAGCGCACCGTGCCGAGCATGTCCACATCTTGTATGATGCCAGGGTTAGCGCAGAGTATTAGGTCTATTTCATTTCTAGTCTCGCCATTCGGGCTCCGCCGCGTCCATTTTCGTTTATCCCGCTTGTGGAAGAAGGTATTCATTATCTGCAAATTATTCCGTTCTGCAATGTCTACTAATAACTCTCCCCTGCTATTCCTAGAACCTATGCCATAGTCCCCCCCCCTGACTTGTCTCCAGCCTGCTTCTTGCCTTCCCTGGCATTGAAGTCGTCCATCAGTATAGTGTATTTTGTTTTGACTTTACCCATCGCCGATTCCACGTCTTCATAGAAGCTTCTGACTCGCTGGTCATCATGACTGGATGTAGGGGCGTACACCTGTACGACGTACAATTTGTACCTCTTATTGAGTTTCACAACAAGACCTGCCACCCTCTCGTTAGAAAGGACAGTGCAGTGTCAATTAGTAGGTACAAGCAGTGATGTACGTCATAAGGCTGCAGGGTACACAAAAGCTTCACTTGTGCTAGTACAAACAGTCCGTGGGATCTGAATGATCTTTTTCTCTTCCTTTTCTCCTCAGGTGGTTCATACTCAGGGCTGCCTGGCAGAAGCATTCCAGGAGCTTGCACACCGCAGCCCACCACTGCAGGATGAGTTCCGGTACAATGCCGAGGCGCAGCGGTCACTGAGCAAGAATGGCGAGACGCTGCTCGGGGCGCTCAACTTCTTTGTCTCCTCCCTGGCCACCCTTTGCCACAAGACCATCGATGACACGCTCCTAACGGTGCGACTGTACGAGAGTGCACGTTTGGAGTACGACGCCTACCGCACAGACCTCGAGGAGCTCACCCAGGGCACACAGGGCACCGCCATCTCCTCCAAGATGGACGAGGCCCAGCGCAACTTCGCCATCCACCGAGACAAGTACGAGAAGCTCAAGGCTGACGTCACAATCAAGATGAAGTTTCTTGAAGAGAACAAGGTGATTATCTTATCTCAAGGCGTGCTCCCATGCACCATTCTATTAGTCTCTTTAGTATAGTTAAACTCCAGTATAACGAAGTTGGTAAAATTGGGAATTGGCTTCGACATATTGAAATTCAACCTTCTATGCATATAAGTATAGTCGCCGACCTATTTTTCTTACACAAGAAGGGACCACAGAATTTTCCAAATTATCGGGCAATCAAAAAAAGCAAATTTGATTGAGAAAGCAATTCATTTTGATGAATTTGGGAGTTGGTGACGAATGATACGGTTTTTGATACGGAATGATACGTCGACTCTATCTTCACATAGGCGGTACAAATGAGGTAAAGCCAGCCACGCTTTCGCGTGCACTCCGGTCCCGCGGCTGATAGCTTCGTCTGCACTGGGACGACGCTATCATGAAAAGTGCCAGCAGCAGGGAGCGAATGCTTGGTCTGCCTCTCGCTCCGACGGGTCACCGAAACTTGAAATTATGCAGCCTTCAATACTAATTGCGTGGGAAGGCAGGTTACATGATGCCATGCTGTCTCGGCATGCCTACTCTTTGCACATGCCGCAGATTACCTCTGAAGCAGGGTGCATGGTGGCGTATGCGCTCACTTGCGCTTACAGCCATGTGTAGCCACAGCTGAGGTGCGTGCCAACTCGCCCCCCTCCACCTTCCCTGCGCGCGCTTGATTTCATTGCCGCGAGCTCTCTCTCTCTCCTCCCCCGCTTTTCCTTTGCTCGCGCGGAGAGGCGGTTGTGCATGAAGCAACCACCTTTCTTTCTCACCCTCATACACTTTCACTCGCACCTAGAGCACAAAGTGCGTGGGGAGGGATAGGATCTTGTCACACTTGGACTTTATATGGAACATGATACGGCTTCTCTTCGGGGGTCGCTCTTGTCGCACCGCCTGTGATTTGAGAGGTGCATTTGCAAGCAGCCACTTCTAATTCAATCATTTGACCATCTGCATCCACCGAAGTTTCCATTTATTGTTTTGGCATTCCTTCAGTGCAGAAGCGAAATTTCATTTATTGAAATTGCATATAAACACACTTTGTTATATTGAGGTTCTAATTACATGGTGTTCTATGGACAAGAGGTTAGGAAACTTTGTTATATTGAGAATTTCATTATATTGAAGTTCGTTATATCAATGTTTGACTGCATATCATGTACCAAACAGCCAAAGTTTGGTCTCTTTTGTAGCTTGGTTCCAGAGCAGTGGTTCTCAGCCATAAATGTGTTGATGAACTCTTGTTAACTAGTAAAAAAGTGAGACAGGGGGATATATCCGCGCATTACACATTGTGTTGGATTACCAACTGTAGCTCTGTTCATACCTTGCTTGCAGTATGATTTGCTTGCCATTAAAGGGACACTGAAGAGGAATATGTAATAAATGTTTGGATATAATAGTAAATTCATATCAGTAGATTATTTTTATTCAAAATGTATTTGTATGGTCAAGACGGCATGAAGGTTGTGTGGCGAACAGGTGCCCTATGGCCTGGTATATTTTTTCAACATCTGCTTGGGATCAGTTAGTTGTTTATAGAGATAAGATAAAACTGTTATGATGCATGAAAATATGTCAGTGATGTCATTTGCACAGTCGTCCTGGCACAAAGTTCGAGGAGAGAACATTGGCTATCGCTTTGTTTATTTATTTACAATATGTGCAGCACCCATGTGGGGCTTTAGTGTAGGGGGGAAATATTAATATCGAGATACAAAAAAAAAGAGGTACAAATACATGAAGTGTAGGTTAGTAACTCGTCATTTGAAATTCTGAAATGTGTGTTTTCCTTCTTTAAAAAAAGAAAACAGCAAAGGCAACAATGGGGAAAAAAAAAGCCAAGTGCAAATCACCAGGAAGAAGAAAAGAAAGCATAAATAATTACTTTCACCTGTGCCCAGGCGCACTTGAAATAAAACTTAGAAGCACAAGTGGGAATGTTGAAAGGGAAGTAGAGACAATTTCTTGAGGGAGCTTATTCTGTTGTTGAATTGTTCCTGGGAAAAATGAATATTTGAATAGGTTTATCCTGGTAGCAAACTCTCACTTTTAATGTGTGATCAGTACGGGTAGATATATATGTAGGCTCCCGGATGGAGCTTTCTTTTTCAACGCCCGTTAAACCATGAAACATTTTGTAAAACAAGGACAAACATAAATATTTGCGCCTGTCTTCAAGAAAAGGCCATCCTATAATATTTCTGATTTCGAACGACCTTTTAGAATAGTCATAATCGCCTGTGACGAAACGGACCACTTGCAACTTCACAAGCTCCACAGCATCACCGTAAACTTTGGTAAAAGAGTCCCAAGCGCTACACACATATTCCAAAAGTGGGCGTATATTCGACATATACAGGGTTTCCTTTAGACAGGCCGGTGCTTGTTTAAAGTTGTGTTTCGAGAAGTTTAATCTGTTGCTAGTCTTCGATACAGTGTAATCTATGTGCGCATTCCATGTTAATTTGCTAGGAAAAATAACTCCTAGGTACAGTCGAGCCCACTTATAACGGCCCCACTTAAGACGAACGCTCGCTTATCACGAACAAGTCCGGCGTGACCGTCAAAATATACGTTTAGGCTATGGCGCTCGGTCTCAGCTACAACGAACGCCCGCGAGCCTAGCCGATCGGCTACAGCGAACGCCTTGGTGTCGCGGACCACTTTCCACGGGGCGAGATCCGCCGACCCTGTGCTGTGCACGCTCCGAGAATTGGCTTTCCCGCGGTGTCTCGCCGGAGGCACGAAGGAGCGGCGATGCGATCGCCGCGATAACGAGAGAGAGAGAAAAAAAAAATGCCGGCCCAGCACGCATCAGCAACGTGAACACACAAGTCGAAAGTGCCAGCTCATTCGCCACGGGACCCCACTCGCCATCGTCGACGTCAGGGCAGCGGCGAAGTTTTCCACCAATTGATAACGTAGCACGTGATCACGTGCTTTCGTAACCCCTCTTCTCCCTTCCCCCCCCCCCCCCCCCCCCCCCCTCCCCTTAACGCCGCGCCTTACATCTCACACGACTGCGGGACTGTCTTTTTCTTACTTGTGGTTGTGCTAGCGTTGTCGGCGTTGTTTCCTACTGGTGTGCTTCCGTGCCTATCCGAGATGGCAGATTCGCCGGCGTCTACTTCGACAGTGTTGGAATCGTACCGCTGGCCCGAGTTGTTGGGGTCTCGGTGCTGACGCCCGTTATTGCCAATGGGTCGCAAGCCCCAAGGGTAGCGTTGGCCTGGCGGCCTGGGGCACTGGAAGCATCCGAAGGTCCCGGCAAAGCATGAGAAGACTGGTAACAGAACAACTTGTTTATTCTAACATAGCAAAAGAGCGGCCGGTCAGGTCGACCGGAGTGGAGAGACGGGAGAGCACGTAACTCAATAGTACAAATCGGAGCCTCTGCTCTGGCGTCCGGGGGCAGCTGCTCTTATACCCTCGGCGTCGCGGTCCAAAAGGGAAGGAGGGAAGGTCACGGGATGAAGGTCACGGGACGGCGCAGCAGGGGCCCACGACGGCGCGAGCGGTTGAGCCGAGAGACCTCCAGGCCCCTCCTTCGGGGAACTCCGCTCCCCGGCTGCCGCGCTTTGACAAGCGAGGGCACACACACACACACGCACACACGAAGACACGTGGCACTGAAACACGCCTGGACACGCTTGGCGGGTAGGCGTCGCGGCGGCGTCGGACGGGCCAAAATGTCCGCCGCTTTGAACAAAGCCCCGGCGTCCGTTGCATCCGCGCCGGCATTACCGCGCGTTGTAGGCGAAACGTAACAGACCGCCCCGCCGGGGGAAGGAGATCCCGATGGTCAGGGGACTGCATCCGCTGTCCGGAGGGATGTCGCTCGATGATGCTCATAACCGAAGTTGGGCGTCCCTGGGCGTTTCTTGAGCGCAGCGCACAGAGAAGGCCTCGTTCTCACGTTCGGGTGCACACAGGACACTGCAAAGTGACTTCGGGAGAGGTGACATTTTTGTTCTCGTTTCCGGCAAGCGTTAGAACCACGCCTGAAAGTCAACCGCTCAGTCAGCAAGCACGGCACAACCCTCACTAAGCCCTGCCAGGCTCTTTCCCCTTTTATACTGCTGCCTAGTTCCTTACAGTAGTTTAGCAGCACTCAGAACGCGTCCATAAATCGGAAAAATTGCACTAAAAAGCACATCATCACTTTGAAACACTACACAAAAGCAATAAGTTAAAAAAAAATCCTGCCTCAGGAAGAAAAACATCAGTAACAAGCAATTTTGAGGCTGATTCCCACGTTAGGGGCTTCGACTTAAGCCATCGGCGTTACCGTTGAGACTCCCCTTTTTGTAACGCACCTCAAAGGAATATTGTTGCAAAGCGAGGCTCCAGCGCAGGAGGCGGCCATTTTTGGGAGAGATGGTCTGCAGCCATTGGAGAGGGCAGTGATCCGTTTCAATGATAAACCTCGAGCCAGCTAGGTAACATGACAATTTCTGAACGGCCCACACGATACACGCACACTCTTTCTCGGTGGCGCTATACGCCTGCTCACGACTCGTCAGCTTACGACTAGCATACAGGACGGGGTGTTCTACTTCTCCATTTTCCCGTTGGCACAGTACAACGCCCATGCCTCGCTCACTAGCATCACACTGAACAACGAACCCTTTTGTGTAGTCGGGTGATCGTAGCACCGGCTGGCTTGTTAGGGCGCTCTTTAGGGCGCTAAAAGCCCTTTCCTTCGTCTCCTCCCAGACGACTGTTTGCGGCTCTGTCTTTCTTAGAGCATCCGTCAAGGGAGCCGCGATATCAGAGTACCTGGGGATGTACCTCTGATAGTAGCCGGCGACACCTAAGAACGACCGAATATCGGTCTTCGTGCGCGGTCGCGGGAAGTCTCGCACAGCGGCCACCTTTATTTCAGAGGGGCGGCGACGACCCCGACCAATCACGTGTCCGAGGTAGACAACCTCGGCCTGTGCTAACTGGCACTTGGGAGCCTTGACTGTCAAGCCCGCATCGCGCAGGCGGGTTAGCACTGCCCGCAAGTGGGCCATATGCTCAGGCCAGGATGCGGAGAATATTGCTACGTCGTCTAGATACGGTAAAGCGAATTCTTGCTGTCCCCGCAACACTTTATCCATGAGGCTTGAAAAGCAGTATGGCGCGTTCTTCAAACCAAAACTCAAAACTTTAGGACGGAATGTCCCCATTGGTGAAATGAACGCCGCATACCTACTAGCCTCTTCTGTAAGTGGAACCTGCCAATAACCCCTGACAAGATCTAGGGTGGAAATAAACTGAGCGCTACTCACTCTCTCAAGGCGCTCCTCGATGTTAGGGATCGGATAAATTTGATCCTTAGTGATGGAATTAAGCCTGCGGTAGTCGACGCAAGGACGAGGTTCCTTGCCCGGTACCTCAACTAAAATCAAAGGGGAGGTATAATCACTCTCACCCGCTTCAATAACACCGAGCTGTAGCATTTTCTTTACCTCAGCCTCCATAATATCGCTCTGGCGGGGTGACACCCGGTACGCCTTGGATCGTACTGGCTCTGGGGAGGTAAGTTCTATGTCATGAGTAAGGACAGAAGTCCTACCAGGCCTCTCAGAGAACAGACCTTGAAACTTTTGTAAGAGCTGGTGTAGTTCGGTTTTCTGCTCAGGCGACAGCGATGCTTTACTTATTAAGTCACTAATGACTTGATCGGTGTCTTTCCTGTTTGTCACTGAGCCTAGTCCCGGAAGCTCTTCTAACTTTCCCGCATCGGGAATTTCCTCTCCAGTATCTGGTGCCTTTAACGCTACAGGCTCAATTTTATCCCGTTCGGGCGTGCCCTGAATACTAGCTTGCTGCGCCTCTGACCCTTTCTTATCTTTCAACAACGTCGGCCCCGCAACTACCGCCTTTGCAGCGAGCTCCCGAACCTTCGATCTGGTTAAGGCCTGAACGCTAGCCTCACCAAACAAAAGCCCCTTCTCGCGCAGGAGGTGATCGGACCTGTTCGAAAATAGGTACGGGTACTGGGGGGGCAGCATAGATGACACTGCGGCCTCCGTCTCAAGTGCTCCGAAAGGTCCTTCAATAAGCCCTTTTGCTACCGGCAGACACACGCTATGAGCTTCCACTGCTTGCTTGATCCATGCGCACTCGCCCGTGAACATATCGGGTTCTACGTAAGAGGGGTGAACTACATCCATTGTAGCTGCGGTATCGCGAAGCACTCGGCACTCTTTCCCGTTCACGAGGAGGTCTCGCATGTAAGGCTCGAGAAGCTTCATGTTCTCGTCAGTGCTGCCTAATGAAAAAAACACGACTTTTGGTTTTGTTTCTGGGCACTGCGCCGAAAAGTGACCCGGCTTCTGGCACGTATAACACACGCGCGCTTGCCTCATCTCGAACCGCTTTCTGCGTTCGGCTTCGGTTGCCGCCGTCTCCTTACGTTCGGTCGGACTGCTTTCACTCGCATCCGCACTACGTGTATCCCCCTTTGCTCTCATGGGTGTGAACTTCGGCCTCTCAAACTTGGAGCCAAATTCACCCTTTTGACCGTCCTTAGCTCCGCGAGCCCGACGCGTCACAAACTCCTCGGCTAGCTCAGCGGCTCGAGCCACCGTACTAACGTCTGGCCTATCCAAGACCCAGTACCGCACGTTCTCAGGTAACCGACTATAAAACTGTTCTAGCCCGAAACACTGCAGAACTTTCTCGTGGTCACCAAACGCTTTCTCTTCTTTGAGCCACTCCTGCATGTTTGACATAAGCCTGTACGCAAACTCTGTATATGACTCACTTCTGCCTTTCTCATTTTCCCGAAACTTCCGACGGAACGCCTCCGCTGACAGCCGGTACTTTTTTAGCAGACTCGATTTCACTTTGTCGAAATCCTCTGCCTCCTCTCTCTCCAAGCGAGCGACTACGTCGGCCGCCTCGCCGGGTAGCAAAGTGAGCAAGCGCTGTGGCCACGTTTCCCGAGAGAACCCCTGCTTCTCGCACGTTCGCTCAAAGTTAACCAGGAACAAACCAATGTCCTCTCCAAGCTTAAACGGCCGCATCAGGTCAGTCATTTTGAACAATACTCGTTCTCCTGCACCGTGTGCCTGACTTCCATTACGAGCGCGTTCCATCTCTAACTCGAGACGCTTCATTTCCAACGCGTGTTGACGGTCGCGCTCTTCTTTTTCTTTCTCTTTTTGTTCTTTAAGTTCACGCTCATCTTTCTCTTTCTGTTCTTTACGTTCGCGCTCATCTTTCTCTTTCTGTTCTTTAAGTTCGCGCTCCTGTTTCTCTTTTTGCTCCTCCCTCTCCTCAATGGTCTCAAGGCATTCCGACAGCTCGTCATCCTCAGCTTCTAACTCAAGAATAGCCCTTAGCAGTTCTGGTTTTCTGAGTTTGTCTGAGACATCCAGACCCAACTCTCTCGCAAGCTCCAGCAATTTCGGTTTGCGCAACGACTTCAAATCCATGGCTGCTCTGAATGCTGCTTTCTCTACTGCCTACTATTGTCTTGCCGCAAACTAACCCGGTAGCAGCGACAACCACAATTACCAGCTCTGTTTCTAACACTAACAAAAGCCTGGCAAAACTCAGAAGAAGAAAGTCCCGCACTCACCAAACCTCGCAGCCAAGACTTCAGCGCAGTCGTTCCGCTGCAGGCAACCAGTCATCACACAGGGCTCGTTGCGCTGCTCCCGGATGGTCGTTGTGCTGCTCAGCATACAGTCAACCGCATCTCTTCGCTGCTGGCCTCCGTTGGCGCGATCTCACCGCTGGCAACCAGATGTTGGAATCGTACCGCTGGCCCGAGTTGTTGGGGTCTCGGTGCTGACGCCCGTTATTGCCAATGGGTCGCAAGCCCCAAGGGTAGCGTTGGCCTGGCGGCCTGGGGCACTGGAAGCATCCGAAGGTCCCGGCAAAGCATGAGAAGACTGGTAACAGAACAACTTGTTTATTCTAACATAGCAAAAGAGCGGCCGGTCAGGTCGACCGGAGTGGAGAGACGGGAGAGCACGTAACTCAATAGTACAAATCGGAGCCTCTGCTCTGGCGTCCGGGGGCAGCTGCTCTTATACCCTCGGCGTCGCGGTCCAAAAGGGAAGGAGGGAAGGTCACGGGATGAAGGTCACGGGACGGCGCAGCAGGGGCCCACGACGGCGCGAGCGGTTGAGCCGAGAGACCTCCAGGCCCCTCCTTCGGGGAACTCCGCTCCCCGGCTGCCGCGCTTTGACAAGCGAGGGCACACACACACACACGCACACACGAAGACACGTGGCACTGAAACACGCCTGGACACGCTTGGCGGGTAGGCGTCGCGGCGGCGTCGGACGGGCCAAAATGTCCGCCGCTTTGAACAAAGCCCCGGCGTCCGTTGCATCCGCGCCGGCATTACCGCGCGTTGTAGGCGAAACGTAACAACAGTGAAGCGAAAAGCTTTGGACTTGGCCACGAAACTGTTGATCTTGAAAGACCTTTCCCAAGGCGCGAAAAACCACGAACTGGTGAAAAAGTATGGTTTGTCGAAATCGGCAATATCCACGATACTAAAAGAGAAGGACAATATCTACAAGAGTGCCGCCACGGACTCCGCGACGAAGAAGCGCCTACGGAAAGCCACATATGCAGACGTTGAAGACGCGCTTCTAAAGTGGTTCCTTGATACTCGAGCACGCAATGTTCCCATCAGCAGGCCGCTGATGTTGTCCAAAGCAAAGGACTTAGCGTTCCTCCTGGACTTCCCAGATTTTTCTCCTGGCAATGGCTGGCTCCATCGCTTCAAGCTCCGCCATGGAATTATTTTCAAGACCATCAACGGTGAATCGGCATCGGTAAGCGATGAAGACATCAACACGTGGATGTCTAAAAACTTGGCCCGTGTATCAAGTTATGCTGAAAGGGATGTGTATAACGCCGATGAAACGGCGCTATTCTATCAAATGCTGCCTGGCAAAACGCACGCTATGAAGGGTGACAAATGTGCTGGCGGCAAGCACAGCAAAGTTCGCATAACTGTGCTTTTGTGCACCAACATGGATGGAAGCGATCGATGCTTGCCATTTGTCATCGGTAAATCAAAGAGGCCACGTTGCTTCCGCACATATGTACCAGTGCGTTACAGGCATAACTCGAAGTCGTGGATGACACGCGAGTTGTTCGCGGAATGGCTTATTGACTTTGACAGCAGCATGGCGAAGAAAGGGCGCAAAGTTCTTCTGATTCTCGACAACTGTACCGCCCACCATGTCCAAGCTGTCTTAACGGCAATTGAGTTGCTTTTTCTGCCGCCAAATGTAACTTCAAAAGCGCAACCGCTGGACATGGGTGTAATACGGTCGTTTAAAGCGGCCTACAGGCGCCGTGTTGTGCAGCGGATGCTGATTGCAGTTGATCGCCCCGCTGCCAATGTGCCTCTGCAGGTCTCGCTGTACTCGGCGATAGAAATGATCAAAGCGGCGTGGATGGAAGTGACACCCGAATGCATCCGGAATTGTTTTCGCAAGGCCGGCTTCGCTGACGCACCTGAAGCAGGCATTGAAGACACTGAACAAAGCCAGCCTGACGACGACTTGTGGCGACGCGTTGTTGACGCTAACCTGGCTGGCTGCGATCTTGATTGGCAAGATTTTGTTGATGTGGACGACGCTGCTGAAGTTGCGGAGTCGTTTTGCGACGAGACCGCCGTCCGGGAAGTGCGGGCACCAAGCGACGCCGAAGCATCGGACGATGATAACGAACCTTCGGAGACAGCACCCGTAAGCGCGACCACAGCAGTGAGCCATATTGAGGCACTTAGAAATCTTGTGTATTTTAAGGCCTTGGGTGACGAACACATCGCAGCTTTGAACAAGCTTGAAACCGCCGTCATTGGGTGTGCTCTGACGAGGCAGACAACGATCACCGATTTTTTTTCTCAAACTTTTGTTTTGATTGATGTCAATTTTTGTGTGTGGCCCACATACCACGAACTTCTAGATAGAACGAACGAATTCCGCGTGACGCTCGGGTTCGTTATAAGCGGGCTCAACTGTACTTATATTCCATCACAAGGGACAACTGTGTTGCATTCATGACATAGCTTGCCATCAGGGGCTGCTTTTTGTTCGTGAATCTTAACAGATTGCATTTGGACAGATTGAGGGTCACATTCCAAGTGGAACACCAAGACATAACGTTGTTCAGATTCCTTTGTAGCTGTTCACTGTCTCCCTCACATGAAATTTCACGGTAAATACAACAATCATCTGCAGGAAGTCTAGCATGGCAAGGCAGTTGTTCACTTAGATCATATATATTTATAAGAAAAAGCAGAGGCCCCAAGATGGACCCCTGTGGCACACCTGATAATACAGAGACGTCAGATCAACAGACACAACCAAGAATCACGCATTGGCTTCTTTCAAGAAGATAAGCTTCCAACCATTTTAGGGGAGTATGTGGTATGTTAAGACAAGACAGCTTTTGTAGTAACAGGGTATGAGAAACTGTATCTAATGCTTTTCGAAAGTCTAAAGATATGCAGTCCACCTGTGTACCGTGGTTAATAAATGCTGCGATATCGTGACGAAATTCGATCAACTGAGTGTCGCAAGAAAAGCCAGCTCTGAAACTATCTTGCGTCGGAGCAAAAAAGCTATTTTCTTGAAGGTGTGCCATTATGTTTGTATGAATGAAATGTTCCAGTGTCTTACAGGCAACGCTTGTGAGTGAAATAGGCCTATAGTTGCGTGTTCTCGTTTTTGTACTACTTTCATGAATTGGAATAACATTTGCACTTTTCCAGTCCGAGGGCAAATTGCCTAATTAGACAGATATCATAAACAGTAGAGTTTAAAAATGGGCTATAGACAGTGCACAGTACTTTAGCGCAGAATTGGAAATATAGTCAGGACTGGCAGCCGAGTGAATGTTTACGTTCCGTAGTAATGATACGATGTCATCTTCAGACAGCTCGATTTCCCCCATACTCGCCGTGGTTGCTCAGTGGCTATGGTGTTGGGCTGCTGAGCACGAGGTCGCGGGATCGAATCCCGGCCACGGCGGCCGCATTTCGATGGGGGCGAAATGCGAAAACACCCGTGTACTTAGATTTAGGTGCACGTTAAAGATCCCCAGGTGGTCGAAATTCCCGGAGCCCTCCACTACGGTGTGCCTCATAATCGGAAAGTGGTTTTGGCACGTAAAACCCCATAATTTAATTTTTTAATTTCCCCCATCTGTGTGAACTCTCGGACATCATGCAATTCAGTAACCTCGACAGTTGAGCGTGAGAACACAGAACGAAAATAAGCATTGAAGGCTTCTGCTTTTGCCAAAGTATCTGTGCCGTAGGTTTTGTCATCCATGATGTCAGAGATAGCATCACCGGAATTCTTTTTGCTTTTAAAAAAGTTGGCTGTTTTCACCAGTAGTTGCCCTTTTTCTTGAACACATGCATGCAGAGTTCTACCATGAACTGCTAAACCACTTTACGGTTGTGTTCATTCAGTCTGGACGAATAATAGTATGGGTGAATTGGTATGGCATTATTTGGTGTAGTTACCATATGAAAACTGAGAACAAAGGGGACAAACAGGTCTACACGTCTAGTGCTAAGCATGTTCCAGTCAACTCCTTTCTGTCCTCGTTTTCTGTGCACTGCCTAAGCAAAATCTACCGGGCAGTTCCAGGCATGCAGCCCTCAAGCGACATTCTTTCTGTTTTGCCACAACTTTGCAGGTGAAGGTGATGCACAAGCAGCTGCTGCTGTTCCACAATGCGGTGTCATCTTACTTTTCGGGCAACCAGGCCTCGCTCGAGGCCACCCTCAAGCAGTTCAACATCAAGGTGAAGAACCCAAACTCCAACTCCCCGTCCTGGCTGGAGCAGTGAGGCTCGCGACAGCTTGGGCCTAGCTTCCAGCGTTGGCCTCTCTTCTCTCTCTTTCTCACTCAGCCTGTCTTTGGGACGATTGTACCAGCGATCATTCTGCCAGGAGGGAATGGGTACAAGATGAGGCGACACACCGTGCTTTGATGCTGGCCTTGCAGGGGTGTTCGGATTATTTTTTTTTCCCTCTTGCTCTCTCTCTGTCTCCCTTAGTTTCAAAGGCCAGTGCTGTGTTGCATGTGTCTACACTGTCAGGCAGACATATTTTTGGAAGGTGCATGACCGAGCAAGTCGGGAGAGCAGGTGCAGTATACTGTGCAGCTACTGGAGCTGTTGCGCAGCTGTTTCTGTTTTGGAAGTCTTGGGTGTGCCAGGTGCACACACACACCGTTTCCTATATGCTTTCATTAATGATCTTGACCACTTCAGGATCCTTTGGGCTGCTCTTTATCTTTTTTTTGTTGTGTAGTAAGGAAAATGCTGTGCTTTTGTACCACTGCATTGATGTCCGGTATGACAACAGATTTTTAATTGCCACAGTTTCTAGTATCTAAATGCTAGGAATGTTACAGGGCACTGAGTCATGGCATGGTCACGAGATGGCAGTCGTCAACACCATATTTAGTGGAAGTCACAAGACAGGATATGTGTGTATCCTGGTCACTTGTAAATGAACGGCAGGGCCCTGCACAAACATGTTGCAGGTACAGCATCTGTTGTTTGTTTTGATGTAGCAGTGCATGATTGGTAGCCCCATGTTTGATATTCAGTGCATTCGGTATGGTACCAGCCATGTGGCTTCACAGTTCTTTAAAATGTGAACTTTGCTTTTTTTGTTGAGTTAGTCTTACTCAGTACTGTCTCATTCGCTGCGAATGCCCAGTAGCGCCATCACGGTTTCCTCTGTGCTTTGTTTTCGTTTTGCAGCAATGGTGGCGTGGTGTGTAGCCATCTGGTTTGCGCTGCACGGCTGCGGTGTTTCTTGCCTGAGGTTGTGACCGAAACTGTTGTGTGATGTTCATGGCGCCCAATGCCACGATTTCCGCTTGTCCGACAAGGCTGTTGATGCACTGTGGTAGCATGTGTTTGTCAAAAGACGACGGCAAATGAAAAATGCCAAGCACCATCCTTCTCTTCTGTGTGTTTCACGTGACTGTTTCTACTGGGTGAAAAAAGAATGTTTGCAGTAAGCAAAAAAGGAAGCCATGCTATGCGTAACCGTGCAGTTAATTTGTTGAGTTGAGCTTATTTGTCATCATGTCACACTGCTGTAGGACTAGGTTGACGACATTGTGACTTATTTGATCATTCAATTACACATTGCTCATCTACAATTATGTGCCCACTTGTTTTCCATGCTCAGCCCTCATTTTCGAAACCTCCATGAGCTTACTTCAATGCTGAATTCCACACAGCTTTATTATATTTAACTCTGAGTTGCCAAATTTTTGCTTGTACTGTATAATCTTCAAAAGGCACAATGGAGGCGATTATCATTAAGCTGTATACGTCTGGTTCATTACTGTGATCCGCAACTTGATAGCTCAGGAAAACTTACGGAAGTGTTTCACACGGAAGCCATTGTGACACTGCACTCTGCGTGTCACCCAGAGTCGAGAGGACATTGTAAATGCTGTCTGGAGCACATAATTGCCTTCATGTCTTGAAGCTGCAAAACGTGATTGATTGTGAAGATAGCTGTGGCTTATACATGCTTCATCTTGCCAATTCCACGCACTGGTGCGAAAAATAACAGGTCATGTCAGTCGAATATGAGCGACAGGTGGGAGAAGGGCTTGTTGAATGTCCGCCAATGATCCTCCCATGTGCAAGTCAGCTGAATAGAATGATTAAACAAAGATTATCGGCGCTCATTGGGCAAGCCTTTCTGGGTTTGAGACATTGCAGCAGATTCTCATGCTTCATTGGCAGGTGTGAGCCATGGCATTTGTTGCTAGTGGGGAGACAAAATGCAGATAATTTTGATTGCATTAGTAAACACAGTATTCCTCTCTGACATTTTGCCTGGTTTACTTTCTCTCATTCTTAGTTTCTCTTTACTTCAGCATACAGTTTTCTTCATAAGTGAAACAACATTTCTTGTTTTGTATCTGCTAGAGAAACAATAATACTTCAGTCCGATGTTTTGGTGTGTGTCATGCAACCATGCAGTCTTCGTTAGCATTCCACTCTGCCAACATATCAGGTGAGGCGGCATTCACGGGGCACTTTTTTCAGTGAGGTGAAAGGATGGAGAGGTTGACGTGGTTAAATTAGAAAGGCTTGCCTCTTATGGTGGCCGGCCCATTAGCTAACTGAGACATTGAGGTTGATTGTTTGCTTCTTGTGTATATATATTAGGTATAGTTTATTTGTAGGCAAATAGGAATTTAACTTCTTCATGTAACGTCCAATGCCTTTGCTTAAAATGACCCTTTCAAAGGAGCGCATTTAGTTTTTAGGATTGTCATTTTTGGATTTTCTTTTTTCTTTCTGTTACTTGTGAATTTTGAGCACCATTTTCTGTTCTTTGTTTTGTTTTTACAGACACATTAAGGGAAGGCGTGGCCACGAACATCTTTTACTTCTCAGGAGGTGTAGACAGGTTGTCCAACTTTTCATAGTTGCATGGAAAGGCTGATGTAACCAACTAGTGGAGCACAATTATGTGCCTCTTAAAATGCTCTGCTTGCCTCCTTTTGTGTTCTTTTTTTCTTGACCTGTTGTCTGTATGTGTTGCTTCTTATTGCACACGTATAATTTGTTGCAGCCATTCCTCTAGTCAGAAATTTGTGCAGTTGCCATAGCTTTGCCCAAGGCATAATGGATCTTTTGTTTCGTGTGCACGTGTACATAAGGGTAAAGATAGTAAAAGACTGCTCTCTGCTGGTGCCTCGATCAAGCTTATGGTGTACTGTGTGTTTGTAGACAACAGATTTCTGTGTGTTCAAGAAAGTTTTTTTTCCTTTTTCACACTTTTTACTAAAGTGCAGTGTGAACATACGCACTCATAACTGCGTGGCAGGTCGGCAAGTGCTATACCTTGGGCTAGATTGGTGCGTGTGTGTTCTTCTGGAAGGCAGAACAGTTTCGGCCTTTTAGCTGAGGTTGCTGTTTCTGAAGCCTTTTAACTAAACACTGTTCGGCTTAACTTTGCGCATGGCTTGCCTTTTTACTCTAGTTGTCACATGCTTTGGTTGACTATGAGATTCTTGTTATTTAAGAGGAATGCATCTATAAGTTAGGACCTGTTTTTAACACATAGGTTTATGTCAAAGAATTTTTCTCTTGCATAGTGTGAAAAAAAAAAAAAATGTGCAAGGAATAGCAGACACTCTATATACGTCTGCTGTGTTTGTCAGATTTGTGCATGGTGATCCATGAGCACTGCCTTGCAATTCTTTTTTTTTAAATCTGAATATACTAAGTCCTTCTCTTGCATTGGCATGCCTCACTCAGGTGCCAGTTTACGTTCAATAGACTCCTTTTCTTTTATTCAATTCCAGAGGAATGCTTATTCTAGGCTTTCACAAGCAGATGCTTCAGGCAGTAGTAACGATCACTTAAGAATTTTTTCTTCAGCAGCTGCAAAGACTGTTTGCCTTTGACTGAATGCTTTTTTGTCATGAATACGAAACTTGACACCGTACAGCTTAGCTGACACAGTATGATTTCATATGTGGCTCGATGCTCCAATGTGCACTTGTAGACGACTTCTGGAAAAAAACAAATACTACACAGCCAATCTATGAAGTTTAATGTGTTGAAAGAATGCGAAAGTGCAAAAAGAAAGCATGACATGGAACATGAGGCCACGATTGACTGAAAGACATGCATGACGTCGCATGCCATGTGTAAATTTCATAAACGTTTACAATTTCTTTAGTTGATTCTGCGCCAAGTAAATCTTTCATTTTGTGCTGTTATGACCAGCGTAGCTGTACTAACAGGCACCTTTTATATATAATGTCACTTTTCTCTAGGTTTAGGATTGCCGGACAATATTGCTAATTGACTTTTTCATTGATTGTTGTTTTTTACTAACATAAAGAAAGCCACTATGTAATTCTGGCAGATCAAAATATGCTGTATTGTCATGCATATAATGTGCGACTGCAGTTACAAGCCTCAGTAGAACCGAAAGAAGTCTGCATACAACTTGCACAAGTAACTGAACAAAGTGGTAATACTTTGTAAATCTGTGCAGCACAATTGTCGGTACAAATTAAAGCTCCAAAACGATCCTTATTTTGTACACTAGCTGTCGCTGCTGCCCTTGTCAGGGTATCATAAAACTCATGGTAGCGAGTTGTACATATGAAAATACAGTAATAGCTCTTGGTTGTTCATTACTGTGTTTTGATTACTCCTAGAGCGAGGACAGCCTTGAATAATTTACAAGTAAAAGGTGTCAGTAACAGCGAAAAGTTTGAGAGCCACTGTACTAGACTAACCAACTTGCCCAACTATGTGTACTGACCTAGCTTACCAGTGCTAACCCAATCTGGCTGCTGTAGCGGTATTCACTTTATTCTTGCAGTTAATTTTGCTCCGTAGTTTGCCTCATGGACCTTGTTCTTGCTACACAAGCATTAGCTGCCATAAACAAACTGCTGGAGTGATGCGCATTATTTTTGTAATAATGGAACTCAAATAGGATGCCTGAATTATTGCTTGCTTGTGTTGAGCTGCTTGAAGTCAATAAAAAGGAAACTGGACTCTGCAACTGTTGTGTGAATTTTCTAACAGACTTTTACACTCTGCACAATGGGACAAGTCTGGCGGGGCTACTTGCATGCAGGTAATTAATTTTTATCGCCTATTTTTGTATTTGCCAATCTTCAGACTGGTGATATTATTCTGGTTTGTGTATTAGTAATACAAACATTACACGCTGACTGCTGTTGCCATAACTGTGCTCCATGATAAACCTCTTGAGGCAGGATGCGATAACGCCGTACTTTTAAATGTGTGCAATATGATTTTGCATTTTATTTTTTAACATTTTCGTGCTTACGTTGTGACCGCAATGTTTTGTGGCACTTTGTGGATTACCTCGTTTAAAGATTGATGCATGACATAATCGCGCTCTAACTATGCGGCAGAAATTACGGTCCTAGCGACACGTTTGCCAGCAGTGCTAGAAACGTTTTAATTTTCTATTCGGGAAAATTTGCCGGAAGGCATATGGGGAATAAAGTCAAATGAAAGCTTTCTACTCGGCACCTTTCAGATAAGTCTGGCTTCAGTTTTCGGAGCACTTTGGGCACAAGCTGTTCAACGTAGTGACACAGACTGGTCCCGTATTCGTGCAGTACACGGAAACGCACACAAAGACTATAAAGTATAAAAAACAATGAAATAGGCATTTATTGCCACAGCAATCGCACTATGTGGTCGACAGTTATCCAGGTATCTAGTTGCAACCCATCGGAGCCCATGGCGTAGGAGGTAAACGCAAGTTCAGTTCACTGTACGAGCTCAGAGTCCATGGATGTTTTTCCTAGACGGTCGACAATGAGGTTCGTTGTGTCGATGAACCTGTTGACGCAGTTCTGAATGCAGTTCTCTGTCTTCGCGTCCATCCTGGCACCTGGTTTCTCAATGCAAACATCCCAGCACTTTTCCGTGAGATCGTGCACGAGGTACTGGTACCGTTGCCTTTGGGTCTCGCCTTCAATAAAGCTTTTGAGCTCTTCCTCGGAGTTCATGGTGACGTGGATGAAGCCGGAGAAAAATACTGCAGCTCGCTGCCTGTCGAGATGGGAATACGGCTAATAAACCATACGCGCGCTTTCCAGCGGATGGCTTTTGGGCAGTTCGGTCACACAATATAGACTGTGATATAGAACGTTTCGTGTTTCGTCACGTAGTTTGGTTGATGATGATACGTGAAGCGCAGCGCGCCATTAAAATACGCTGTGAGAAGCTGCCACTTAATTAAATATTAAATATAAACTGCACTAATAGCAGTTGTTTTTTACTAATATTGAACGCCTTATTACGTGGAAATTCATTGCGTATTTTGCCCTGTGCGAGACTAGTGATGCCGGTCATCCGGATTTCTCGTCGGCTGTGCGCTGGCGTTAGTTCTCGTTTGAAGCGTATTTTTGTTTGTGAACGCGTTTTGGGCTGCGAAAGAGCCCACATACTTACGTAGGTTTCGTCGGTTTCGTTCGCAAATGTTTCACTCGCACGTTCAAATCGCAGCGATCGTAGGGGAAGGAACAGCGGTGCGGTAAGTTGCTGTGCTCGCACTTGTCGATCTGATCGTTCGAGAATTCAGTCAGCTGGTCTACGCTATCTTATTGCACTTTTCGCACGCAGTGGTCTGATATATGTTTTTGTAAAATACACGGTATCCGAGAGACAGTGTAACGTATAAAGCAGTGTTATGCCATCTATTGTATAGCCCCATTGGCCAGAGCCGCTTCCGCATTGCTCGCGTTATAACGGAATTGATAGCGCATGAGATTAACCTCTTCACAGGTTGCTTTGAGCCGGACCTGATGAATTTCGCTGCCAATGCGATTCAATGCCAAGGAAATCGCCGCCGTCGCATCACAGCCGTCGTACAAATTCGAAAAGGAGGGTGTGCTTTTCATCAAGGAGCGACAGGAAGGACTCTTCAGGCGAAATGATGGTAAACTGTCTTTTTTTTTTTTTTGCTTAATTGTATTCGTTTCTCTCTCTTGACCTGCTTACATATAGCCGCCTGTTGAAGAGAGTTTTGAACCATATTGCTGTCACGTGGGATGGAACTGATTTTGCGCGTTTTTTAATTAACCAGAACCTGAAGGCGCATTGGAGCAGACGCTTTCGTTCTGCCCGACGGATATTCTTGCCTAACTAATTACATTACTCTATCTTAACGCAGTCTTCACGGAACGGTGGTGCCGGTTAAGAGGCAACCTTTTCTTCTACTACAAGACGAAAGACCCGGTAAGTGTGTTTCTAGATTAGTCGTGCGGCTTTGGTTAGGAATTAAAACTGTCATACTCTGCGCGCTAAGTTACGCGATGTCTTGAGATGTAAATCTCATTACGAACTGCTACAGTCGCTGTATTTGTTTCGGTGTGATTTGGTGTAGGTATGAAAACGTGTGCCTAATTAACCATTATATTAACGCAATTCTTACCAAATTCAGAATGTGCCCCGAGGTTCATACTGAGACGGCTTCCAGTGTCAGCTCAAAAATGCATCGTCAAAGCATCCTCGAACCCACACTGAAAAAATGTAACCACACTTCTTGCAGGATCATTGAAGGTCACAATCAACAATTTCGCAGTTGAATTGCTGGTTGCAGGTAGATCCATTCTTACAAGATTCATTCCTACAAGGCTCCGCTTGATGACGCAGCGTGTGCAGTAAGAAGTGTGAGAGGAGCACGGTTGGGCATACATATTCCGGTGTTAGCAGTGCAATGTGTTGCTGCATTGCGTCAATGCTTATCGCATTAACATTAATTGGCGTTCATCATCAGATGAGTTGTATCGGTTTTCTTAAATGGTGAATGAATTTATGGGGCAGCAAACATACAAACAGGCTCGATGATTTGGTCTTTCCGTGTACTAGATGGATTAGCTGCTGTTGACACCCTCTTCGTGCAGCTGCATTGCTCCGCACACAGAACCTCAAAACCATCAACATCTCTGCAAAAATGGGATTGAATGTTGCACCTTGTCAATATGATAAGATTGCTGTGTTTATGGAACAAGCTAAAAAGTATGATACATAAGGGGGTTATTCTGTAAGTTTCCACTAAGTGGAATGTTTATTTCAGTGCACATTGTTAGGATAGAGCTTGAAGCCGGTAAGGCAGGCACCAATCATCACCTCCACCTCTCAAGCTCTATCCATTCAGCGCACGCTGAAATGAACAGTCCATTTAGCGTATACTTACAGAATACCCAACCTGATCGTCCACCCCACACTATACTCATGGACGACTTTCTGTGGCTATGAAGGGAAAGTTACGGAGATAAAGCGGATGAAAAAACAACTGCGATGACGTGGAATCGTTCCCCACCTGTGGCAAGTTGTTCTTTCGTCCACTTTCATTACGATTAATTAATTATTTCTTTAAATAAATTAGTAAGCACAAGTAATTTCCCTTATGTTGTTCTTAATGTCTTTGCTTGTTGGCTTCTTATGATATGACTAATAAAAATCGGGCCCCTCGGTTAACCCCCTTTCTTCTCGTTTATTACATAACGAGGGTCTCGAATCCAGCAACATTGATGCCTTCAGGTAGCATGTGTGGGTTTATTGACCAGTTGCCTTCACCCAGAAAGATCACGTACTCGTGATGCCTGCAGCAGAAAAGACATTCGCCGTCAAGGTTTGTGAGTGGTGGTGCTGGCTAACACTCCCAAGGTTAGTTGTAGTAGTAAAAACATAAATACCCAAGAAAGTGGATGGGGAAACAGGACCGCGGTAGCTCAGTTGGTTAGAGTATCGCAAGTGTAATGTGAAGATGTGGGATTGTTCACCACCTGCGGCAGGTTATTTTTTCATCCACTTTTATTGCCATTAAATTTATCATTTCTTAATTCACTTAGTAAGCACAAGTAATTTCCCCTATGTTGTCCTTGGTGTCTTTGTTTGTTAGCTTCTTATGAAACAAATAGTTATGTCGCACATTCACTTCTTAAGTTGCAACTTTAGAAAACAGAATACATGAAGTGGAAAATTCAAGAAAGAGGGCATTATCAATTCCCTTATGAAAAAGCCTAGTGATGTGCCTTTCTCTCTCCAGCATCTATCATTTATCTAATTTTTCGAACCTGACTTGACTCAATGGAGTATCACATTTTCTGCAAGCCACTTAGTCAGTGGCTAAGCATTCTGTTGCTGACCATAAAGTCATAAGTTTGATCCCTGGCTGAAGTAGTCGCATCTTGATTGGGGTGAAATGTAAGAACACTTGTGTGCTTAGGTTTAGGTCCTCGAAATCAATTTCAGGGGGTCAAAATTATTCGGGAACTCTTCTATAGTGTGGGTTATAACACAATCTGTAGCTTTGGGATATAGAAATCCCATACATCAACCAAAGCTGCAGGCCAATTTGAACAAGTTATAGAGTGCTAAGTGAATAGGTTGTCTTCCGCCTTGTACACTTTTTCCTGATTTTATGGCTTTCAACTCCCATGTGAAAAAGAAAAAATTATGATTTCTGCAACAGACACCAGCATATTGTACATGTATGAAACCTGCCTCTGAAATCATCTTGTTTTCATCACACGACTAGTAGCTGACAAGACATCGTGGGAGAGCTGTCATGACCAGCGCCAATGTCTTAATCAATTAAGCACTCTTCTCAAAGGCAAGAAGCACCAGCTCGGCTCTCAGTACAAACCTGTGTTTACACCTGGCATAGCTAATGGATGCAGCATATGCGACTAGTACCTGTAAGCTGAAGTTGCAGGCGAGATTTGTCTGATGTGAATAACTCCTATCATATTTAACATCTCAGAAAATAAAATATAGTTGGCACAAATCTAAAGTACTCTTACTCCATTGCAATGAGAAAATTCTTAAATCTTAAATACCCTTAAATATTTTTTCCATCCAAAATGTCCTCTGCAGATCGCATTTTTGTCTCAACCATGCCTATTTTCGAGGGGAATGATCACATAAGGAGGTGCTGTAGTGTGCTGAGTAGCTGTAAACGGAATTGTTTTCGTGTATTTATTGTTATTCTTTTTTTCCAGCACTAACCTCCAAATTTTATATAAGTACCAAGGTCCTAACTTTCTTGCATCTTTCTCCGCACCGATGTGGAAAATATTTCAGTTCAGATTTTGGGAAATGTGTTCAGAGGAAGCACAAGCAAAAGAAGGAGTCACACATTGTGCTGTGTGAGTGCTTTCCATGTGCTTTCCAAACAAAAATCCTCATCCACACACTCACTCTAGCTCGGGTCTTCCAAGGTCTTGGAAGTGAAAAGCATTATTCCCATCGGGAGATGTATTCTCCCCAACCCTGCTCACATTATTCAAAACATATTATCGCAATCTTTCCAAATTCTTTCAAGTGGAAGCTCCTTGCAATGCTCATGGGGGTCCTGTTTGTGTTACAGTGACATTCCCCTGCAAATAATTACTACAGCGGGTGTGTGGGTGAGGGTTTTCATTTGGAAAGCAACTTTTCAGGGGTGTCCAGCTTTACAGGGAAGGTATTTTCGGACAATCACTTTCGGCGATACTAACCTTTACCCGTGACGTAGCCAATAATTGTGCACTGAATGTGATATTGCGAAAAGTGACCATTCGAGAATACGTCTCCATAGTTCCGCTAATTGTCCCTCAAGTAGCATTAATGCAGTACTTTGTCCGCACAGTTCTGTTGGCTGAAGTCGGTGACATCCATGAAGACGATAAAAATTTTATTGCTTTTAGAGCAGATGGAATGTGCAGAAATGAAAGCGGCATAGAAAAGGGGGCGGTTACGTTTAGAAGCTGCACTGTACACTATGAGGGATGTCGTAGGAAAGAGCTTTGTACTAATTTTGACTTTAACATGTGCAGTACCCATGGAATGAAATGCGACAGGGAAATTTTAAATAGAACAACCCCTAAGTGCAGTTACTCGGGAGTGCGATGTCATGCTGCTACGCATCTGGTCATAATAATGCGAAGCTTTACCACTGTGGTGGTCTCTGAAGGCGACGTGGACTCTTAGCATAAGAGTGAAAACAACGCCAGTGTAACACGAACTGAAGATGAGGCAAAACGAAAGTATGCATATTGGTTAAGCCTAAAGTGATGCATATTATTCCTTGAGTACAGTACCTTAATTCAGGCACATCAGTGTTTTTGCCTGTTAGCCTATTCAGAATGTGGCTGCTGAGGCCAGTAATGAAGACTGAAACCTTGTACCCAACTGCAGAACGCAGTGACCACTGAGTCATCAAGGCTGATCTCCTGCCAATCAGCATATTTCACTTTACACTGTGGTGCTTGTAAATCTCAATATGAGTAGTATCTGTCTTCAGCATTGCATATGACTCAATGCTTATTATGCATAAGCAACGTGTTCATGTTGGGTAATGAATATGTGGCAAGTTACTGCCTACAAAGCAGGCCATGTGTTCAGCTAGTGCCACTTGGTGTATAGCTTTATCTAATTAAGCAAACAGGACAATGTTGAAGCCGTTAGCACTTTCTGCCATTTGTTGCACAGATTTCTCCTTTATGCCTTGTTTTGCATGAAGACCACAAATTGTAATAATCCAAGGCATGTTTTAATGAACAGTGGTCAGTGTAACATATATTTCTCATATTGTTGATGAGCAAAACGTGAACAAGGTGAATGCAGGAGCCAACGTTTCGACAAGTGGACTTGTCTTCTTCAAGGCTTTGAAGAAGACAAGAAGAAGGCTTCAAGGCTTTTCAAGGCCTTGAAGAAGACAAGTCCACTTGTCGAAATGTTGGCTCCTGCATTCACCTTGTTCACGTTTTGCTCATCGTCTTGAATTTCCATCTCCCGCGTTCCCCGTCTTTTCATATTGTTGACGGCATACTTAATTATTACTTTTATTACTCTGAAACATTATAACACTGCTCCTAATCTGCCTAGCAGCCTCCTGCCATCTCTCCTTAAAAACATATTCCGCTGTTTAGTGTGTCGTCTACAATTGGACATTTGAATTTTATTCCTCAGAATCACAAGCACAAGGAGAGCATAATCGTGCTTGAAATATGCTCCATCAGTCAAGGACATTTCTTTTTAGACCATTACTGTAAAAATCTGATGTTAGGGATGAAGCCTGCTGGAAGAAAAGCATCTAAAGATGAATGCTTTGAAAGTTGCCGACCTTGTCATTGTGCAGCCACATTGGTGGCTTCTGTTCTTGTGCTGTTATTACTACTTATGAACAGCTCAGATTTTGATAAGCACTCCATGATAAACAAACAATATTTTGCCTGTGCCTCTGTCATTTTTCTAGTTTGAGGCATGGAGTTCACATTTAGGAATGCTATGAAATTGGCTGATCAATTCAGAGCCTAGCTCTATATTGTGTGCTATGACTGACACTGAAAAAGCAGTGATGCACTAAAGATAAGTTTTCAACAGATTGATTTATCAGCAATTAAATTGGGACATTCTGTGCAGAAATATGCACAATTATTTTCAGCCTGCTGACTGCAGCAGTCCAGTCTACAAAGCATGCAATTGAATGTGTGTCATATTGACGGGAAAAACCTGGCTTGGTGAGCTGTGAAGGAGGTAAAAAAAACAGAAGGCACACTTTTTATTTTTGCAGTGTTCTGAACCGGTTGGAGTGATTGTTCTCGAGCGACATTCTGTGAAGGATGGCCCCATTTCCGGAGGCCTCTATTGTTTCACCATTGGTGAGTTGTGTTTGCATGACATCCCGGGTCAATCTGCTCTGGGGAATAAACCTGGCCTACATAATTCTTTATTTTAATTCTTTGCTATAGATTAGCTTATAAAGATATTGGAGGTGTTCAAACTTTAAAGGTGTGCCTTAATCCTGAAAAATTGTGCAACCGTGAATGATGACTTTTGTTATTTTCCACCATGCTGAAAATAATCAAAAAGATAGAGCAGTGTGCTTGTGTTTGTCTTGTTCGTTATGTTGATTTGTAAACATCCACATGGCTTCTTTCTTTCTCTCTACCATGTTGTTATAGTTAGACAACACTTTATTATTTTTTTTGTACTGCATTTATTCAGTTACTTGTATCATCTGACATCATTGAGCTTTGGTATTTGTAAGGAAGATAACCAACGTGCGCACAGAGTCAGCAGCATCGGCAGCATCAAGCGCGCGGCAGAGGTTCGAGATCGGGAACTGCTCGGTGCATGCTAGAACCGGCGATCGCTACGAACCCCAATAAATCTCCTTTATAAGTGGTGGAGCCGTGCTGGGTAACATTCCATTCTACCATCCTGGAACTCCGTTCTCAGACGCTACCCTCCGCCATGCCGGACGCCGACCAGCAGACTCTTCCATCGCCACCCGCCCTTGGCACCGTTCGCCAGCATGAGCCTCCCATCTTCAGCGGAAACGATGACAACGACATTGAAGAGTGGCTGTCGTCCTACGAACGGGTGAGCGTTCACAACAAATGGAATGACTCGGACAAACTGGCCTACGTATCATTCTACCTCGTGGGCGTGGCCAGTCTCTTGTTCAGAAATCCCGAGAGGGATATCCGAACGTGGTCGGCGTTCAAGATGTCGATTACAGAAGTATTTGACCGACCCGCCGTCAGGAAACTCCGAGCCGAGCAGCGTTTGCGTACACGCGCACAGGACACGGGTGAGACGGGTAAAAACTGACTGACTGACTGACTAACTGACATTCACCAGCTATATAGAAGACGTTCTAGATTTGTGCAGGCGCGTGAACGTTGCCATGACGGAAGTGGAAAAGATCAAGCATGTCATGAAGGGAATCGATGATGACGCGTTCCAGATGCTTCTGGCCAAGGACCCGCGCACTGTTGGCAACGTCATCAGCTTGTGCCAGAGCTATGACGAATTACGTAAGAAGCGAGCTCTGACAAGGCGACATCCCACTCCAAATGCGGCGTCGCTCTGCAGCCTGACCACCGGCCAAGAACAAGCCTCCTTGATAACCCAAATCAAGGATTTTGTCCGCGAAGAAGTCGCACGACAGCTATCTTTGGTGTCCGTTACTCAGGAGTCTGCCAGCACTTTGCCGTCTCATCTCCGTAATGTGATCCATGAAGAGGTCGCGGAAGCGCTGCCGGCTGTTCACCAGCAGGACGTCGTGACTACACCAGTCACTTATGCTACGGTTGCTGCAATGGCCCCTCGCACTCTGCCTGTGCGTCGCTTCCAGCAGCCTGTGCAACGCCCTCCCCCTCCCGTCTCCTGGACCAACACTGCCGTCGCTAACCCGTGGTGTAAGCCGGACAATCGCCCTATATGCTTCGCATGTAGGTATCCCGGTCATGTCGCAAGGTTCTGCCGCCGCTGATCGCAGGCGTTCGATGACGATCACCGAGCACCCTATGTGCCACCTGATTCAAATGCGCCTTACCCAGCGACCCATCAAATGCGCCTTACCAAATGCGACCCATCACCAGCTCGCTCCCAGACTGATCGCTGTCCTCGTTTCGAACGCCTCCGATCGCCCTCTCCACGTTGCCGATCGCTTTCCCCTATGCGTCGACGACCCATCGCTAACGAAGAGGGAAACTATATGACGCAGTTCCCGAGGCAAGAACTGCGCAAGTGTCGACATGCCGAAGTCCTCCTCCTTTACCAGCCAATGTCATTGATGTGTTTATCGAAAATGTCGCTACAGTCGCCCTCATCGATATCGGTGCCGCTATTTCAGTTATGGATGCCAGGTTTTGCCGTTCGCTTCGCAAAGTGATGACGTCTCTGTCTGGATTGTCGCTTCGAACAGCGAGTGCTCAACCCATTTGCCCTGCCGCTGCTTGTACTGCCCGTGCGACCATACAGAACGTTTTGTACACGATTGAATTCATAGTTTTTCATCGTGTTGCCGCGCCGTTATTCTAAGATGGAATTTTCTCTCACGCCACAATGCCATCATCAATTGCGCTTGGGCTGAGATTGAACTTTTCCGCCTTGATGACGTGGCCTCCGTCGATGCTCATCCTGCCGCTAAAATTGTCGTGAAAGAAGACACCTGTATTCCCCCGTGCTCTTCAGCATTCGTACCAGTCTTTTGTAGTACCATATCCGACGGGACGGTCATCTTCATGCCCTCTCATCACTTTGTTACCCGAAAAGCGCTTCCTTTGCCCTTTGCAGCTCTTGATTTTGCCGCCGGTGTTAGCACGATGCCCATTTACAATCATCTTTCATCGCCGCTCTCACTGCTCTGCCACGAATGCCTTGGTTACGTCGAGTGAGTCGATTCAACACGAATTGTCTCTGTCCTCGACGAAGTGCCTTCTACTGCCGTCCATGAACTGAGTGTGCTCTCCGTACCCGATTCAACATGGACTGGTGTGTTCAGCCCATTCATCGCCGAAGATCTGACGCATTCGCAGCGATCTCAACTTCTCGCAGTCCTTCAGCACTTCCGCCGTTCTTTCGACGTTGCGCAAACATCTCTTGGCTGTGCATCGACGGTCGAGCATTACATCGACACTGGCTCTCACTCACCGCTGCGACAAAGACCATATCGCGTGTCCACTGCGGAATGTCGCGTCATTGCAGACCAGGTCGATGACATGCTCCGTTGAGGCGTCATTCAACCTTCCCTAAGCCCATGGGCCTCTCCCGCGGCCCTCGTCACAAAAAAGGACGGTTCCATCCACTTCTGTGTTGATTTTCGACGGTTGAACAAGATCACGCTGAAGGATGTCTACCCATTACCATGCATCGATGATGCTCTGGATTGTTTGCAGGGAGCTGAGTTCTTTTCTTCGCTGGATTTGCGGTCAAGCTACTGGCAGGTTCCGATGGCAGAGGCCGATCGCCCAAAAACTGCCTTTGTTACACCGGACTGCTTGTATGAATTCACCGTCATGCCTTTCGGACTTTGCAAACCTGCTACGTTCGAAAGAATGATGGATAATTCTGCGTGGCCTCAAATGGAAAATCTGTCTTTGCTATCTTGACGACATTGTGGTGTTCGCCCCTGATTTTGCAATGCACCTGCTCCACCTCCACCACGTACTCACTTGCTTGACCAACATCGGGTTGCAACTTAACCTGAAGAAGTGTCGATTTGCTGTTCGTCAGCTCACAATTTTAGGCCATGTCGTGTCAAAGGAGCGTATTCGCCCGGATCACGAGAAGCTACGTGCTGTTACTGCGTTCCCAAAATCTACCACTATGAAAGAGCTACGCAGTTTTATCGGCCTCTGCTCTTACTTCCGGCGATTCATTCGAAACATTGCGTCAATTATATCGCCTCTCACGCAGCTCCTTGGTGGCGCTAGAGATCTCTCATCATGGTATCCAGCGTGTGACGACGCCTTCACAACCTTGCGCCATCTTCTCACGACGCCACCCATCCTTCGCCATTTTGACCCTCAAGCGCCAACCGAAATCCATATCGATGCAAGCGGTGTAGGCCTTGGCGCTGCGTTGGCACAGCGTCACGTTGGCCACACAGAATACGTCGTCGCATACGTGAGTCACACGTTAACCAAGGCGGAGTCCAATTAGAGCGTTGCAGAAAAGGAGTGTTTGGCCATTGTGTGGGCGCTTGGCAAGTTTCGCCCATATTTATACGGCCGATCGTTTGATGTAGTGACCGACCACCACGCACTATGTTGGCTGTCGACGCTCAAAGATCCATCGGGCCGCCTTGCCCGCTGGGCATTGCGAATCCAAGAATATGACATCCGCGTGGTTTACCGTTCCGGGCGAAAGCACTCCGACGCTGATGCACTATCCCAATCGCTGCTTCCCCCGAAGGCCAGTCACGACTCCTACTGCGAGTGCACCTTATCCTCTCTGGACGTTGACACTATCGCTGCTGCACAGCGTAATGATCCCTGGACTACATCTCTGCTCGACCTTCTCTCGGATACGTCGAAAGCTCCGGTGTCACGTACGCTTCGGCACCATGTTCCTCATTTTGCGATTCGAGACCAGCTACTATATCGACGCAACTATGCCCCAGAGGGACGCACCTGGTTACTCGTCATTCCGAGAACCTTGCGATCAGAGCTCTGCTCCTCGTTCCACGTCGACCGTCAGTGTGTCCACGCGGGAGTCTTCAAGACCTACGAAAGACTTCGACACCGCTATTACTGGCGGGGAATGTACAATTTTGTTCGAAAGTTCGTCCGCTCTTGTCATGAGTGCCGATGCCGCAAAGCGCCACCACACAACTCCGCCGGTGAACTCCAGCCTTTACAATGCCCATCCCGACCCTTTGATCGCGTGGGCATAGACCTCTACGGGCCACTTCCGTTGACTGCTACCGGCAACAGGTGGATAATCGTTGCGGTAGACCACTTAACCTGTTATGCGGAGACTGCTGCTCTACCAAATGCTGCAGCGCAGGAGGTCGCCAGTTTCATACTTCGCCGTTTTCTCCTTTGTCATGGAGGTCCGCGGGAACTTTTAAGCGACAGAGGCCGCGCCTTCTTATCTGAAGTCATCGAACGACTGCTTGCTGAATGTGTTATTGTTCATCGTAAATGCACTGCTTATCACCCACAGACTAACAGTACCACGGAATGCTTTAATCGAACTCTTGGTGACATGCTCGCCATGTATGTCTCACCTGATCACTCTAATTGGGACCTAGTTCTTCCACTTGTCACCTACGCCTACAACACCGCGACTCAGGCCACTACCGGATTCTCACCCTTTTACCTTTTTTACGGCCATCATTCTTCGCACACAATTGACACCATTCTGCCCTACCGGCCGGACCCATCCGCATGCCTGCTGATTGCGGAAGCCGCCAGACACGCCGAGGAATGCCGCCAGCTGGCTCGCCGATTCACCTCGGACGACCACAACCGTCAAAACGCCGTTCACGATGCCCAGTACTCTACTCCCACTTTTCTCCCGGGCACTCTCGTCTGGTTGTTAGTGCCACACCGTACGCCTGGGCTCGCTTCAAAACTCCTTCCGAAGTATGACGGGCCATACCGCGTTCTCGAGAGAACATCACCCGTTAATTACCTGGTTGAGCTGCTGACGCTGCCGACCGACATGCGACGTCGTAACCGCGAAGTCGTTCACGTTCAGCGTCTCAAGCCGTATCACCATTCTACCGTCCTTCCAGAAAACTAAGTCGCCAGGATGGCTGCTTTATTTCCGCGGGGCCATTGTAAGGAAGATAACCAACGTGCACACAGAGTCAGCAGCATCGGCAGCATCAAGCACGCGGCAGAGGCTCGAGCTCGGGAACTGCTCGGTGCATGCTAGAACCGGCGGTCGCTACGAACCCCAATAAATCTCCTTTATAGTATTAATCATTTGGCAGTTTTTCTTGGCCACAATGAACATGTTGGACAGAATAATGTGAAAGGTGAGGGAGTGCATTTAAAGAGGCACTCTTGCACACTGTGCAGGCAAGAAACAGTGTGTCGAAAAACATTGAAAATAATAGACATAGACTCGGAACTGAGTTTTATTACTTAAGGTGAAATGTCACATATATAGGCCACTTCACTTGCATTGCACTTACACTTGTGCAGGTTACACTTATAAAAACTCTGGCATTGTTATATCCAGTTATATGCACGGACTATTTTATTATAGCGGTATTATGAATTCCTTCAGCTGTCAAGATGACTAAGTCCAACCATGCCACACTGGAAAAATGGCCTCTTTACACAAAATTTGTAATTATAGTAGTACGTATTTGGTCTTTGTAGTTGCTTCAGGCAACCACATGGAGCTTGTCTTAATGTTTCTCCAGCACTCATTACACTCATAAGGCATTAACAACAGTGATAAAGAGTTCTAGTGGCATCATATTTCTTTTAACGTAATACTGCTCTTACTGCAAAGCTGGTTTTGTTTTGGATATTGTAAGTGGTACTGTGACATAAAGATGAATGTAAAGGGGGCCATCTGTTGCCTCCAAGGCAACAAGACATGAAGACAATTTTAATGAGTGTGAACGTGTGCGTCTATTTTTGTAGACAATGTCATTATATGAAATAGAAGAGCACATTAACCATGCCAGAAACATTGTTTAAAGGTATCTTTAGAAAAAGATATTAAGGCCCATCGAACCAGAACCTTAGTTACACTGTTAAGACCGGAAGCTATTTACCTATAATATGAAAACAGCACAAGAACAGCTGTCTTCATCATTTAAATCCATAGCAAGAAACTCAGTTCAGATGCTATAGCTGTTTCTCAGTTTAGGTCTGATTTACACATGGGGGTACTACAACAACAAGGTCATCGTGATGTAGCTGCTGCAACGACTCCGTGGCTGTGCCATTCTGCTGCTGAGCACAAGGTCATGGGCCTGATTCCCAGCCACAGCAGCTGTATTTCGATGTGTTCAGGTTTAGGCACACTTCAACCCTCAGGTGGTCAAAATTTATCTGCAGGGTGTTAAATCCAACAATTTAATTTCATTTTTGAAGTGATCATAATGACAAGTCATAGCAACGAGAGTGGATGTTTGGCTGCGTTGGTATTGCATTGCTAGATGTAAGAGCATGAAAAGAGACAGAGCTTAACACCACAGTGCTGGGGTGTTCAGTTCCCTCTCTGTGTCTGCATGTTTTGCACCCCTACTTTTAGCAACTAATATAGCAACAAGCCATAAAAAGAAGTTGTTAAGAATACCAAGTGGGGTTACAAATTTTTTATACTTCTGAGGCTTGTTATTTGGTATGTGAGTTATATGTGCCAAGATGTGCTGTACCTGCAATGAATCAGCCCTGAAATTGCTGTGCAGCCTTTGAAGGGGACGAGCTGGCTACACACATGGCAGCCCAAGGCTCGTCGGAGCGCGAGGCATGGACAAGCGTGCTACGAGACTCTAGCTACGAGCATGTGCGCGAGGAAGTGCAAATTCTCCGTGCTCGTCTCCTGTCACGTCAGCGAGAGTCCGATCCTGGCCTGTACAGCTGGCCATCTGGGAAGCGCTCGCAGGATGTGGACACGTCTTCTAGTGAGTCAGCAGCAGGCGTTTGGAGGGGCTGCATTTTTTTTGGTCGGAGTCATATTATATTGCAAACTGCAAGTCCTAGTATTCAGTCCATTTGGTTTGTTTCAGGAGACTAAAGCTTATTTTAGTGCAGTTAGCATTCCTTGCCTACTTCAGACATATTGAGTCTGTCTGTCTGTCTGTCTGTCTGTCTGTCTGTCTGTCTGTCTGTCTGTCTGTCTGTCTGCCTGTCTGCCTGTCTGTCTGTCTGTCTGTCTGTCTGTCCGTCCGTCCGTCCGTCCGTCCGTCCGTCCGTCGGAGTCATATTACAGTCGAACCTGGATATGTCAATCCCACATGTAACAAATTATTGTGTAGAATGAACAGCTGTAAAATCCCATCAAATTTGTTTACAATATTTTTATTTTGTATATCAAACTACTTATTTATCAAACTTTTTGTGATTCCCTTCAGATTATATATCCATGTTCAACTCTATTGCAAACTGCAAGTCCGTCTTTCTGTTTGTCTGTCTTTCTGTCATGCCGACACAGAGTCCCATGTTGTGTAACAGCTTGGGGAACTGGGTGTACTTGTGGTTGTGATGCTGTAGGGATTGTTCCATTGTTGTCATTCCAGCTTTGTAATTTGATTTTCGTCATGCAATCATCATCAACCCTTCTATGCTAATCCAGTGGCCCTAGTTGTTTAATATCTTGGGCCATTAGATAGGTGCTCATGGTTGTGACATCGTCATAGTTGTTGCATCGTCATCATTACATCTTTGTCATATGACTTTCGTCATGCCATCATCATCATGTCTTTGCTGTTATACAGCCGTCATGCATTCGTTGTCAGACCGCTGTCGTAATGCCGTCATCAACATACTGCCTTTGTTGTTCCATCGACGTTATTCCTTCTTCATCATTTCATCGTATTCACTGCATTGACCGTCATACAATACTTATTCCCCCCAACTCATGGGCAACTTTGGCAAGCCATAGCTAACTGGGACTATAGCGGAATATGTGAAATATAGCTGAAGTTACAGAAATATCAGAATGCACCACTACAGATCTTAAAGGGGCCCTGAACCACTTTTTATCGAAGTGTAGGAATGCATTTGAAGTTAAAATAGGCTATTTCAGAAATATTTCACCGCAAAAAGTAGTTCAGTGTGCTTAGCAGAAGCGCAGTTATTGGCAGTCAAATACTGCCTCCACTGTGCTCCTGTTCCTTCTTCAATGCCTTGCACTGCGAAGGCTGCGGCGCAGTGGGGTATGCCCACAACACTCCGCCTTCCAAATGTCATTGTGACACACAGTTCAAATTTCATTTTGGATATTAACATAGACGCCACGACTTCCGCCTTCAGTGCCTACGACATGCTAAACATAAGCCAAACATGGTTGTCCTCAGTGAACCAGAGTGCGCTTAGCCAGTGGACTCTAGGCGGCAACCCGTGGTGGCCACAATATCTACGCCATGTAGCCATTTGCAACTTGGTGTCAGCTATCGTTGAATAGCAGCTGGATAAGGGAATGACGAAATAAGCATCCACTGACCCGTCCAGAAGAGAGGGAAGACAGGGCCTTCTGTTGAAAAGAAAGTGTTTGTAAGAAAGGTGACTTCGCAATCTGCTTGCTAGCACCACACACTGCGTATGACAGCAAAGCTTGGCTGAGATGTCCACAGCAGCGTATGCTACCTGTGGACTATGTTATTTCACCAAGCCCCAGGGGTGGTTCAGGACCCCTTTAACCAAACGGGATTTCATGAATATGATGTGTTGCTACATATCTTGAATGCTAATCACATTACCATCAACAGTCATCGTGAAACGAGCTCTGCCACGACCTTTTATTTCGAGTTGGTTTGAGCTTTCTCCTAAAGCACAAGCAACATTAACCCAGTAGATATTTTGAACTGAGGAGGCAGAGTAACCAAGAAAAATAAGTGCAATATTTTGAAGTAACTGGAAACTGTTCTTATGGATGTGTAGTCAAATTTTAACAAAATCTGTGAATCCTATAGGTAGTCTCACTTAATAGGGTTCATGCAATGTCATAAACCAGTTGCTGTGTTCAGGAAAACATAAGTAAATGTCAGGTCGTCCAGGCTCATCCATTTGCTCTTTGGTTCTTAGCAAGATATAGCACAAGATATCAGCACAAAATTAATCTCATACCATATAATGATGCTCTACGTTGATGCTATTTTGCAGGCAAAAAAGACCCACTTCAAAATGAGCCATTCCTTGAACTTGGGCTTGGTGAGTGAAAAGTCACTTTTGTACTTTGTGATTTCAAATAAGACAGTTATTTCTCTCTATTTATTTCTGTGTGTGTGTGTGTGTGTGTGTGTGTGTGTGTGTGTGTGTGTGTGTGTGTGTGTGAGAGAGAGAGAGAGAGAGAGAGAGAGAGAGAGAGAGAGAGAGAGAGAGAGAGAGAGAGAGAGAGAGAGAGAGAGAGAGAGAGGTGGGGGGCCCTTTAGAAGTAAAAAAAAAAAAGAAAAACCAGACTAGGCCACTGCATTAAGGTATGATGACACTTTGTGAAGAAACATTTTTATTTTTGAGAAGGACATTATGGGACTTCTGTCCCTTGTTGGAAATATTGTTTTCATGCTATTTTTGTGGTCAGTGTTATCAAAAACATTTCGTAATTTCGTTATTCAATCTTTTTTATAAAACAATTCAAATTTGCCCCTTGCACCAGCATTTCTGCCTTTGAAGCCAATTGCACTATTTCATAATGCTTTGGTATTTATGCAAGGATACCTATGAGCTTTGCAATGTTATACATGCTTTGGGAATTATCAATGAAAAACTAAACACAGATGCACAAAAACTAGCTTTTTGCAAGCCTATGATCAGAGATAACAGGCCACAAAATAAAGTATTGTAGCGTTCCTAACTAGAATGGCAGCAGAAATGACATTATCTCAGTGAGACGGGTGTCGTCCGCCATTTTATTCCAACTTCTTCGTTCTCACTTCTCCCCTAGCCCATTTCTTCGTCTTCTTTCATGCATCCAGTGCAGACCGCTTCACTCTTCTGGACTTCTTTTAATTACACCTCCTGGGGTAATACTTGAATATGTTTCCAATAGAGGCGCACTCCGTTTGACCCGAGGCTCCGGTGTTCCATACATTCTTCAATATTCCATGCTGGCATGCAGTCTTAATCACTTGAAAGGGTACGCAAAATTTAGAATTTGAAGGCACAGCTCCTTTCCTTACAAGGACATAGTCTCCAGGTTGTATGTCCGGTATCTCGCTACTGTGCCTTTTATCAAAGTTTCGCTTCATGCTGCGCTTGTAGACCTCCTGTTCTTTGACAGTTTTCCTTCTGCGAGTTCGAGGTTCTCTAGGAGGCCTAGCTTATGATCTGCAGGAAGTATGGGCGCTGTACCCGAAGTTGCAAAATGAGGGCTGCAGCCTAAACCAGTGGTGTACGATCTGTTGTGATGTTTCACAGCGGCCTCGAGACAGCACTTCCAGCCACCGGCAAAGTCTGGATACATCTTCCGATATTGTTTGATGTCTCGTATGGCACGTTCTGCTAGGCCGTTTGCTGCCAGGTGGTATGGAGAAGAATACTTGATCATTATGCCGTGCTCCTGTTCCCACTTTGTTAATTTGGCACTCCGGAAAGCCGGCCCGTTGTCGCAGACGAGCGTCTTTGTGTGTTTAAAACATTCAGCCTTGAGGAGATCTATTATGCTCTTTGCGTCTTCTTTGCCAGCTTTAGCCGCAATCGTCCTTGTGCACTCATCTATGTAGAGCAAGAAAGCTTGCGTTTGCTTGACTCCTTCCCCCTTCTTTTTGAGCTCCCCGAAGTCCAAATGAATTACTTCGAACAGGACGCTTGAATATTCAGGGTCTGTCATAACGTCTGTCGATTGCTTGAATTTAACTTTGTTCACCTAGCAGAAGTGGCAAGTGCGGATGTAATGGCAGATGTCGTTTTTCATGCCCGGTCGTGTGAATCTCGTGAGCAATTTCTTATAAGTGCACCAGAAGCCATCATGTCCGCCCGATCCAGGAGTGTCGTGGTATAGATGAAGAATCCTTGGAATCGTAGTTGGTGGTACGTGATACCTTCCATTGATAAACTGGAGCTCTTCTGTACCTTCCCACAGCTTAATATGATTGATTGCCTCTGGATTCTTGCTTGATTCGTGTACAACTAATCTTGATAGTGCGTCAGCGTCAGTGAGGAGTGGGCCAGGGCGGTGCGAAATTACGAAATCAAATTGTTGCAGATAGTTCACCCATCTAGCAATGCAGCCTCTTGGCTGGGCCATGCTCAGAAGTTGAGTTAGTGCTTGATGGTCAGTGAAAAGTATGAATTTGGCACCTTCCAGGTAAGTACGAATGTATTGCACAGCTTTTAAGACGGCCAGAGCTTCCTTTTCTGTGGTAGAGTAATGGATTTCGGCGGGTTTCAGGGTATAGCTGTAGTACCGCACAACGTAGTGTTTGGTTTGACCAGCTTGTTTGAAGGGTTTCTGGTATAGAACTGCACCGGTAGCATAATGTGATGCGTCAGTGTTCAGCACGAAACGCAGAGAAATATCCGGTATTCGCAAGATGGGGTCCGACGATATTAGTTTGACAAGCTCACAACAGACAGCTTTGCACTTCTCGTCCCATTGAAAAGGCACGTCTTTCTGAGTTAAACTTGTGAGGCACCTTGTTCTCAGTGCATAGTCTTTGATAAACGCCCGGAAGTGTCCTGCTAGGTCTAGAAAAATGCACAGGGAGTGCAGGTCATAAGGCTTTACCAGCTTGGAGATTCTCTCTACTGATTCTTGCTTAGTGGTTTTAGTGTGTCTATCAAACACCCTGCCAAGAAATACTATGGTATCTTGAAAGAACGCACTTTTCTTGAAGTTGGCTTTGAGTTGGGCAAGACTGAGAGCGTGAAGAACTTTTGAAAGATGACTACGGTGTTCTTCCTTTGTCTTTGAGTAGATGATGATGTCGTCGATGTACACATTGCAAAATATGCCCAGGTAAGGTTTCAGAACGTCCGTCATAATCTTCTGAGACTACGCAGGGGAGTTTTCCCAACCAAATGGTAGGCGGTTGTACTCAAACAAGTCAAATGGGGTTATGAACGCGGTGTACTTCTTCGTTTCTTCACTCAGTGGAATCTGCCAAAAGCCATTGCAGAGGTCTATTCGTGAAAAACAATGGCAACCACCAGTTTCGTCAATGATGTCGTCGGTTCTCGGCATTGGATAAGGTATCAATTCAGTTTGACGATTGAGAGCCCGGTAGTCTGTGTAGAGGTGGAATGTCCTGTCTTCTTTTGGTGTAATAGTTATAGGAGAAGCAAACGGGGATACAGAAGGCTGGATGATACCTGTGTCCAACATTTCTTGCAACTTCTTTTTCAGCCACACCTTTTTATCTCTGGACATATTATAGGGGGTTCTACGAACCACTGTGTTATCTGTGAGCTCGAAAGGAATGACGTGATTTTATTGCTGGAGGGTAGCTACCCATGCATGTAAAGCGCTGGGTACTTAGTCTTGATGTCTTCCTGGTGAAAAATTAGCCTTGATACGCTAGGTTCTTCACCAGGATCTTTCTGTTCTTATCGTGTCTTCGGCCATTGCTTTGTCATCCCAATAGTGGTTTATCTTAAGTTTTTTCATGCCTGGATGGGACAAAAGAAAATCATAGGTGACATTGGGAATTGCCAATACGTCACTGGTAATAGCATGTCCTTGAAATTCAATAGCAAGGGTTACCCATTCACCCATTCCCATTCCCATGGATCAGTGACCATTACCCATTCATGGTCACTGACCCATCATAGGCTTGGACACGCAATGTTCTACCAGTGGGCAGACGACCGGCATCCACTTGAGTCTTGTTGATAATTGATATTGAAGCTCCACTGTCAACGAGAGCCTTCACTTCAATGCCATCTACCTTAATGGGGGCGTACAATAAGCTTGACAACACCAAATACACTGTCTCACTGAAGCTCTTTTTCTGGGCCTTGTGATCCACGGCAGACAGATTATGTGGAAGCAGGTTGCCGTGAACAGCGGTAATTGGTTCTTCACCATCCTCACAGTCATGATTGACGCTTCCCAGGGATTTGTTTATGAAGCTATCTTCACATTCAGATGACGGCAACGACTCTAGATGCTCACTCAGCTTACGAGAATCAAGTTGCTCTGTACCACCACCTGGCTGTCTTCTCAATGTAATTCTTGGCACTGAAGTCTGAAGAAAGTTCAGAAGGCCATCAGATGTTCTTGGACCTTTGAGCTGGACATGACTACGGATCTCGATACACAACCCTTGCGTTGCCAAAGCTACAACAGCAGAAGACAACAGCTTTGGTTCTGCAGAATATAATAGGCGACGCTTCTCAAGACAGTACTCAAGCAGAGAGCCACCTGTATACCTGAACTGTAGTGCCGCATCCCATCTTTCTACTGCGTTGCCTTCGAAAGCCGCTAAAAAGTTGCTTTTCCACAGTTCCCAACATGTTGTTCCATGATCCATGAGTTGCACATCATACCATTTTCTGGCTATACTGCACAAATAGCGGTGCATATTCAAAATCTTTGTGTCGTCAGAGAGCCACATATTCTTGTCACAGGCATACTCAACAAACCACAGCCAGTAGTGCGCACTTTGTGAGTTTCCTTCAGAAACACCCAGTTCAACAATGCCTCGTGCTGATTGCTCTCGACTAAGCGCTTGGATGAACGTTCTCATTATTTCGATCTGTTGCATAATGTGCCTTTGCAGTTCCATAACAGTCAAGTCTAGGCTCACCTTCCCGGCAGGCATTTCCTCTTTGAGGGTGCCATGTCGTATGGGTTCCAGAACGAGTTTGTTCAGTGTCTGCAGTTGTAGATCCACTGTCACCGATCCTGTTTGCATGAGGACTTGGCGGCTCATTGCAGCTTGTTGCAGCACCATGTTGATCAGCGCGGTAGAACTAACTTCGAGAGGAAGGTCTGTCGCTGGCTCACCGTGCACTTGGTATCGGTTGAACACAACGGACTCCGATGACGCCTGGTCGACGAAAAACGTCACCTGCATGGCTGGCATTTGAAAACTGTCAGCTGCGCCAAGATGTAGCATTCATAACTAGAATGGCAGCAGAAATGACATAATCTCAGCGAGACAGGTGTCGTCCGCCATTTTATTCTAACTTCTTTGTTCTCACTTCTCCCCTAGCCCATTTCTTCGTCTTCTTTCATGCGTCCAGCGCAGACCGCTTCAAGTATTATGAGTAGAATTTAATAATCCTAGTTCATTGCATGCCCTGAAATGTAATGAAACAACCTACAAAGTTTCAAAAGAAAATCTTCATTGGGAAGATTTTATCATTGATGCCGCAGCACAAACCAAACAAATCTGCATTTCGAGAAAAAACAAGAATAAAGAATATACCATATTTTTCTTGTACAAGTTGCACCCTTGTATAAGTCCCACCCCCCCCTAAAAACAGCCACTTTTGCAGAAAAGTTCATTTAAAGGTCGCACTTTTGCATAAGACACACATGTTTTAAGTATTGTGGGTTCGCACTCACGTATCCTCATCGCGAAATGCCATACTTACACGATCCTGACATGCTCAACTACTAAGTTTTGCTGATCTACCGAAGATTTTGGCCATCCAACAAAAGTCCGTTGCAGCTGATGCGCTTCAGCAGCTGCAACAGTGTGCTCAGGGGGGACATGAGGCAGCCGATATCACGGGTGAGCTAGGGGCGATATTCGGCGAGCATCTCGCTCTCGTTACCTATCGTGGCGGGCCGATGCCGCACTATCATCAGCAGTTGTCAGCATGGCAAAGCAGGAGGGCAAATTGAACATACACCTTGATGTGGGAGCCAAAACAAATGTTCGGAAAGCGAGATGCTTGTGCAATCTCACGGCATTGCCAAAATAATGGAGTAAGGGCTAAAATAGTGCCGTGATTCGATGCATGCAACCTGTTTCACACCATCTACACATGCATAGGTACGTAGAATGTGAGCTTGCGCATATGGCCAAGCATCTGTGCTCCCAGTGCTGCCGTGTAACACCTGCCACCTTCAGCAAATTCTATACATAAGACGCATCAATGAAAAGTTTGGAAGAAAACCGCATCTTATGTGCCGAAAAATATGGTAAGTTTCAGTTTCACCCAGCATGGTCTACCCTACAACTTACCCTGTAATTTTGGAGCAGCACAAGGTAGAAACATGAATTATTTTGCTATATTTAGAAGAGCGTGTGGGGTTGCATAAGATCACAAAATTAAGAAATGTAACCTTTTTGATGAAAATTTGTATTTCAATGTGTCCTCATCTTAATTCTGTTTTTATCGAAAAAGATGAATGCTCAAGAACAGTGCAGTGCAAGAAGAAACATCAGTGAGGCATGAGTGCTTAGGAGGTTGACACTTTGAACTGTTTTAGAGTCTTACCACATGGTAGCGCATTAGATACATAGGCATGCACTGATGATGAAGGCATTATCTATGAGATGTTTCAGCAGTACTGTATAATAATGATCGGGGATTTGACACAAAATAATAGTATTTGCTGGTCAGCAGTTGTAGCAGCAGTGATGAACAACGAAGTTTATCTGTATATTGTCAATGCAGTCATTAATTGATTTTCACTAATTTCTTTTTAATTGGTATCGACCTTAAGGGAACGTACTGTAATTGTGGAATCAAAGCAAACATTATGTAAAGCACAAGCAGTTGCAGTAAATCCTGTGCTTAGGCCAACTTTCCACAAATATGGGCTCAAGATGTGTGGCAACATATATTCTTCCAATTAACATGTTTCCACACGTTTAAACTGGAACAGCAACAGCAAGTGTCAGGTTACCACTTTGCTCCCCAACTTTTTAATGCCACTTTTAGCCCATAAAAGCTTCCTTTTATTAATTTTCTTTATGATATCAACAAGTGTGTTTTATTCTTCATTTACATTATTCGTTGATCCTAATCTCTTTATTACCATTTCTTTCCTGCTCCTCTAGCTTTCTTGCTCATATGTTTGCATATAGCTACACCGCTACAGCTACACTGCTGTATCTCAAGATTCAGGGCATTTTTCAATGTGCTTACACCATGGGTAAAGTTCTAATGAATTTAATGAATTAGTAAATGGACTTTTGAGAAATGCTTATTTTTTCATACCACATGCAGCATGTGACAACTTGCGCTGCGACGCTGATGGCCAAGCCCCCAACCCACTTGTTGTCGTTCTTACTGGAAGGCCTCGGCATGGACTGTGGAGCAAGTTTTCTCAGACAGAAGTTGTTGAAGTAAGTTTTCAAAGAAGCAGCACTTTAGACTGCATTTTTCACATTTTCATTTTTCATATTATGGTGCAGAGAAATACAAGCAGTCAAACTATATACATAATATATATTGCTGGTCTGCTGCAGCTTCTGGACATACCAACCGACCCTTTTTTTTTTGCATATCCATTGATCTTCTCATACCATTCCCTATATCAAATGGCGAAAATAGGTAGCTTGCCGTCACCGCGGGCTATACAATCCACTATGCCATTACAAGAGCCCTTTCCACCAGTCGCGGTACAGGCGTCGCTGACTCCTTGCCTCATGACATTATCTTAGACCACAGCACACCTCGTCAACTTCTCACCTATCACAGGCGATAGTTTATTGGCAAAGTCATCAACAGCTTACTTCCATGGTAGAAAAACAGCATTGAATACAGACAGACGGAAGAAACACCGGAGGGGTGATGACTGCGAACGGTTGCTTTGCTGTGCGTACACAAATGGAAAAGGGAGGGGTGAATGGGGAGGTGTGGTAGGAGGATGTGGGCCCAGGCCTCAAACACACAGAGATGGCACAATGAACACAGAGAAGCTTTAATAACACGGGGACGGGACTAGGATAACGTACACGATAACACACACACAGTTCCCTTCATGAGTGTCTGTCGCTTAGGTATGGTCAAGCTAAGCGTCAATATAGGAAGGCGTCCGATAGCGCGTCGGTATCACACACTCACGGCACGAAGAGGCGCAAAGATGAATCTGGAGCAGCGAGTGGCGCAGGGCTGGATGCCGGGGCGGGTGCCTGGCACACGACGAGCCACCCGCGTGACAGCTGGGTCGGGACGTCTGCCCGCCTCAGGGTAGACCGTTCGGAAGGCTTAGCTGCACCGGAACATGCCGGTGTCGGATGCTCGCCCAGCAGTGGAGCAGGCCGGTTGAAGCCCAAGGACAGCCCGGCCTGTTCTGCCAGCACACCCAGGAACACCGGCCTTGGGTAGACGAACTGCTCAGCTCGTTCGGAAGGCCAGCCCAGGCAGCTGAGGCAGATCGCATGGCTGCCGTCTCCGCCCAGACACCGGTCCTTCTCTTCCTCTTTGCCCGTCGCCGCCGCACAGCAGTCACACGCATTCGGCCGCGACATTCAAATAGTCCAAACTCCTATCACAGGAGGGAAACAAAGGGGTGAGGGTTTAAAATTCCAGTCGTGCATGGGTCTGACGGTAAAAACTGAAAAAATCATGATGATTAGTCAAGTAGAGATCTGTATTCCTTGTCGGTGAGGGCGGTTGAAGGGGAGCTGACGCATAATGGGCCTTTGCGCTTCATCATGAAGGTTTCAAGGATTTCACATGCTCGACTGTTTCAGTATTGGCGCAGAACCTTTGTGTCTTGAAGTACCAGCTTGTGCCCACAATTGGCACAGTGGATGGCGAGATTGCTCCTGGTCTTGTTTTTGACACAGTATGCATGTTCTCGCAACCGGTCGTTGAGGCACCCTCCGGTCTGCCCGATATACATTTTGCTGCACATGGTGCTGATCTCATAGACAACTTCCTTGCTGCACTGCACAGGGTGATTCTTACTGAATACACCATTGTGGGGTTGACTGGCATTTACTTTTCTGCATAAGGAGCCGAGTTTGTTGGGGGCCGAGAAGACGACACGAACCCCAGCACGCCCGGCTGCCTTTTTGATCCTGTGCGAAACGTCGCGCATGTAGGGGATAACGGCTAGTTTTGATTTCTCGAGTTCAGGCTGTGCCTTGTCCTTGGTATATCCGCATGACATGCTTGCGCTCGTGTGCTCCAGTCTGGTCATGTCACGTGCGGATCAGCTTTGTCCTGCACCAGCTTGACTAGCAGATAGTAGTCACACCCAGCTAGCGCATGTTGAGGGCTGTCAATAAATCAACGATGTCTGCCAAGGCGTCTAGCTGGCAGTAGCAAGGAGTGAATGCATGCTGGCAAGCATAAGTGTGGTCTGACTTAAAGTTTTGCATGGTTTGAGACTACTAGTTGAGCATTAAGAACTAATTGAAAAATCAAGGAAACAACATTTCAAAGCATTTTTATTGGGACAAAACTTACAAAATCTTACGGAAATGAAGGGTCTCGGAACCTTACGAATGGAACAGATAGAAACTGAGGTTCTTGCATATGTGAAAGTGCAAGAACTGCAAGCGCAATTTTTGGGTCAATTTCGGGCCCCTAAGTAGAACTTCCCCCAAATGTGGCTTGTAATAATTTGTCAAGAAAAGAGCCGAGGTAGCCATGTGTATGGATTTCTCTGAAGACAGTGGCAGCAATAACCTGCCTAGAAAAGTACCCTGTACTTGTTTCTCTGTGCAGAGGAGCAGCAACCCATGTTTCCTGACCACTGTGGGATTCCTAAAGAAGCAAGCATGTGCAACCACTGAAGTCAAGCTGTGTGTTTACGATGTCAGGGAGCGAGTCACGTCCACTGTGAGTGACAAGTTTTCATTTTCTTTATCTTTGTAGTGACACATTGAAGCCAAGTTGTCTAATGAAGGTATTTCCATTAATGTTTAGTTAATATTTTTTTTTTATTTCATGCGTGCTTGAAGCATGTGCAAGATAATGAGATAATTTATGGAACTTGCTTGCTCTGCCAAGTCTACTTTTGTGCGGCAGAAATGACAACAGCCCTTTTTATTTTTTTAGTGAATGGAGCAAAGGAGAAATTCTAGCCAAATTTATTGCTTATATAATTGGAGAACATTATAATGTGGTGAGAAAACGCTAACAGAAGTCTGCCCAATAACTGTGAATTTAAAAAGTCGGCAAGGCACTGTTCCCATTTGAAAATTAATGCCTTGGCTAAAAAATTAATGTCACTTGGATGGGTTCTATTGGGCATAAAATCACATAATTCCTTTTGACAAAGGGAAAATAATTGATTGATTCATCAATTGATTGATTGATAATTGTTCTTCATTGCTTTCAGTAGCCGAGTATGGAATTTTTGGGTGCTTTGCTTAGATGTGCCGGTTCCTTCGACAGTGGTGTTGTGGAATGCGTAGGGGCAATGGCAAGGTACTAGCCTTTTGTTTAGCTTTGACACTGCAGCAGTAAAGGCATCTCACCTTCACTGTGGTCTTCCCCTGTGTGAAGTTTCGGAGTGGTTGTAAACGAAGCTAAAATAAAGACTTCCCATGGTTTTTGCACACAGGTGTCAAGCAAATCAGCTTTTCAAAGCGGATACAAATCTACTCGAGTCTTTCTCTCGCATGGGTCGCACCCTCGAAATAATGCCCCAAATTTATGAAAAAAAGGGAAGTATGGGGTCCTTACACGAGAATATAAGACACAATGCAGGGACATTTTGGAGCTTCCTATTTACGCATATTGTGTGCTTGTCATTGCTGCTTTTCAGAAAACTCTGCTAGGTGAAGCCACATTTGCACTTGGCACACTAGTCCAGATGCCTGGCTGCTTCCTCCGTCTTGCCCTCATGTAAGCCTAACTTCTTTTAAAAATTTGGTCAGTGTTCTTTAACAGCACATTTGACTAAGAAGTGTTCACAGCAGGACAGAGAGAGAGAGAGAGAAACAACTTTATTGAGCCGAGCTCGACATCTTCTTAGACGCCGTCGATGGAAGTGGTTCCCTCTTCATGGGACCCATATGCTTCCCTAGCCGCCTGGCCCCTGGAGATCAGGACGAGCTGGTCTTCCAGGGTGGGGCTGGTTAGCAAGGTCTCCCATCGCTCGATAAGGGTAGATGAGGGATGGGGTAGGGTAATGGGGCAGGTAAGAGGTGGGGGGATTGCCTTGACGAAATTGCATACTGCAATGATGTGTTGGAGCGTGCCTAACTGAGTCTTGCAGACATTACATTCCTTCTCATACCTTTCCGGGTACATCTTGTTTTGAAGGTAAGCGTGCGGGAAGGATCCTGCCTGTATCTGCCTGTAGATCGCTTGCTGTTGTCTGCTAAGCTATTTGTGAAGATCGGGGTAACGGCGCCTCTCCATCTTGTAATGGTTCGTGATGTCCCTATAACTAATTATGGACTGTGGCTCACCTTCCTCTACCCGGTGTTCCATCTCTCGGGCTAACTGGTGGGCAAGTTGGTTGCCCTCCAGCCCAGAGTGAGCCAGTGTCCATATCAGCTCAACTTTCCTTTCAGGTACGTCGCGTTTACTCTTGAGAATATCTAGTGCCGCAAGAGACACCCACCCCTTTCTGTAGCTGTTATACACCTTTTGCGAGTCAGTGAAAATTCTTCCCTCCTTGGGCAGCACGACTGCTTGCGCTATCGCAGCCTCTTCTCCCACCTCCGGAAAAGACGTCTTGATGGAGGCGCAGGTTACGAGCACATCCCATGTCATAACTGCCAGCGTGGCTTTCAATGAAAAATTGGGTAACAAAGCATCTGTGAAGAGAGTGACCCCCTCTTCCTCTTCTACCATTTGATCTAAAGTCTCCGTCAAGGCCGCTATACGAGCCGCTCTGCGGCCGTCGTTACGACTCGACCTCATATTTCGAGGCAGCGGCTTACTGTCGATTTTATGCGCTCACAACCTGGGTAACGGCCCCGTTTCCTTCCGCTCTGCCTCTTGCCAGCCTAACTTGGCAAGAATGCGACCTCCCGCCGAAGTTTGACTGAGTCGAACTCTTTGATTAGACAGATGAGCTTCTATTAACTCTTCAACAACGTTGTGCTTGGCCATGCCGAGAAGCTTGTTGGTTGAAGAATGCTTTGGCATGCTCAGCGCCATTTTCGTTGCCTTGCGTATAATGACGTTCAACTGGTCCCTGTCTTTCTTGAGCAGGACAGATCCCTCTTTAGAACAAACTTTGCTTTAAGCCATAATCTCTTTATTTAGTTCGGTCCCAAATGTTCACTGTACTTCTGTCAGGATAAACTTCTGTGAAACAGTTCTGCTTAAAGAAATGTTCATCATGTTTGTCATAAAATGGTTTTGCTTATTTTTTTTATTGCAAAAGCAATACTGCTCGCACTTTCGGCCCATCGGTGGTCATGGCGCCTCCTTACACAGCTGTGCGTCATGTGACCGTGTGACGTCACGCCAGACCGAGAGATGGGGCCCCAGCTCGCGGCATCGATGGTGGAGGCGAAGCCTTGCACGCCGCTGCTGCGCCGCTACCGAGAGAGGGCGCTTGCTGGTGTGACGTCACGCTAGCAGGATAAATGGGGCTTCAGCTCGGCTCCTCGCAGTGGTCGGCGCGCTGCCTTGCGCTGTGTCGGATGATGTATAGCCATAAGTTTAACAAAGGGCAACCATGTCCACACCATCAGCCGAACCAAGGCGCAGCCAAGGGTATTGCTTTTGCAATCTTCCAGGCTTAACCAAGCTAAGCCTTCAGCCAATTTTTTTTCTTCTTTTACCTTCTTTAATCTGCAGATCACCGTCCTATGAAAATGTGGGTTTTGTGACTGTGACTGCTAGGGAACTCGAACCTGAGCTTATGGTGACAAGCAAAAAGGATGCACAGGACCTTTTTTGGCCTACGGTAAGATGAGAAATTTCAGTTGAGTTCGTGTAGTTTGTTAGGAGTGAAGCTTTCATTACTGAAGAAATACTAACAGATGGGATAACAATCGTTAAGACTGTTCCTTATATGCAGTGCTTACTCTAAAAAGTGTTCATGAGGAGCAGCATGGGCAGCCCTTCGTAATTTCTTTGTGGTGTACTTGCTAGAAAGGCTCTGAGTTTTAAGTTGTTCAAATGAATTAAATTGTGGTGTTCAACATCCTGAAACTGTACATTAAGCTATGAGGGATGCCGTAGTGAGGGGTATCTGGATAAATATTTACTACATAGAGTCCTTTAATGTGTACCCGAAGCATGGTACCCAAACATTTTTACATTCTGCCGCTATCAAAATGTGGCTGTAGTCGTGGCCGGAAATCGAACCACTAACCTTGTTCCCGATCATCACCAACTCTGCCTGATGATCACTTGCACTGAATTTTTTCAAATTTACGTTTGGTGCCTGATGCATACGTTTACTTCAGTCGGAGCACATCATCTGCAATCGTGACTCCTCCTGTTTGCAGGCTGACCGACGGCGCACATACTCGTTGCCAGCGTGCATTCCACGTCGCGCCTGCACCCCGTTGCACGCCCAGCTCCGGATTATTTTTGATGGCCTCAGCTCCAAGACATATCGTTTCCACACGGGCCTGGGAGCCGAACTTCGAGTGCATGAAATCATGGCCGAGAGCAAGCTGTCCTTCTCCTTCCCACAGTTGCTCCTGTGAGTGCAGCCTACGAGCAGTTTTCATCAAGGAGACTAGCAGTTTCTTTATGTTGGTCAAGTAGGGTGTTGTTTAGCGCAAGCCATGTCGGTCTTGTGCTTAAATGCAGCTTAACTTGATGCATGCCTTTTTGTCCAACCTACTTAACACTTTCAAGGAGGGTTCTTATTTGGCTAACTTTATTTCAGTTAAACACGGCGTTGTAATAAAAAATGCGTTCTCTTGACTTGCCAGTTATACTCAGTTTATTTTACCATTGAGTCACAGTGTTATGTCGTTCAACTTTCTTTGTTGTCTCCCTGTATCAAACCAGAAATCTGTGGATAAATGAAGAAAAGCAGCTGATGGACACTGTCACTCATCTAAGAGAGGTACGTCCATGGAATTGCTTCACCAAAGATCACTGTTATTTCTGCAGCTTGTCTAGGGGTCAACAATAGTGATTTAGAAGTGTTCAGTAAGCCAAGGAGCTCATATTATTAAGATCTGTGCTTGCACATCTTTTTTCTTTAACCTGCTTGTAACAGCCTGATCTTTTTTTTTTTTTTTTATGATAGTGGCAAGCTATCGTGCATGTCTTTCACCAAACACAAATACCTAATGACTGAGCGTCACAGCATTCATGGCTTCTTATGTGCACCGCTCTTATTTACTGTGGATGTTTGCTTAAATTGGGAAAAGCAAGGGTCTTTACAATGTTGCAGTAGTAAGAAAGCATCCGGTATGAAGCATTCTGTAATACAAATAAATTTATACTAAGGTGTTTCGTGATTATTTATTTGTTCACAGCACAAACTATCTTAAACTTTGTGATCTGTTTGTGCCTATAGGGCAATTATTGAGAACTGGAGTACATTACGTACACCACGTATATTACACAAGTACTTTCTGTAGTTGTTGCCCCTTTATGTGGATGTCAAGACAAGTATCCTCGGCGCAATTTAAGAAGTTATATACTTAGACCTTTGTATTCGGACTTAAAATTTGGTGTTCGCACAGTGCAGCCGTCAGCTATAATCTGCAACGTTAGTGTGTAGTGCTGTCAGCTTGTATGGAAAAGCAGCATGATGTGACCTTACATAGTAGTGAATAGGGAAGCAGAGAGAAAATGTTTACAGAGTACTCGGAACAATTTCCAATGCATAAGCATTCTGCTGGAGGGGCAGCAATGCTTTGCAATTCAGGTATGTTGGAAAAGGTTCTTCCCACCTCGATGTTGTGGAGAGGAGGATGAGGGCACACTGTGTAAGAGTGCCGCCGTAGCAGAGTGTATGTTAGAGTAGCACTAGTGTAGCTTGCAATAGAAGGAGGAGCATTGAGGAAAGTGGGCAGGGGATTGGAGTGGTGCTGATCAGTTCGAATTCCACGATGACGCTACTCAGCTCGATATGTGAACAGTGCTCAGAATGCTGCTTCATGCTTCAAGAAAGTTTATTTATTTATTTATTTATTTATTTATTTTCATACTCTTAGGACCCGAGGGTATTACAGGTGTTCTAACAATAAATTGTTAATCGCAACTTTAAAGGCAGCAGGGTCTTCGATTGCAGCGACGGAAGTGGGTAGGTGGTTCCAGTCACTCCTTGTTTGCAGCAAAAAAGAGGCTTGGCAAGTGTTAGTGTGACATAAAGGAATTTTAATCTTGAGTTTATGATCGATACGTGAGGACACATAATCTGGAGGGAGGAAAAGATCGTTTTTAAGTGTTGGGTTAATGTAACAAATTTTGTGATAGAGGTTTTAACGGAAGCACTTGCGGCGTGACCGAAGTGTCGATAGATCTAAATTAGCTTTCATTGAAGAAACGCCGCCATAGTGAGAGTAATTAGAGAGCACATATTGGGCAGCACCGTTCTGAATGGGTTCAAGGGTTATGATTAATTTGGAGCTAGATAGGTCCCAAATAGAGCGAGCATATTCTAATTTTGATCTAACTAATGTTTTAATCTAAATTTAATCCTGAAATAGGAGGGAATGGATGAAAAAATTCGGCATAGAAATCCAAGCATGCAATTAGCATTGCTAATTACGTGTTCAACATGTATATTTCATTAGAAGTTGTGAGTTACACGCACGCCAACATAATGGTAACTAGTAACAGGGATTAAAGTGGAGATATTAAGGGTATAAGTAAAGTTGTCATTAACTTTATTGTGATGCATTACTCTCATGACCTTATATTTTGAAGTATTTAGCTTCATAAGCCAGTTGCACCAGTTAGAAATAGCTTCAATATCAGATTGCAAAATAGAAACGTCCTGTGGGTTATTAATTACACGATAAAGCACACAGTCATAGGCAAAGAGCTTGATGTTAGAGTTTATACTGACAGGTAAGTCATTAATGTAAATGAGAAATAGTAATGGGCCCAAAACCGATCCTTGTGGTACATCTGAAGTAACAAGAACAATAGGAGAGTCATAATGATTAGCTCGAACATACTGTAAGCGGTTAATCAGAAAGCATTGAATCCAGTCTAGGATATCAGGATCCATATTGAGCTTGCTCATTTTTAGGAGGAGGAGTTTGTGTGATACAGTGTCGAAGGCTTTAGCATAATCTAAAAAGATACAATTGGTTATCAAATTTTTGTCGAAAGCTCCAAAAAGATTGGCAGTAAAAGAGAGTAACTTCGTTTCACAAGAGAAGTGCTTCCTGAAACCATGCAGACAAGGAAAAAATAACATATTTGATTCAAGGAAAGATACCAAGTTTGAATAAAGGATGTGTTCGAGAAGTTTCCAGGATACACTAGTTAAAGATATTGGCCTGTAGTTTAGGGGAGAATGGGTGTTATCTCATTTGTGAAGTGGAACCACCTCACCCACCTTCCAATCACCTGACAAAGTAGAAGTCTGTAGAGACTGCGAGTAGAGTTTGGCATTTATAATGGAACAGTAAACTTTTGTATATTTAAGAACTTTGAATGTATGTTGTCATTACCTGCAGAGCTAGACAACTTAAAGCTTTCTATCAGACGACACACCCCAGCTGCAGCTACAGAGATGAAATCCATTGGAAAAAGAAACAGATTCAGCGATTGTTGGCATAGAAAAGGCTGTTATGCCAGAAAAGCAAGAAACAAGAACATTGTTTAGCACATTGCAGCAGTCGCCATTAGGAACAGCATCACCACTGCTATCGAGCTAGTGAATCGTGTTAGATTTGCTGCCATGAACTACATTACAAAGCTGCCAAGGGTTATCTTTAAGCAGAGTGGGCGAGGTACAATTGTGGAACATGTCTTTTGCCTGCACAATGGCATTTTCTACACTTGTTCGCTTTAGGCGTCATCGCTACTTTCACTTGGCAGAATATCCATTTCTTTTTGTTTAACAGGCGCTTCAGATGGGCGTTAAACCAAGGAGCTTTGGAAGAAGAAACAATGCATTTTTTAGGAATGTAGAAATTGATCAAGTAGGCAACTTTTTCTTTAAAGAGAGACAATTTTCTTGAACGGTGTGACTGAAAGCTCGGCATGAAGTCAGTAATGAATTCTGCAAGTTTGTTATTTATGGCAGAGAAATACGAGTTTTTATAATTTTTAATAGATTTGGCCTGCTTCTTGTGAGGCGTACGTGCCTGAATACTACAGTCAATAAAGAATTGATCACTTAGGCCAGGCAAAGAAACTAGGGGTGAAATGAGTTCTGGAGTTGCCGTAAGCAGCAAATCTAGTACATTAGCAGATGAGGTGAGCAATGGGTAGGCGAAAGGACAAGTTGCCTAAGGTTGAAATCCAGACAGATATCTAAAAATGACAAACATTCCATCGAGTTTGTTGTGAGGCTTGGCGGGTCAGTAGTCCAATTAATAGCAGGTAAATCAAAGTCTCTGAAAAGAAATAAAGGGCACTTGGGAAATTGCAGTTAGCTTATTTAGGACATCATGTAATTTGTGACAAAATGTGGTAGAAGACATTGGCGGTCTGTAACATGCGCTGAAGATAAACCTTTTATGCCCTGCAAATATGCATGCACTAATAAATTCTAAATTACTGTCAACCATAATAACATTAGAAACAACGGTATCCCAGATAGCTATCAATACACTACCGCCTGGACCACCAGTACGGTCAGAACGATAAAACTTGTACTGTGATTCGCAGGGCAGTATTTCATGGTTGGCGATTGCTGAGAAAAGCCACGTTTCAGTTAGTAGTACAGCGTCGGCAGAACATATGCAAATTATCGAAGATAAACCAATGCGTTTGTTACTCAGACTACGTACATTGGAATAGAAAAGGGACAGCTGACTGGATGGTTGCGTTCGTGCTAGCATTGATAGTGAGCGTGAGCTGCCAGCATTTTAGGCAGGGATGCATGAAGCATTTTCAGTGTTAACGGTGTTGCGCGCCTCGCGAGTGTCAAGTTCGCACACACGTTCAATAACATGGCAATACACACATGCAATTTTGTTAATATTGTTACGCGTTGATATTGTTAATTTTGTTAATACTGTTATAATTTGTTTACGCATAGCTAGAATGGCCGTCCAGAGTTTTCAACAAATCACTCTTTTTCGGGAGTTTAGAGTTGCCCTCGAAAAGTCTTCGCTAACGGAAACCTTTGAAGACTGAAACTCCTTCTGAGAAAAAATGTTATCTTTTGCCTTCGACAATGTAAACTTAACGGTAATAGGTTGGCACTTATTTGAAACATAGCAGCCGAGCCTGTGGGCGCTTTGTATTGCTTCATCTGATAGGTTAACGTCAAGCTTTTGAGATATAATGCCTGTGATTATTTTTTCACTCTGTGCCCATTTTTCAGAAGCACTGTCAGCAATCCCGTAGATCAAATAATCTCGACACGACCTGTCTTCCAACTTGTCAAGTCGGGAATTAAGTGCAGCCATCTCGCTTCTTATGGCTGTACTTAATATTTGCGGAAGGTCAGAAACATGCTGGCCCGAATTCAATGACTCTAGCATCGACTCAACCTGTGGCTAGCCTGGTAGAAAGATCGATTACTTTCTGTTCTTATAAAGCTTGATTGGTTTGAGCTTGGTTTAGTACACCAAGAAGCTCCGCGTGACAGAAGTCAACTTTAGCAGAAAGGCTGGAAATAGCTGCTAGCACCTTCTCGTCTGGACCTGGGTTTAGTTTGACATCCCTGGACAACAATAACTTAAGGACATGAATGCCTCAGAAACATTTTCCTAGACAGCACTTGGGCCAGGGAAGAGCAGCTGGCATATATTACTGGAACTCTTTGAGTACAAAGACGGGTGGTTACCAACCTGCACAATTAAGCAGAAAAAATTCACAACCGGTCCCATGGCTTCCACTCTTTCCTGGCCACTGAAGGGGACAGACGACAGGCGGGCATTTAAATCAGCAGCGAGTGCTGATGTGGACAATGGTACCGGCTGGTCCAAGAGATGAAACGGCAGCTTCCAAACAGTTACGGCTGGAGCAGAGGACTCAACAGCGGGAATGGCGATAAAGTAGGCTCGTTGACGTTGTCCCATTCGTTGGTGCCGTAGAAACAGCGCATGACAATGTGCAGAAGAGAGGCGAAATCTGCACAATGAAGCAGAAAACATTTACAACCGGTCTCATGGCTGCCGCTCTTTCCTGGCCACGGGTGGATGTTGCAGCAGTGTTGGAAGCAATGTGTTGCAATTGTCTGAATGTCTCAAAACAAGGAGATTGTGACCAACGCTGATGTCGTCAACCAATGCTGCCGTGCAACCGATGAGGCAAGAGCTCATTGTGCAGCCGAGCAGTGGGTAGTGTATCGGGCTGTGCGTCTTGAGCGCAAATGGACGCGAGGACGCCAAGGTGAATGCGGTGAGGGATTGCCATGGTGGCTGAGACTCCTTAGCAATGGGTGGTGTGTTTGGCACATAATTAAACATGTACTTCGAAATACTGCTGTTTAATAACCATCTGAGTGTCTTGGAATTCTTATGTCGCAAGAGTGTGTCCAGCATTTAGCCGAGTGGTACAATGCTTGCAAACGCACGTTACACGCTGTAATGGGTGGAGCCCTGCAATATTTTTGTCGGACATCTGTAACCTTCAAGCCCGAGCTGTACTTGTCCTCCCAGTAAGTATACCAATATTGCCAAGGGCGATTCCTACTCATTCATGGCACACTTTTCCTTGGTTTTTTCTGTGGTTACTAGCAATTTGTGTCAGATCTTTACTCTGATAACTTGTGGCTTGGGGCGCTCAAGCACATGGTTTTGTAGTTTACATTTGATTTGCTGCCATAGGTGTAGAGATTATGCAATGAGTGTAAAGATGCCTTACTCAGTATTTCATTGAACACATGGGATAAACCATAAAGTTAATGTCTTTCTTGAATGAGAATGTTACATGAAAAATAAATTGGCATAAAACAGATGTTGAGAGATTTCTTGCACATTTACAGAAAAGAACTTGGCAGTTATAGGGACACTAAAGTGTAATACTACTAAGTTAAGCTAGACTCATAAATTGCACTTCTGAGGACACGGAAAAAGTCTTGCCTTGTCTTACCACATGTGGAGAGGTGGTAAGCCAGGGAAGGTACATAGTGGAAAAAACATATGTTGATGCCACCTTGAAGTCCTTACAGCAGCTGCTCATGATGTCATGGATTTTGGCAGCAGCTGGTCAAGGTTATTTAACATTGTGTCGATTAAAAAGTATTACATTGCATTCCAGAGGAACCAAACACTCCAGCTCACTAGAACTTCCTCCCCACAGAAACGACCCAAACACCCGAAAATAATTTACATATATGATGTAACACCGATGGCAGTGCGATTTGTACACTGCCAGATCTAAAAAGGAAAACATTGGTCTTTATTTTTTTGTGCTAGTAATCAACACTTCTCCAACTCATCAAGAAAAACAGAATCTTCAAAGAGTACTTTACTATTTCAGGTTGATTTAACATTGCTCTTTAGGATCCCTTTAAATGTTTAAAGTAGTGGTGCATGTTGGCTGCGTCTTCTTGTCTTGCAGCTGAGTCCGGAGTGGCAAGCCAAGCAGCTTTTAGCCATAGAGAGGCATCTGATGCGGATCAACACGTATTCAGAGGCCCTGGAAAACCTAGCCAAGCAGCGGGGGGCCTACTTCAAACCGTCCGTATCCAAAGGGCTGGTCTCGCTTGAGTTTGCCCCTGTCAACATGCACCTGCAGAGGCTTTGGGTCCACAACACAACTAGCCACAAAAGTGAGTCCCATCTTTGTGGTTTTTTTCTTAGAATGTTAAAAAATGAACCAGTTGTTACAAAGCTTTTCCCTCAAACAATAACCATATTAACCTGAGACATTGCCCGCCCATGAGAAAGTTCCGCAGCAAAGGTGCATTTAAGTATCACCTTGCGGTATCCACGGCTGTCATTTCAATTTTAGCATTTTATTGTTCTTTGTGAAAGTGTATGTTTGCTAATAGTAGGTACCTACCACGGTGACTTCGTGGCTGTGGCGCTCTCTAGTTGAACAAAAGGGTGCGGCTTTGATTCACCATGTTATGATGGGGTGAAATGCATAAATGCTTGTGCACATCAATTTAGGCGCACGAGAACCTCAGCTAGCAAAAGTTAATCTGGAGCCCTCCACTGCACCTTTACTCAACCTGCAGTGCCAGTTTCGGGACATTAAACTACACAATTTAATGAGTTAGTATTTACATTTGATAATGACATGCAGTAAGCATGCGGCGCTATTGAGCTCATGCCAATTTTCTACACTTGTCATGCAACTGTTTTCTGGTTTTACTAGGATGTTGCCAATTTTTTTTGTTCCTGAGGAATTGCATATGCAAGGGGAATGGGGGACCAATAACTTGAGGTATCAGAGTAAATTGAAATCAACATAGAAACTCTTGAAGGCATGTGATTCAGAATGTCTGGAGTTTTTTTAAGTGCAAGTGTAGTTTTTCTCAGCGTAAACTCTTCCATTATGTGTTTTGTCTTTTACAGAATGTGTTTATGATGTGGTCACAGTGGGGGCATTCACTGCGTATGCCCAAAAGTTCTCTCATGGTGGCCTCCATAGACTTCTCAATCAGCTCAAGAACGCCTACCCCTTGCTGCAGTGAGTTATGCTTTTGTGTTCTTTAACAAGCCTTTAATGTACCCTTGGCATCATCATTCCTTTGTCAGTATACTGTGTGACTGTTGCATGTGTGTGAAGGCAGGCTGCAATGGCAATAATGATGTTTGTTTTAAGAAAACTGCTTTTGTCAATTACTAATGAGTTTTCCTTAAAGTTTAAGGTAAGCAAGTGCATCATTGAACTGTGCCTAATTGAAGGGATGTAAAAAAAAGAAGAATACAGCATGCTCTATTGGGCTAGTCTGAGTTTGACTAGTGCTTTTGATTTATTAATGAGACAGATATTATCAGGAGCTGGTAAGGCAGTTTCAGAGTAACAGTACCAATCCCGTCCTGCACCTATGTCACTTTTTCAGTTATGAAAGCTCCTCCTCCTCCTCCTCCTCCTCCTCCTCCTCATCCTCCTCCTCCTCCTCCTCATAATAATAATAATAATAATAATAATAATAATAATAATAATAATAATAATAATAATCATCATCATCATCATCAGCAGCAGCAGCAGCCTGTTTTATGTCCACCGCAGGACGAAGGCTTCTCCCTGCAATATCCAATTACCCCTATCCTGCGCCACCCGATTCCAACCAGCGCCCGCGAATTTCCTAAGTTCATCGGTCCACCTAGTCTATTGCCGTCCTCAACTGCGTTTCCCTTCCCTTGGTGCCCATTCTGTAACGCTAATGGTCCAACGGTTATCTAACCTGCTGATTACATGAGCTGCCCAGCTCCATTTTTTTCTCTTGATGTCAATTAGAATATTGTCTATACCCATTTGCCCTCTGATCCAAACCTCTCTCTTTCTGTCTCGTAACGTTATGCCTAGCAATCTTCGTTCCATCGCTCTTTGCGCAGTCATTAACTTGTTTTCAAGCTTCTTTGTCAGTCTCCAAGTCTCTGCCCCATATGTCAGCACTGGTAGAATGCACTGATTGCACACCTTCCCTTTCAATGATAATGGCAAGCTTCCAGTCAGGAGCTGACAATGTCTGCCATATGTGATCCAACCCATTTTTATTCTTCTGTAAATTTCCTTCTTATGATCAGGGTTCCCTGTGATTAATTGACCTAGGTAAACATACTCCTTCACAGACTCCAGAGGCTGACTGGCGATCCTGAACTCTTGTTCCTTTGCCCGGCTATTCATCATTATCTTTGTCTTCTGCATATTAATCTTCAACCTCACTCTTACACTCCATTCTTGGTAAAAATGATGCTTTGAAATTTCTTACTCTAATTCATAGCTTTATTTCACCTGATGTTTGCCTTTAGTACTCCGTTAGGAGTTTTACTTTTGCTTGGTGGCTTTGTTGCAGATACTGTGTGTGACAAACTTTATTCTCAAATGGTAGTCTACATATTGTGTCAGATTACACAATGGAAAGGGATGAGTAAGGAGTACGTATTATAGGTATAATGAACCAAGGCTTCCCATTAAGTTTGTCTTCTGTGGCACAATATTACTTATAGTGTAAAGTGGTGAAAGTAATGAAGATAATCATTGTAAGTTTCACTAGTGATGTAGTTTGAAGCAGCAATGAAAAAAAATGTATTTTGTATGATGTGATCTTGTCTATTCTCTCTTGATTTATTGGAAACTGTCATAAACTCCCGTGAATATGGTGTTTGTAGCCTTGATATTGGCTTTGTTCTAATATTTGAGAAGGTTTGCTTAATTTGCAGAAAGTGCAGTGACTTTCATTTGTTGTTCAGGCGGGAGGGCCAGCCGTCCATACTGGGTCCTGACCGGCTATCAACAGCGGCTCAGGCGGTGCTCAGCATCGAACATATCAGGGAAGACATTGAAGCAGACGTCCAGCAACTCATGCAGCTGGCTGACCTCAAGGATATCACAGGCATGGAGGCTGCAGCTACCAAGATTAGTGACAAGGTCTGTCATTGTATATTGCATGTTCTGAATTGGTTGCTGCTGCACAAAGGTACAGGTGGAATGCATTGACTGTCAGTGGATGTTTTTTGCACATTCTCATCTGGCTCAAGCTCTTTCTTGCTGCTGCATTAAAATTTGTCTTGCCCAGTCTTTCATGCTACTGCATTAAGATTTGTATTACCCAGAGACTTTCATACCACTATATAACGAGTTGTCTAGCCCAAATTATTTCATGCTACTGCATTAAGATCCACCTGGCCCAAAATCTTTCATGTTAATGCATTAAGATATGGAACGCAGGCATAGCTAGCACTTGCTTGGTCACAAAACTTGTCTACATTGCTCAAAAGCATGGAAAAGCATGTGAGAAAGTAACTTGAATGCAAGCCCACAGATTTTTGAGTGAAACTTCAGTTAAATATAATTTGGAACAGAGAGAACAGTAAGCTTTTGCAGTCCAGAACCAGGACTGAGAGCGGCAACATATTAAAATACTTAGCATGCTGTGATGATCTACCAATTGGAACTCGGTATGGCTTGTTCTGACTTCTCGCCTGTTACTCATGAAGCTTTGCACAGTGAAATTGCTAAAATATGGCAAAAGCATAGCAAAATAATGCCTGTAGCATGTTTTTTAAAACATCAGCTCCAGTGCTTGGTTCAGCATTCGTCTTTCATGCATTAGAATGCAGGCAAGACATGTCGAAACAAGCTGAACTAGTGACTACTGCAAAATTTCACAGATTGTCATAGTACATTCAAATTTGGGGACACTTAATATGACAAAACATCATATTCTAGTAGACCATTTGTTTTTGCTTGTTAGCAAGGAAGAGGTCCTAGTTGCCATGGAAGTAATTGTTGAAATGCAACAAAGCAAGGTGCAGGTCTAAGCTAGTTGGTTCGGCTTGACTAAACTAACAATGGGAAGGTAGAATTTGGACAAAATAAACAAAGGGATGAAAACACGGCGCTACTGGCTTCTAGCTGCTGCTATATCATTCTACTAATTGGAAAGCAAAACTACGAATGTGCTATATTAGAAAGCGCCGAGTTATCTCTTTCAATCTTTGGCCTTGGATGTTTTGAAAGCATGGTCTTAATTTGGCTTGACAACTCCTGTTACTGTCTACTGTCTGTAGTTTGTTCACCCCAGGTGATGCCTTTATGCTTTTCACTGCTGTTTTCCCACTCAGGCCAAGCAATTGACAACACTTTGCAACCCAACATTAGTTGATGAAGCCCTGACTATTTGGGAAGGGGCTCGTCTTATCCAGCCAAGCAATGACATTTCCGGTGCTGGTAAGACCTCTCCAAAGCGTGCCCAACGGCCTCCACCAATGGCACGACTCAAGTCAGCATCCTTACCACGAGAGTTTCCTGCACCACCCTGCTCATCTGGTAAGCAAAAGGCAGACGAAATTTTCTGAATTATTGGGCAATCGGAAAAAGCAATTTTGAATGAGAAAAAACGTTTATTTAGTGAAATTTATGAGTCTGTAACGAAAGATACGTTTTCATGCCATGGCGTCAATATCTTCACATCGGCAGTACGAAGCGAAGCCAGCTACGCTCTCATGTCCACTCTGCCCCCATGGCTGATAATGTTGCCCACAGTGGAACGATGCTGCCATGAAAAAAGCTGGGAGCAGGAAGTGAATGCTTCGTCTGCCTCTGACTTCAACGGATCTCCGAAACTTGAAATTACGCAACCTGCAGTACTAAACACGTGGAAAAACAGCGCACATGATGCAACGCCAGCCTGGCATGTCAACTCTTTGCACAGGTGCCAGATTAGCTCTGAAACAGGGCCCACGGCTTGTGTGTGTGCTCAGCCACTACGAAAGTCACGTGCGTGGCTGTGCTAGAAAAGGAGATATGCGCCAACCTGCCTTCCGCTTCTCCCCTCATCGTCCTCCCCTCCCCCCCCACCCCTTTCTCACGTGGGAAGATGCCACTCATCAAGCTGTCAGCCTTCTCGGCTCACCCTTGCACGCTTTCACTCGCACACAAAGAATATAGCACTCAGTGCGCGATAGGATCGTATCGCACTTAGACTTCATACAGAACATGACGCTGCTCCGCTTCGGTGGTCGCTCTTGGCATAGAGTTTCTCACTATAACACCTAGAGGGAAATCTGGCACCACCGTCTATGGGAGTTTCTTAAGGGCGTACCGTGCCGTCATGGGAATGACGGTATATGTGTCTGCGAGACTCGTGTTGGCTGGTGTTGTAAGAGGCTTCGTCTAAAACATGGATATGGCTACACAAATAACGCGTTCTCAAAGTAAAATCTTCATAAAATGTTTCCATTCACGCACATTACATCTTTACTCACCTACAATGCATGGCCAAGCGAAGAAAAGCAAGAACAGACTACAAACTGTTTCAAAGCGAGCGCAAACCTTGTCGTCTGTCCTCCAACTTTAGCAGCCTGCTGATACTTTTTACGTAACATGTATTCGTACACGCAATAACAAGTTCTCATAGTTAAACAAAACATGCTTTTGTGTAATAATAAAGCCAAAACAGCTTTTCACGTGCTGTTTTAGTAGAAAATGAATCATTGTGACAGACAGAACGGTGCTTCCCAAGCATGTCTTCAAGGTGTTCTGGCTCTCCGAGAACGATGCCAATCCGAAGTCACAATATACCGGCATTCCCATGCATACCACAGCGCAGCAGCGCCAGATTTCCCTCTAGGTAATGTAGTGAGAAACTCTATGGCTCTTGGTTGTGCAGTGCACAATTTGAAAGGTGCATTCACAAGCAGCCGCATGTAATTCATTCATTTGACCATCTGCGTCTGTGAAAGTTTCCATTTATTGCCCCAGTATTCCTTTGTGGTGGTAGTGACATCGTATTATATAGAAATCGTGTATAGACACACTTCGTTATAGTGAGGTTCTAAATATGTGGCATTCTATTAACAAGCAGTTATAAAAAGTTAAATAATTCATTATATGGAAAATTTTGTTATACAGTAAAATCTCGATAATTCAGATTTCATGGGAGCTCAAGAAATGTCTGATTTAATTGAATGCCAAATTATTGAAGGTATAAAAATAAATAAATAAAGGAATGCTTATATCATCATGCTTTATTTATTGAATGAATCAGCAAATGTTGCTTCTATTTGTACAAGAGCAGTGCAGAAGCTGGAATTCTCGTCATCTTGTGGCTTATTAGCTCTCGCAGCAGCAAAGGCCTCGTGACTTGCTACGCAGTATAGTCGCGGCGCGTGTCCTCCACTACGGTGCGAACACCCCGAATTCTTTTTGCCAGTGAGCTGGTTGCCAACAGATTGTGCGTTCATCACAATGTTGCTGGCACTCTTCATGCTTCACAGCACCCTCAATGTTCGTGACATCACTTGCACAGCCATTGCACATAGTCATAATGAAAACTACTGTTTGCTGCAACTGCAGCTGCTATCGATGCGATCATAAATGGCAACCATGTGGTTCTGAAGGCATGTGGCTGACGTGTGCATGGAACCAAAACGAAACTTCTGTTTGCGTCAACTGCTGCAGACAAAACTGCAGCCGCTATGAATGCCAATATGGACAGGGGCCATGTAGTTCTGAAGACACGCGGCTGATGCGTGCACCGAGTCAAAATGAAACTACTGTTTGCTGCAACCACTGTGGATGAAGCTGTGGTCGCTGTTGATGGGATCATGGATGGCGACTAAACATTTATAATGGCATGAGGCCAACGTGGTGTTATGCGCGACAGTAAAAGCAAGAATAAAGGATACAAAGGCACAAATAGGCACAAAGCGTTTCGGCATTCCTCATGTTCACATATGAGTCCCGCTGATGACTATGGCGATGTGGACTCCGCCGCTTTGTTTTGATTGGACAATAGCGCTGGTTTCCCTCTTTTGTGCTGCCCATTTGCTGCGCTCCGTGCTCGCCGAACTCCAAGAGTTGTCTGAATGAACCAGTGTGCGGCCAAATAGTACGTCCATATTATTGAGTTTCATTCCATTAAGTCATACCTATGCCCGCCAGAACCAGAGGAGGAGTCTGAATGACCCAATTTTCCGAAATAACAAGGGTTGAATTAACAAGGTTTTACTGTATTGAAATTCGTTATATCAAGGTTTAACTGTAAGGATGTTCATGCATACTGAATGTTGTTGTTACTGTTTGGAGAAAGACAGGCCCATACTGCCTGTATGTTTCAAGAACAAATATGCTAGCACATTCTCAATCTTTAGCAGAAATCTCAAGGTAATCTAGAATGTGTAATGATGTACTTTGGATAGGGAACATCAAGAAAGCCGCATCATTTAATTTGCTGACGCTGACTTTGCCTGTTGATATACCCACTGTCAATTTATACCTTGATTGCAAAAGAGGGCACAAGGGTGCCCCGATAAAGAGTTTCCTTCCAAGTTGGTCATTTGCCTGCTTGTCTGCTTGCCTACTTGCCTGCCTGTTGTCCAGTACTCATCACCACCATATGAAGATATTGCCACAAGATGTAAGGCATCGTCGAGGTATGCCATGAAGAAACGGGTGTTAAAAGACTGATAAACCTTGTTGGTGTGTGATTGACTTGAATATTGGCACACCATTTGCTGTGGTCACTTAGTGGTTATGACATTTTGCTTTCTAGCATTGGGTCACAAGTTTGATTACCATACAGTGGTGCCTCATTTTAAAGAAGACAGAAGGCATAATCATTAACCTTCCTCCAACTTGTGGGCTTCCGCAGAACTGATTTCACAATACCGCTAATGTATTGAGGTGTTGTTTCCTGATCAAGCACAGGTACAGCCTCAATGACACAACAAACCGATCAGTCCAAGAGATGATTTGCATAGTCAAAACTTGAATCTGTAAAATGAATGCGTGGTTGCACCTCTCTGTTTGAATGTACTCTGCATACTCTTCCTGCAATGATATGGGTAGTTCTACGGAAAGGGCCATGGTATAGCTTCTATATTGAGATACATAACTTTTTTCAAAGAAGTTATCTCTCTTGTGTAAGCAATTATCTCTTATGTTTACATGTCAAAGATGTGATGATATTGTAATTTCCTGCTTATAAATTCATTTTCTCGCAGGTTCCCCATCTGATGAGTCCTCTGGTGATGAGGCACCCAATGATGCAGTGTCAGTTAATGGAAATGTGTGTGGAGCTCAGGTTCGCCCCATGCCTCAGCTGCATAAATCGGACTCTATGTATTCAACTGAAGAGTCTCGTTTTTCTGGCCTTTCGGAAGAGTTTGAGCCTCTTGTGAGTGTCATTCTGCACATGAATGCATGTTACCTATTAAAAAATTGCATATTGTACAAGCCCAAGCGTAATATGAGAGGCAATCATTATACGAAAAAAAAAAAAAAAGATAAGAGGAAACTTGCATATAATGCAAACAGGGAATAAGTTACCTGCATCATTTCGATAGTTGTGGATGATGATGATGAACTTTTTTTTTTACAAAATAAACAAACATAATGAATTCGGGGAGCAAGAGAAAGAATGTGGTTTCTATAACAACCAAACATCTTTGAAATCTGTGCTATAAGAGGGCAGCACTGTTTCCACCCATGACAAATGGTGCAGAGAGATGACCGGAGCTGTAGGACATGAAATAAATTTATAATACTTTTTTTCCTGTATGGCAAAGTGACAACTGTCACAAACCTTTCTGAATAAAGGGTCATCTCCTGTTTATGCTACTATCTTGTTTTGTTTTTGTTAACGTGCATGATATTATCTGGTCAAATATGTGTGCATGCCTGTGTCGTATTTTCCTAGTATTTCTTCCAGCATGGTTTCAGGTTATGCTCTTTGTCCTGAGGCATTTACGTATATGTCATATTAATGACCAACAACAACAACAACTGCAAAAAAGCAAAGAAAGAAAAAGATTGAAGAATGCTAAAAGCAGTATAGTTAAAACTTTGATTTAACCTTGTCGAAGGGTCCCAAGAATAAGTTAATCAAATCAGAAACACCTAAAATCCTGATGTAAATAACATAGTATTTATCTTGAGAGAGAAGGAAAATTTAATTTGTGCCGGCATTGGCTTTGTTTAACTGAAGAATTTGGGCTTGCAAATTTGAAACACTGCAGTGGACAGTTTTCTAAGATGAAAACTGCTCACCACAATCTGATGTGGTACTGTTGCAATATGTGAACAGATGTCCAGGCACTTTGAACATAACAGGTTTCTTGGGACAGATTTCTTGTGCTCATCTTTTTCTTTTTAGAACTGTGTAATTTGGATGAGTAGTCAAGTTCATTTGTTGGTTCAAGATTTTTAACACATTAGGCTCTATGAATGTGTCTCGTGGAAATGTGAGCACTTTGTTAAATTGAATATTTTATAAAATTAGGTTTTGTTGTATCGAGGCTTGACTGCACTCTCTTTCAGGACCTGACTCACCTAAATATCCGTGCCAGCATCATGTGCATGGTGGGGAGGGTGCAGCATCTGGCGCATGCAGATGATGATCAGCATGCAGACGATGCAGAGCTGCTTGACCCCTTGACCCCGTGCAGTACACCAGGTGACTTGTCACCCTGGCAGGCTGAACTGGCGCCGAGTGTGCGGAAGCTGCGTCAATCTATGGCGTGCCTCCAGAAAGTGGCCCGATTCACTTATGCATTGCTTTCACTCAAGGTACCATTTGCATTTGAACCATGTGGCATGCGATTGTGCTGAAAGGACTGTTGTCACCAGCGATGGCTGTTACAGTGATCTGTCTGTTTTTAAGAACTTTAAACTTTCAAACCCACTTCTTTTTTCAACAACTTGATGTCTTTTAACCTAAATCTAACCCACTGCTAAGCTTTTCTTAATATGCAGTTAAAATTATCTGACCACTTTCCTTGAATACACGAACACCATTTGCAGGTTTGTGAAGCTTGATTGCTAGTAATTGAGAAAAATGTTACAAGTCACCCTATTTATTGGTTGGCTTGTCGTGGGCATTTCGAGTGACCAGTTAGAGCACATACTCTCTCAAGGGCAGACAGCATCCAATAATCATAGTAGCCCCATATATTGAATCAAATATCTAATTGTTGAAAGGAATAGTACTTTCGTTTGAAACAAAGTATAAGATTTATATGTGAGATTTCAAATATTTGCACACTCCTAACGTGTTTTTGCCATGGTCACATTTACGGTAAGTGGGCATAGAGTCCCTGTGAGTTACCAAAGTGAACTCATTTTCTTTCTTTCCCGCTCTACCAGGAACCGCCACCATCAGCATCTCTGAGCTACACTGTTCGCCAGAGACGGGATATCTGCTTCTCCCATGCGGTGAGTGTCTTGAGAGAGAAATTTGGAGCTCTTGGTGTTACTTGTAGATATTGTAAGCAGCTGGTGTGTGTAATTTCTGTACTGCCATATTTGCACATATTGAATGCGGTCATGACCACATTACTGGAGGTCTGAGAGAAACTTGGAGGTGTCATTGTGTCAGCTGTGACAAAATCTACTTGTAATAGCACGGCACTTATCTGACAAACAATCGGCCAAAATGTGCCTGTAGTGGGATGTGTTGGGCATCAATATTGAGCTGAAATTTTTCTGCCCTATAACCGTTGCCCATTAGTAAGGGTTAGATCGCCATTCTTCTTTGTCTGATGGAAGATGAACTCATCAACGTCATTGTTCAGGAAACGTTCATCCAGACTAACAGCTCGACTCAGCAGGAGCATGCTTAGGCTGACGGAGAGGAACTAGCAACCTTAACACTTTCTCATAAACCACTGGACACTAGCAGTGTGCCAGGCTATATACTGCAGTTCTCGCCAGACAGTACCGACAGCCACTGTACATGGTACAGTACTGTTGTGCACAATACTGCAAGCAACAGATACTGCAAGTTGTCTAGCGCGTCCTCTACCACTCTTTCTACACTTTTCCCTCGTCACCATAAGCAGTTGCAACTTCGACCTTACCTTTCTTTTCTCTAATTATTTGCTGCCACCAGTAAAGTTGAAGAGAAGGATAGAAAACACATCACAATTATAATGTAGCTTGAGGAGGCATACAACAGCCACATTCATGGGCTTATAAAAATTTCAAATAAAGTGTGCACATGCCTGCAATATGCATACCTGTGAGTATTTCCTACATTTTATTCATAATTTAAATTTAGTAGCTCGTCCGTCCTACCTGTGCTTGACCTAGTGTAATGAGCAAGCTCTCTTACCCTTCAAACACACCTGTGCTGCTCCACTTGGCAATGGGGTTTTGCAGTAAAACCCACATAAAGGTGACTGCACATGGTTTAGAGTTGGTTTTTGTTCATTTCTGACTCACTTGGTGGTCAAGCAAACTGTATACATTATAATAAATCTTACGTTTGACTTGCAACACATTTCTTAATAGTGAAATTTCCACATTAGGTTAGGAATGACTCAAAGGAAACTTGCATTATACTATTTGTGCAAATATGGTATCCATTGTCACTTGTGGCTGCTTATGTTCCCCTTATATATGGTGTGGCCAGTTGTCAGCTCAATGTGTGTGTCATAAGATTTGTGGTTGATATCATCTTAAGCTGTGTTTTTTTTTGGAAAATGAACTGGGGATCTTCGTGGCTCGCATATGCAGAGTTTTCTTTATTACAGCTACAACATAGTGGCAACTTCAAATATGAGCTGTTCTCTAAAGATCTCACAAGAAGTGGCCATAGAATTTAATGAGCTAATAGCAAATAGCAAATTGTATCTTACCTGGCTCTTAATTGAGCCTTAGTGACATTCCTTCTAGTTTCTACCTTCTTTGAAAGGGAACAATGTTTGCTTTCTTTCTTGGGAAAAGTTTACACTGAGAAGTACGAATTTGCTTCACTTCAGTGACAGTTCATTTAATAATGTTTCTAGTAAGCAGAAGTATGTAAACGTAAAATACATTCTCCCATCTTCGAATGTAGCTCGGAGGGTATGAATAATTTTTGTAAGGCAGCAACCTAGTGCGCGTGAACTCAGTCTAAGTTGTTGCCTTTCTCTATGGCTATTTCAGCTAACGTCTCTAGTGGCCGGCCTCATGTCCAAACTATGGTGCCAACAGGCAGATCCTCTATTTGTGCACTGCCTAACCACGTTTGGAGTGCTTGCCCAGTTCACCGGCCTCCTCAGTTGTCATGGAGATGAGCTAGCCATGCTTGAAGACATGGTTATAGCCATAGATGACCTCCGACGTGTTGCTTTTTGGCTTGAACCAGCTACCAATGTCTGCAGCCCGAAGCCACGCGTTGAAGGAAGCCGGTGTGTGCTTCTATTTTGTATGTTTTGATCTGGTGCAGTGCAGTGCCCGTGAAATTGAGTCTTGTTTGCACATTATTTTACATTCCTTCTTATTGGCTAAAAGTTATGGAGAAATAATGCATCAGTCAGTGAACATGTACAGTGCTGAGAAGTTGAAACGCGATGCTTGAAACGCGTGGCTGCCAGTGCTTCTTGTGCCACTGCGAAGTGCTGGGGACACCGAGCTGGGGTATTGTGGTATACATAATAAAGGCAAGAGCCTTTGTGATGCATTCTGACGGCAGTGGGGCCCCCTGGCCATCACTGAGAGCTCACGGATGGCGAAAAAATCGTCGGCTACCATGCGGTCCGAGTATTGCGTTTCAGTCGCTGAGCACTGCACCTATACACGTACACAAAGGTATAGGGATTTGGAGTGCTGCAGTGAAGGACCAACTGTTTTGTAGCCTTTTCATACAGCCTGCATCTGGGAAGCGCTGCTTGAATTTCCCCGAGTAGCCCAGTGTAAGGCTAAAGTGTGCTTTTAAAATTTGGACTGGAGATCTCGGCTTTAAAAAAAATTTATCCTTTTTGTGGTGCCTGTGGTTCGTATGCTTTTGCTGATAGTTGTTTTTATCAGCTTACTATTAGCAGGTCCGATGAACACAATTCACGGCCAGGTGCACTTTCTATTAGCATTAATATTGTCATTTCCTGTAGTTTGCTCATGGACAGTTATCAGGACAGCTGTGAAACTGAGTGCTTGCCATTGCTGTGAGGTAGTATGCTAAAAGTTATGCCCTACAGTAGAGGAAGCATTGTTAAAGAGGTTTAGTTGAAAAAAATGCACCAGCTGTGTGCTGTTATCAACTGCAACTTACAAGTTGCAACTTAGTCTGCAACTTCCAACTTGCAGTGCAATTTTATCTGCAAGTTGTTGCAGGAACCAGTTTGTAGTTGTACATTGCAGTTGTATTTGTAAGTTGTAGTTGCAGGAATAAGTGTAGCAAGTTTTAATTGCAGGTATCAGTTATAATCGAAAGCTGTACATGTAATTGCAAGTTGTAGTTGCAAGGTACAGTTGTACAGTAGTTGCATGTCGTAGTTGAAGGCAGCAGTTTTAGATGCTAGTTGTAATTGCAGAGAGCAGGGGGGTATTCTGTAAGTGTCCACCTAGTGGACTGTCCATCTTGGCCGACACTGATTGTCTGGAGCTAGGCCAGCAAGAAGGAAACTGGCTGTCCCGAAATGGACATGTCCACTTGGTACACATCTACATAATACCCCCCTATAGTTATAGGTGCAAGTCAGTTATAGTTACAGGGAGCAGTTGTAGTTGCAAGTTGCTGTAATTTCAGGAAGCAGTTGTAGTTGCAGGGAGCCATTGTAATTCCAAGAGCAAGGAGCTGTAGTGGCCAGTTACATTTGGGAGGGAGCACCTGTAGTTGCGAGTTGTACATAGTTGCATGGTGCTGTTGTAGTTGCAAGTTGTAGTTGTAGGGAGCAGTTTTTGTTGCCAGATGTTGCAGGGTGCAGCTGTAGTTACCAACTGTACTTCTATGGGTGCTTAAAGGGACACTAAAGCAAAACACTAAATCTGTTTAGATAGTTTAAAAGAGTTGAATGCTGGGTTAGTTGGTATTTTGACATGAGAACCATATTGAAATATAGGGCAACAGGATGGCACAACGAAAAGGAAGATGAACACAGGCGCCACAAAACAAGGCACTTACTTCCAACGGTGTGGTGCCCTTCCTGACGCAGAATACAAGATACCTTGAATGGCAGGTCGCTGAAATGATGTTCGTCAGGAGCGTGTTGTCATGCTGAAGGTAGTTAATGGACACACAGAAAGAAGAGCCTGATGCAGAAGAAATATGCTTTAAAGGAGTTGAACACTTGGCTAGTTGGTATTTTGACATTAGGACCATCTTGAAATATTGCGCAACAGGACGGCACAACAGAAAGGAAGACAAACACAGCACATGTGCCTGTGTTCATCTTCCTTTCTGTTGTGCGTCCCATTGTGCTATATTTCAAAATGGTTGTCATGCCTGTTTAGATAGATAAACTGTTCATTAAAACTCTGTTGTCATTAATTTTAGAATATAATAGATTGATTATTAGAAGAGAAAATGAAGGTGGAAGTGGAAGTTCTTGAGTTTTGCACGGAATCCCCAATGCTGGTACCATCACAGTATTTTTTTCATATTTAGGCCACGTTGGCTCAGCAAAAGTTCCAGAAACTCGCCATGTTGAATCTACAGCTCCTTTAGAACATGATGTAGTCTATTTTTACGGCTGAAGAATTAACTAGGCCTAGAATATGCTGTAGAAATCCATGACGTCACGGCAAGTTAGTGCGGAAACTTTAAGGAGGTGTCGCCACCTGTCTTTTGTTATTGCGCTTTTTCTGGCGTACCACCAAGTGTCTTATCATAATAAGAGTGGTGGTTTTGATATTGCAAAAGAGTAGTATACCGATAAAGAACAAAAGATTTTTCTCTTTAGTGTCCCTTTAAAGGGCACAAGGTAGTATGCTTGGTTTGTATTGCATGCAGACATTATTATCCACCTGTGTTTGTAACAACAGCAGTTTAATCTTGTGCTTTAGTGTCTTCCTGTCAGTGCTGATCCCAACACCAGACACTGTGATGGCCAAAGTGCCACACAGGGGCCGCTTCCAGTTCAGTGTCGTCCCAGTATTCTTCAACGTTGGCATTAACGAGCAAGCTACACTGGCTGAAAAGTAAGTCTAGCCTAAATGTGAAAGTAATTTCTGTTAAATTACAGAGCATGCTGCAATCTTCTGTTGTTTAAGCTTGTCTATGAGAACACAAACAAGGTGTTTCTGGTACTGTGTGTAAAATGAAGGTGTATCTCTGATATCGCAGCTTGAGAACTTAGGTGTATGTCTCTTATCAGATTGTTTAGCTCAATGAAAAGGCACTTAATCTCCTTGGAAACATAACAGTGTACTCTAACAGATAATTTATGTTAACAGAAATCAGGAAGTCTGCTGTAGTGCCTTAATAGCACATTGTGATTGTGTAGTGAGCAGTGACATTTATTGACTGGTCAAATGGAACAAGTTTGACTAAAGTCTTTTACTTGTCATATTCTTCCTAAAGCTTCAGAGTTTTGCTGTAGCGGAGTAGTCTAGAAAGAATCTTGCCAATCTATGCTAATGCTTGCTGAATTTAACTTGACACTACTTTCTGCTTTTGTTGGTGCTGCTTGCTTATACTTTACATAAATCAGAACATCGTTACTGTTGTCATGCATAAAGGCAAACTGTAACTTACAATACTTATTCAGGTGCAGCATTTTTAAATGGGATGAAAAGAATTGGGCCAAGGTTCACTGTTGCTTTCAGTGCGGCAGAAATGTCTGTGCTTGTGGCTGAACAAGGTTACAAGCATACATACAAGCATATAAGCATACTCATTAATCATTAATCATGTGATCTTCTTAGAGTGCAGTGTATGAAAGCACCTTACATGGCAACGGGGCAGCTAGCACTTTTGCTGTGGTGTTGTACGCATGAACTAGCTCTGCCTCGAGTTGTGTTGCTCTCTCCTATAATTTGTCATTTCTTATTTCTCCTGCTGAACTGCACAATGTCTCTTCATTTTAGCTTGGCAAGATGTGTCCCATGTCAGTATGTTCATGTTTTCACATTTGTCACGTGCATTTTGTACAGTGAACGTTCTTTGTTATATATTAAAACCTAATTAATTCAGATTTCACAGGACCAAAAGAAAAAAAAAAAAGGTGTCCGAATTAATCAAGTGGTGCATTATTGAGGGCACCAAAAGAACAATAAACAAATGCTTGCTACATCAACACGATTTTATTTACCAAATGAACCGGCAAATACAGTTTTTATTTTGCACAAGAAGAGTGCGGAAGCTACAATGCTCATCATTTCGTGACTGATTAGCGATCACAGTAGTGAAGGCCTCGTGGCTTCTTTTGCATTACAGCCACAATGCAAGACACGCGTCTTCAACCAAGGCATGCTTTTTTTGCTACCGTGTGTACCCCCCCCCTCTTTTTTTGGCCAGTTAGCTAGTCAGCAACAGATTGTCTGTTTATCACACTGTAGATGGCGGATTTGATGCCAGCATGCGGGCTGCAGTATTACTTGCGCATCATGTTGTTTTCTGCTGATGACTGGTGATGCAGACTGCATTGCTTCGTTTCATTTGGATGCTAGCGCTGGCCAGGAGGCACTAGGGCAGTTTGATGTTGCAGCTAAAATGTGCTGACACCATCCAACAGGCAGGTCACAAAAATGGTACGACGTTTTGGATGATAACCGATGTGCGCCTGTATAAAAACATTCGCTTTTATAGCTTTGCACATCCAGCCAAGCTCTAGCCATACCAATGCACGTTGGAGAAGCGCATGTACTGATTTGTTATAGCACGCCAGTTCCCAGTCAGGCGAGAATCTGGACACGTGCACCTCGAGATGAGTGGGGAAATCGATGACGTGAAATCGCAGCATGTGCCACTAAAAACGGTTTCTACCACTTGCTAGGCTGTGTGTTATGGCACTACTGCGGCACGTGAAGTTTCAGCATTGGTTCTCCATTGCTCTTTTACGACTTGCACATTTGCGGTGCTCCACGCCTGCTGCACTCTGAGGGTTCTCTGAATTAACTGGTGTGCAGCTAAGTTCATCTGAATTAACGAGTGTTACGCCATTACATAATGCATACACCTTCCGGGACAAGTAGATGAGTCTGAATTATCCAATTTTCCAAATTAACAAGGGTCCAATTAACGAGATTTTACTGTATCTTCTTGGAGTTGGAGTATCTTGTTGGAGTTCCTTCAGCATAACCCTGTTGGTCCCAGTGTTCCTTGCTGCTGCTCAAGTTTTTTAACTTGGCTGTGCATCAAATTAAATTATGCAGGGTTGGCGACCAGAGCTTTCAAGAACGCATCAATCTTGACGGAGCAGCATCACTCAAGGAGTACCACAAGCAGTTTCAGAAATTTCCCATTCCAAAAAATGATACGCCGAGGGCTCGAAGTAAGTTCACTTGGCCAGCTACCAATAATAGTACTTTGTCTCCTGTCACACAGGAGATTTTTGTTATTAAATTTACCCAACCGCTTAACATTTTTGTGTATATAAGTCTTGCCAGACATCAGATGCTTTTATTGCCCATGCTCTCTAAGTAGTGTAATTCAACTTATGTGCATTGCAGTCTGACTACATTAAACTTAAGAGACATTTTTACAATGACTAGTTATATAATGAGTGTTCTGCTCTCCTGAAATAGCGATCTTAAATGCAGGGTGTGATGATGTGTGGTTTTGTAATGTGGGTAACATTGATTGCCTCACTGCCCTTTCATTGTTTGACCTGCTTTGTTGCATACTACTACAATGGCCCGGCAAAACAAAGCGTACGCATATCAAATATTGATATATCAATCTGCTAATTCAGTTTCGCTATTATGCAACATTCTCTGTGACTAAACATTTTTTGTGTACTTGCAAGGTGATACAAGTAACATAGTGCAGTAAGGACGAGGGACTGGTTGAGAGAGAATAAGCGCATATCTTGCTTGCAAGGTGTTTCTTTATTTTTGTAATTTTGCATTTGTAGTGCTCTTCAGGTAATATCCAAAGAATTTCTTGAACATTCTGCAAAAATGTTGCATCTCCATTTCTCGCATGAAATATTAGGACGTGGATAAAAAGTGCAGGTAGTGTATTTTCGGAAAAATACTTCTCAGAATGAGATGTCTTATTTTATTGAAAAACGAAACTGCCATAGAGACTGAAATACAGTAGAACTTTGTTGGTACGATCCTGTATGTACGTTTTCCCAGCGGCACCATTCGCAATAGAGAACACAAAAAGATGACCCAGTAGAGTTATGCTAATTTTTTACTGGTTCATACGTTCCTGGAAGACACGATTTTTCGGCACCGACGTTCAATATGTCGCCAAACTGGGATCGTATGATATGTTTCCCAGCCGCTAGACCCCATGTAAACAAGAAAATGCGTGAGGCGTGCACGATCGGGGACAGTATATAGTTGCCTGTCGCAGCAGCTTCACTGCAATACTCACCTCTCCGTCTCACAGGAAAATGCCGGCACGCACTCAGTCTCTCATTTCGGTACCAGCAGATCTTCCCCAGGGTCATCGCATACGGCATTCACAGCTGTTACAACCAATCCTATTGCAATAAGCATCTTCGCCTATCTGTTTCACAGCGCGTGGTGCCGTCGGAAGCATAGCGCACGCTTTTAATAGGTGATAACCGAAACGCGTCACCGTTCCCTGCTGCAGACTGTGATCGTATACGTTTTCTGGCCTCTAAACCCCATGTGAACAAAAAGAAGATGCGAGGTGTACACGATCGAGAACAGTATATAGCTCCCGTCTCACGTGAAAATGACGGCACGCGCAGTTTCTTATCCCAGTACCAGCAAATCTCTGCCCGGGTCGTTGCATGCCGCATTCACTGCTATCATCGCCAAACCTATTGCGATAGGCATCTTCACCTATCTGTTTTACAGTGCGTGGTGCGTAGTGCCATTGGCAGCTTACTGCATGCTTTTAGTATGCCGGCAATAATCGAAACGCGCAGCCGTTCCCTGCTGCAGGTGGCGCTGTGTGGGCATCATGTTTTGCTTCGGCAGAATACGGTGTCGCCCACTAGCTCAATTTCGTTTCGGTTTCTTGTCACCCTCTTAAAACACCACGCAATAGGAAAACAACAAAACGTGTCTCGGGCCGCCGGAGCACCACCAGCTCAATGCGCGTGGGCGTCTCGTGCTGTAGCGATCCGCGCGACACTTCACGTTATGTAGATGTCAACAATAGTTGAATCTGTCAAATTTGTTTAGTTACTTCGGATCGTACGGTTTTCCTTTAATACGTTTTTTTCTCACGTATTTTTGCAAAACGTATGATCGACGTTTTACTGTATATGTCCTTGTCTATGGCTTTGTAAGGCTAAGTTGGTCTTGCCACCTTGTTAATAAGATGTCTCCGTTCACCTTTCAAGTTTAAAGGGGCCCTGAAACACTTATTGAACACAGTAAGGAAGCATTGCTGACCTGTTAACAAGGCTCCTGTAAACATGTGAGCCAAATATTATTGCACTGCATGCAGCAGGGAACTTGCAATCTTGTGTCAGAAGCACTGCAAAATTGCCTTCTCTCTCCTCCACAATGTTGTGAAGCAGCGTCATCGCAAGCAGTGGAGCCCACAACAGCTATTGGCTGGTTTCGTGATTGCAGGAACATTCTCAGTAATGCAATCATTGCTCATTTGAGTTAAATAAATGAAAAATTTGTATGCCTGCAATCTCAAAAAGACAGAAAGGCCATTTAATCTTTGCACTGTTGGTCTAGACACGACAGTGTTGCATTGCTGCATTTGCTGTACATGGCCTCCGAGATGAAACACTGTGGCCGCCACAAGCCGCCTCGTGTTTAACCTTTGGGCGGGGCCAGCGGGGCATCAATCTCTTGTGCCCCCTTGCCATTTTCACCCCTCAGTAACTTCCATTGCGCTAGTAGAAATGAAGGGAGACAGAAAGCTGCTGATTGGTCTGATAACCAAGTATAACTTCACTTGTGCTTGAAGTATCCGAAAAATTTTAACGGCAGGAGATTCGTGAGGCAATTGAATTTAATAGTGATGTCATTATATGGTTAGTTAGAAAAGTGTTTCAGGGTCCCCTTAAAGCTGTGTCTTGCATGCAAAATAAAAGCTAGTTGATATCCCTTTCTCAATGTTATTGTTCCAAGCTGGTGGTACAGCTATCACATAAGATTGGCTGCTATATAATTCTGTGCAGTAATAGCTGTGTTTTTGCTTGTGCAAGCCATGCATTCTTATTGTATACAAACCAACCTGTAGTCCTCTGAAATGTAATCAGAAAACTTGTGTGTGTAACCTGTGCAAGTGACCATGCGCGACAACTGCCAGTTCTTTATAAAAGCAACCAAATATAGGTGTACACGTAAAGCGAAAATGCAGAAAAAGTCGCAGGACCAGTTGCCATTATTTTGAGTGCTGCTGCATTTTGTAGCCTACTGTGGCTTAGCACCAGTGATATTTGTATTGCTGTGAAGTTGCACCTAAAAGCAAATACTCGTACATAACTTACAGGCTTACTCTGCACAGTTAATTTTCTTGAACGTTGGTGTGGGTAGTATCTGCAAAATACATTATGGTTGTGACAAGCTTACAGTATTGTCAACATGGCTTTATGCATACATGTTGTTTTATGCATCAATTATTACTTGATGGTAGGTTTGGCTCCCATAGGCCCATCAGTTGTCTTTTTTTCGCACTTTCATTTTCCTTTTCTTTATTAATATAAGCCTTATCGCAAATCTTAACCCTCACTTATTTAACTCGTTCCATACCACGGGCAAACAGGGTTTGTCCATATTTCTGGTAAAAAGGTTCAGCTCATGGACGATGTACTATAGTTTTCTTTCACTTCTGCAATACTTTTCAGTTTTCATTTTCCTGTATAGTACCATTAAGCTTTATTTTGCAATAACTTGCTGAGATTTTTTATATATAAATGCATAAAATATTGCTTGCATTTTTTTTTTTGCCATAAAGAATTCCTCTGTAAAAAAATTTGGCAATTTTTGGTCAGAATTAGGGATAACAGTGTGACATTAAAAGAGTTAATTCCACATTTGAATTTAGAAAACAGTTCACAGAGTACAGACATGCCATTTTTATCTTGTAACTTGCTTGCATTAAACAAAAGTCCAAACCTTTTAAACCCCAGTGAAAAATACTGGCAAGCATCAAATCACCCTGAATAATTTACTGTAGCACTTAGAGCTTTATTTTGCAATAACTTGCTGAGATTTTTTATATATAAATGCATAAAATATTGCTTGCATTTTTTTTTTTGCCATAAAGAATTCCTCTGTAAAAAAATTTGGCAATTTTTGGTCAGAATTAGGGATAACAGTGTGACATTAAAAGAGTTAATTCCACATTTGAATTTAGAAAACAGTTCACAGAGTACAGACATGCCATTTTTATCTTGTAACTTGCTTGCATTAAACAAAAGTCCAAACCTTTTAAACCCCAGTGAAAAATACTGGCAAGCATCAAATCACCCTGAATAATTTACTGTAGCACTTAGTTCTATGAAGCAGTTTTGGTATTGGTACCCAGGAGGTGGATGCATCATGGTGTCGTGGTAAACTGGCTCGCTCCATTTCTGCAATGACTCCAGCGGCTGAAGAAACACTCACAGTGTTCTTGCTAAAGTTTCTTTTTTTTTATTAGCAGCATCGTCGTACCTAGCCTTATTGCTACGTGATGTCAGAAAATTTTGTGCCCTGTCACGACTTTATGATAAAATCAGTGACGCCAAGCCTGGCATTTCAAGACTAACTTTAGTGCCAAATTAAAGTATCTTATAAGTGGTATTTCGAAACCTTTGTACTTGTTAAAGGGACACTAAAGGCAAATATTATGTCAAGATAAAGCGATAGATTAGTGCACGAGAATCTCTAAGGTGTCAATATTATCCCAAATAGAGCCTTAATAATCGAGAAACTGAGGTAAACGCAGGACATGATTAGACTCCCCCGGGACATTCAAGTACTTGCCCGATGATGAAAGCACTCCTCAGTTAAATTTTGTCACTACTACTTGACCACTCATTGCAAAAAACAGCATTGTATTGTATTATAAGACGAAATAAAGTGCTACTTCTCCAGTTCTATTCCATTTTTAAAAAAAAGAACTAGGTGATTGAAATTACCCTTGACAATGACGCGGGCGGTCGAAAGGCTTCGTTTTTGCTTGACTCCGTGCTGCCCACGCTTTCGCGTTTCAGTAGTTTCATTATCGCGTAGTGCTTTGCTGTTTTTGCTGGCTCACGAAAATCGCACAAACTGCAAGTAGCAGAGAATTCAACTTCCATGTGATGTCGCGGGATGCCCAAATGGCCTACGCTACTTGACCAAAAAGCATCTTCTGCGACGAATCCACCGCTCTGTCTTGGCTTGGTGCCGCCATCTGATGCGCGACGTTTTACTCACTGACGGCTGCAAAGGGTGGTGATGGTGCATGCAACGTCACCACTCCCCCGGTTGGGTGGCGGGGGATTTGAATTTCAAAAAAGGTATTCGGACCCTTCATGTGCAATTTTCTCGTAAACTATATCCTTTCTTGGCACGAAACAAGCGTTGTGCGGTTTCTGGAATGGTATTTAAATAGTCCACGTCAACTTAGTATTTGCCTTTAATGTCCCTTTAAGCGTAATCTTTTTATGTGCATGTATTTGCTGGAGTATTTCCAACTTCAAAAGTATGTGCGAGTGCTCCTTTAGTTTTCTTTATGCTCTCCTCGGCTTTGTTGCTTGTTTGCCTCTTACGGTAGCTACTAAAGGTCAAACCCCTGTGTCTCATTGATTCTGCTCAATCATTAATTGTGTCGTATGGCGAGGTCATACCATAAGGCTGTTTACGATGCTTGGTCGGAAACTTAATGAAAGCCTTCAAACTCGACTTCAGTGGCGGCTGTTGCTTGGGCCATCACAGAAGAACGCAGAGCCCGCAGTAAGAATTTGTGGGTGGGACGTACGTGCCTTTCTTTTGTTATGCTTGCTTTTTGAATCTGGGATTTGCTACGCACATGCACTTGCACGTGACATGCGAGTCAGCACAGGAGACCTGGGTTTCACATGTGATGAGGTGAAGTGTTTTTTTTTTTTTTAATCAATAACGTGCACACGCATCAGAGGAGATCTTCGCCGCACACAGTGCACAACAAGGAAATCTTTCTATTCGCACTTCGGCCATTCCCAACCATTTGCGGTGTCGAAACACTTCCTAGAGCTACCATGTTTGCATGAATATAATGTGGAGAGGGACTTTTGTCAGATCAGAAAATAAAAAGAAGTTATTGCAGTTTAGCAATGACATAATGAGGTCTTATTTGGAGGAAGGCTTTGTTTGTTTTATATTCCTTGTAAAAGTATGCAGAGAAAGTGGCAAAAACAAATTTGTAGTCATGTTAGTTGAAAAATAAATGTAAGTGCAAAAAAAGGCTATGATAACTGTGACACAAAGATGTTCAATTGCAAATCTCAGTCCTCTATAAAAATGTGGAGATCCTTACCTTACCTTTCCCCACACTTTTGTTTTAAAAAACATTGAGTGGAAAAGGAGACTATTTGAGGTTACAAGGAACCTTGTTTAGCAAATACAAAATGAGATTTGTTTTCTGCTCATTGATGGCACGGGCACTCAAAGCACATATTTGTGCACTTTGAATGGCGCTGCATCAACGACCGAATGAGAGAGCACTAAAATATTTTAAAGAAGGATACGACTACGCAGTTGTCTGTGCATTGCAGGTCTTGTCCTGACTGTGAGCCACTGTTCTTTAATGTCAGAATCCTAGGCGTGAGCAAGAACAAAGCCGCATGTGAACTGTTAGAGGCGTACCATATCCAAACTACTGGTCTAGGCCGCGTGAGTCAAACTACTGTTACGCTTTATGATTCGGAATCGAGATTGCTAAGCATTTAAGAAGTGATAACAATGCCTTCAGCTGACTGGCGTCCTTTGCATGTTTTATGCAGTTGCACACGTGTATACTTGTGTATATATAGGATGCTTTGTTTTTGGAATAAACAGTTTTAAGTGTAGCGCTCGTCTTTCCTTTCACCTCTCACTGTTTCCTTTTCTTTTTTTTTTCTAAAAAGTATCATGTTCAGCTCAGTTTTCTAGTAATGTTTGTTTGAGCTGCACCTTTGAGTGTGAAGTTCGAGATGAAGGAAAAAAAAAAAAGAGAATGTGGCAGGGACCATTAGAAGATGATTGTTAAAGTGAAGTGATAGCTTCCCAGCAGACATGCTGATATATTCTTTTGGGGACTGTCTTATTGGTTAACTCTGATGGTTATTGCTAAGAGGTGTATGGATGCTGACTCCAGTAACGACCTGCATTACCAACCACATTAAGACTCTTGCGAGAACACACGTCATGCACTAGTATCAGAATCTGCTCGCCCATCCAAACCCGTGATTATGACGTCCCCGAGACCATCCCAGGCTAGTCAACCTGATAGCTTCTCGTCCAATGTGGGGGGAAGAGCCAAAGAAAGCTTTACTTTAAAAAATTCGATATGTTGTTGTGTGAGCTGATAGCCACACTTAAAAATTTGCATTATTTCGTGCAAGCATGGTAGCCATTTGTAACAGTGAAAGTTATTTCAAGTAGCTTCTGCCACTTGCCAATGCATCAAGTTGCACACAAAGGGTCACTTGGGCATGTTTTTCAAACAATAATTTTTGGTTTGACGAAGGGTTGCAAGGTGCAGTCACAACTTGGCCTGAAAGAAATGACCCCGACAGCATTTTGGCTCACAAGGTGCACCCATGTTTGGGTACTACATGTCTGTGAGCCTGTTGCTTTATTTTAGAATCACAGGTTTGAAATAACCAAGGTAATTTAAATTACTTTATACAGGAACTGCTTTGTCTAAATTGCTAACTAGAGGCATGCTTGTCCTTAAAGCTTTGATTTTCTGCAGAAGCCTTGGAAAATAAGTTTTACTTGAGTTTTACTAACAAGTTGTAAATGAGAAAGGTCTTACTTGTGCTGTTGTACTCGAGAACAACTTTTGGTGGCAATAAAGAGAGAGCTACATGGGCAGAGCTTCTGCGTGTGTGCTACTGTGCCGTGTATTCTGGCAGCATATGACAATGCGTTTGGTTTCTTGTAACAGATACTAAATAAGTATAGTTTCCACGTGTGACGATTTCGCATTTGCCCTAATGGGGATGATAACAGCAGAAAAATAAGTCAAATTTAAAACTCAGTGGTAAGTTTTCGCGTTTTTCTTTTTCTGTTGTATATAAGATATTAATGCTTTCTATTCTCCATCTTAAGCATAAGTGTATGAGGATAGAAGACATTTTTCAGGAGTGCTCTTTCTTTTTCACTTTCTCTTCGTTGCCACAGAAAGTTGTCGACGAGTTTACATGTGCTGATAATAGCAGACTTTGATTGCAGCTGTAGTTTTTAAGGTATTTGTATTAAGTACTGAAGTACATCCTGTACAGCTTAAATGCCAGCCAGCAAAGTTGCAGAGGAATACAACAGTTCACTGCAGTCCTCTTACAACAGTAGTATATTCACACAGCGCTGTAGCCTAGCCTTTATAAAATGGTTATTTTTAGTACTATAGTCTGACTAAGCATAATTAACACTTGGTATAACGCCAAAAGGGTGCAAGATTTGCACGATTTTCTTTGTCTGTCCATCTCCCTATCCGACCAGCGTGGACCTAAGGACTCATGTTGAAGCAGCCACGTAGCAGAAATTAAAATTTATAAAACAGAACTTGTCATTTTAACTAGGGGTAGGCGTATACAGTCGAATCCACTTACAACGATGATCCCGGTTTTAACAATATATCGGTTATAACAGTGAGAAGCTGCTGCACCGTCAACTTTTGTATGTCATCATCATCATCATCATCAGCCTGATTACGCCCACTGCAGGGCAAAGGCCTCTCCCATACTTCTCCAACTACCCCGGTCATGTGCTAATTGTGGCCATGTTGACCCTCCAAACTTCCTAATCTCATCTGCCCACCTAACTTTCTGTCGCCCCCTGCTACGCTTCCCTTCCCTCGGAATCCAGTCTGTAACCCTTAATGACCATCGGTTATCTTCCCTCCTCATTACATGTCCTGCCCATGCCCATTTCTTTTTCTTGATTTCAACTAAGATGTCATTAACGCGCGTTTGTTCCCTCACCCAATCTGCTCTTTTCTTATCCCTTAACGTTACACCTATCATTCTTCTTTCCATAGCTCGTTGCGTCGTCCTCAATTTAAGTAGAACCCTTTTCGTAAGCCTCCAGGTTTCTGCTCCGTACGTAAGTACTGGTAAGACACAGCTGTTATACACTTTTCTCTTGAGGGATAATGGCAACCTGCTGTTCATGATCTGCGAATGCCTGCCAAACGCACCCCAGCCCATTCTTATTCTTCTGATTATTTCACTCTCATGATCTGGATCAGCAGTCACTACCTGTCCTAAGTAGATATATTCTCTTACCATTTCCAGTGCCTCGCTACCTATCGTAAACTGCTGTTCCCTTCCGAGACTGTTAAACATTACTTTAGTTTTCTGCAGATTCATTTTTAGTCCCACCCTTCTGCTCTGCCTCTCCAGATCAGTGAGCATGCATTGCAGTTGGTCCCCTGAGTTACTAAGCAAGGCAATATCATCAGCGAAGCGCAAGTTACTAAGGTATTCTCCATTTACTCTTATCCCCAATTCTTCCCAATCCAGGTCTCTGAATACCTCCTGTAAACACGCTGTGAATAGCATTGGAGAGATCGTATCTCCCTGCCTGACGCCTTTCTTTATTGGGATTTTGTTGCTTTCTTTATGGAGGAGTACAGTGGCTGTGGAGCCGCTATAGATATCTTTCAGTATTTTTACATACGGCTCGTCTACACCCTGATTCCGCAATGCCTCCATGACTGCCGAGGTTTCGACTGAATCAAACGCTTTCTCGTAATCAATGAAAGCTATATATAATGGTTGGTTATATTCCGCACATTTCTCTATCACCTGATTGATAGTGTGAATGTGATCTATTGTTGAGTAGCCTTTACGGAATCCTGCCTGGTCCTTTGGTTGACGGAAGTCTAAGGTGTTCCGGATTCTATTTGCAATTACCTTAGTAAATACTTTGTAGGCAACGGACAGTAAGCTGATCGGTCTATAATTTTTCAAGTCTTTGGCGTCGCCTTTCTTATGGATTAGGATTATGTTAGCGTTCTTCCAAGATTCCGGTACGGTCGAGGTCTTGAGGCATTGTGTATACAGGGTGGCCAGTTTTTCTAGAACAATCTGCCCACCATCCTTCAGCAAATCTGCTGTTACCTGATCCTCCCCAGCTGCCTTCCCCCTTTGCATAGCTCCCAAGGCTTTCTTTACTTCTTCAGGCGTTACTTCTGGGATATCGAATTCTTCTAGATTATTCTCTCTTCCATTATCATCGTGGGTGCCACTCGTACTGTACAAATCTCTATAGAACTCCTCAGCCACTTGAACTATCTCATCCATATTAGTAATGATATTGCCGGCTTTGTCTCTTAACGCATACATCTGATTCTTGCCAATTCCTAGTTTCTTCTTCACTGCTTTTAGGCTTCCTCCGTTCCTGAGTGCTTGTTCAATTCTGTCCATGTTATACTTCCTTATGTCCACTGTCTTACGCTTGTTGATTAACTTCGAAAGTTCTGCCAGTTCTATTCTAGCTGTAGGGTTAGAGGCTTTCATACATTGGCGTTTCTTGATCAGATCTTTCGTCTCCTGCGATAGCTTACTGGTATCCTGTCTAACGGAGATACCACCGACTTCTATTGCACACTCCTTAATGATGCCCACAATATTGTCGTTCATTGCTTCAACACTAAGGTCCTCTTCGTGACTTAAAGCCGAATACCTGTTCGATAGCTTGATCTGGAATTCCTCTATTTTCCCTCTTAGCGCTAACTCATTGATGGGCTTCTTATGTACCAGTTTCCTCCGTTCCCTCCTCAGGTCTAGGCTAATTCGAGTTCTTACCATCCTGTGGTCACTGCAGCGCACTTTACCGAGCACGTCCACATCTTGTATGATGCCAGGGTTAGCGCAGAGTATGAAATCTATTTCATTTCTAGTCTCGCCGTTCGGGCTCCTCCATGTCCACTTTCGGTTATTCCGCTTGCGGAAGAAGGTATTCATTATCCTCATATTATTCTGTTCTGCAAACTCCACTAATAACTCGCCCCTGCTATTCCTAGTGCCTATGCCATATTCCCCCACTGCCTTGTCTCCAGCATGCTTCTTGCCTACCTTGGCATTGAAATCGCCCATCAGTATAGTGTATTTTGTTTTCACTCTACCCATCGCCGATTCCACGTCTTCATAGAAGCTTTCGACTTCCTGGTCATCATGACTGGACGTAGGGGCGTAGACCTGTACAACCTTCATTTTGTACCTCTTATTAAGTTTCACAACAAGACATGCCACCCTCTCGTTAATGCTATAGAATTCCTGTATGTTACCAGCTATATTCTTATTAATCAGGAATCCGACTCCTAGTTCTCTTCTCTCCGCTAAGCCCCGGTAGCACAGGACGTGCCCGCTCCTTAACACTGTATATGCTTCTTTTGGCCTCCTAACTTCACTGAGCCCTATTATATCCCATTTACTGCCCTCTAATTCTTCCAATAGCACTGCTAGACTCGCCTCACTAGATAATGTTCTTGCGTTAAACGTTGCCAGGTTCATATTCCAATGGCGGCCTGTCCGGAGCCAGGGATTCTTAGCACCCTCTGCAGCGTCGCAGGTCTGACCGCCGCCGTGGTCAGTTGCTTCGCAGCTGCTGGGGACTGAGGGCCGGGGTTTGATTGTTGTGTTCATATAGGAGGTTGTGGCCAAGTACTGCACCAGGGTGGCCAATCCTGCTCTGGTGAGGGAGTGCGTTACCGGTTCTGGTCACCGGCATCAGGCCACACTCCAGGCCTGTTTTATGCAATTTTATCAACACGCGGATTTCTTTTTTTTTTTTTTTTTTTTTAATCCGGTGGAAAATTGCGCGGCACCGGGATTCGAACCACGGACCTCTTGCACGCGAGGCGGGTGTTCTACCTCTACGCCACCGCTGCACCTTTCATGACAAAATAACCCGCTTACTAAATGCCCTAATGCCGCATTATTGGTTATAACGATAAAATCTGGCTGCTGGCTGTCCGAGATGAAAGGTAGTGAAATGCGAAATCCTTGAAAAGAAAACAAGAAATTCGAGCCGCTGCAAGATGGGCTGCTGCTCCAACAGCCACCGCACGCTAGTTTCCAAGCCATCTCAGCGCGCCTCTCTCCCGTTGCCCTTCCACCCCTCTGAACACAGGTGGGCTGCCATAGAATTTCTTTCTCTATGGGGCTGCACTAATCGCTCTAAGCTGCCCCACCCTCTGAAACACGAATGGACCGCATCAACTGTGCTTCTCGCAGGTTGCTTGCATGTTGCTTGCTGGCTCCTCATTCAGCGCAGTTCTGCAAACAGCTTGATTGCTTGCATTCGTCTTTGCTGGTTGTGTCGAAATCGTTCCTGGCCACGCAGTTTCTCAGCCTCGTTTGACTAGCAGTTGGTTTGACTCGCCGCCAAAACAGAAGATGGCTGATACACCCGCTAATCATCGGCAAAGCACGACATTGCCAGTGAAAAGAAATTTGGAAACTAAGTGCTTCTAACCGATGAGGTGATTATCGTGAACGTGCTTGCATCAAATAGCAACGGCGATGACGGCAGTGATGATGCGGTAGGGCAGATGATTCAGTCCCTCCTGGGCTTCATTCTCACGAGGAACCTTCCGCTGCAATACGTGGAGCACCTGGATGCCCTGGAGGATGTAGGCATGCTTTGCGTAAAGCATGCAAGGCTGACGGACATAGGGTTTTCTCATGCAAGCCAGTGAGAAGTGCTTGGCAAGATGCTTGTGGCAATCTCAACTCAGCCTTTCTTCTAGATTTCTCAAGCGGACAGGCTGCTGCGGCAGCATTGCAATTTTTAAAAGGCCCCTTTTGAGGCCACCAAAGCGATGCTTCAGCGGTGCTCGCATGTCGCGTGCAACCCGTGACCCCTCTTTGCAGTTGTTATAGCAGTGCCATTCTTTAACACCAACAGCCGCGGCTTGTTACACGCGATCGGAACTCCTAGTAAGCAGTTAAACGAGTGAACATAATCAGCAGCTGGATAGAGGAAGGTGCTGGGGAGGGGCACTGACCTTCCTGCTATTATAGTTTTCTCACATTAGCTCTACTATCCTCCTATTTTGATTTTTCGTGCAACCCAGTTATAACAATTATTGGTTATAATGATGGAATTTTCGTGGCACTTGAATATTGTTATGAGTGGGTTTGACTGTATACGAATTGAATACTACACACTAACTATTTGTATTCATATTTGAAAAGGAACTAGTGTTTGGTATTTTCAAACATTCAGAGCTAACCAGATATTTCACAACAACTGACTTAAAATCTAGTTACTGTTCTCCATCTGCTAAACAGAGTATTACAATTTATCAGAAATGAGACAACAACGGCGGCCGCATTTCGATGGGGGCAAAATGTGAAAACACCCGTGTAGTACTTAGATTTAGGTGCACATTAAAGAACCCCAGTTGGTCCAAATTTCCAGAGTATCCCACTGCGGCGTGCCGTGTTATCAGAAAGTGGTTTTGCATGTAAAACCCCATAATTTAATTTAAATGAGACAACAAAAAAGTTTTGAAGCAATGGAGAAACAAGCTTGGTAATGCAGACTCTATTTTCAGTTTTGTGACAGAAGCCTACACGACAAGCTGATTTTTGTTTGTAGTCTGTCATTTACAATGTCTGGCAGTCTAGCCATGTAGCAGTTTTAGCTTTTACGATACAACCTGTGATGTTTTCCTTGCAATGAATGCTTTTACTCTCTATGGCACATAAGTCCTTCAGCAGCTTTTTTTTTTCTTTTTTCAGAACTAGTGATGTTTTTTTGGCAATTATTTATTTAGCATTTTTGGTATGGTAGTCATAAAGCAGCAATTCTTTCTTGGAAAGCTTGTTTGTTTGCACTCAGGCTTCAAAGTTATTTAAAGGTTATCCATGCAGTTTTTTTTTTATTACAGTTATTGATCTTGTGTTTAAAAGTGATCATTTGTCCCTGTGGTTATGTCTTTGTTGCACTAGTTGGTGCAGGCATGATACCTTATTATACCGAAATAAATATTTCTGCAGAAAATATATGCATATGCATTTGAATATTCAGTATTCGATACTTACTGTTACTCTCTACTCATTCAAAGAAAGTTTATATTTGCCTAACTCTAATTTTAATATTTAAGCAACCACATAAATGAAATTGTATGCCTAGCATTAACTAGCATGAAAAACCTGTGATTTTTGTTCTGCAGCAGACAAAATTTAAAACCGTGTGGCATCCACACAGGTAACATGCAGTTAACAGTTTTTTTCCTGAAACTGTGCATAACCTCGCACCCAATCATAAACTGCTGTTAGTTTATCATCTAAAGTGACTCCAGCCCATATCGGCATCATTTGATAAGCAGAATTTTGCAATTTTATCTACTGCCAGATTTTCCCACAAAACTTCTCCAAAGAAGAGTTTCATTGCTCTATCTCATGCGCTTCAAGGTAACATCATTCTTCATGGAGTGAATGCAAAGGTTGGCAATAATGAAAAGGCTGATGATTATATGCGATATATTGTTATATGTCATGTCATTTTAAATGGATTGCACCATATTTTACATTTTCTGATAAATTCTGCGTGTTCTTGGCTCTTTGACTTCTATGCTATATATACCTTAAATCTTTCCCAATCATTTTCGTTACCGTTGCCACCCTCTGAAAAGACCGTGAGATGTTTGCCTGCTTCAACTCATCTTTGCCTGTATAATGGGACATAAAATATCTCTGCCTGTATTATGGGGCAAAGTGCTTGCACACTTCTTCCTTATGCCTCAAAAGTGGGGAGAATGATTTTGCATGCTTTTGTGACTGCCTGTGTTAATTCTCATATTGTGTTTGTGCATTGCGGCCACTCTCAATTTCTCTAATTCACAATATGCAGGCATACAACCCCGGGAGGTGCCTCTGATGGATGTGATAGAGCAACTGCAAACCCATGTTCGCGCTCGTAAGAGCAAAGATGTTGAGATTCTTCATCTTGCAATGGAGGTATGAGGCATAGATTGATTTACCTGGCTCAGTTTTTGTTGAACTTAACAGGCGGCAAGTCCAGCTCACTAAGCTATTTTTCTTTAGTATTGTTATTGTTTATTTCGTTTTCACTATTTATATGTTTGTTACTCATCTAAGGCTTTGAATTTATTGATATATATCCACTAGAAGGTTACAAGTGTGGTTGTGGATGGCAGTTAAATAAACTGCTAGTTCGCCCTGCTGATTCTCAATAAAGTGGATTAAAAAATATTATGGGGTTTTACGTGCCCAAATACAATCTGATTATGAGGCATGTTGTAGTGGAGGGCTCCTGAAATTCGGAGTTTCATCCCCATCGAAATGCGGCCGCCGTGGCCGGGGTTCAGTCCTGTGACTTCGTGCTTAGCAGCCCAACACCATAGCCACTAAGCAATCATGGCGGGTAATAAAGTGGCTTCGTCTATGTAGTGTTCAGAAGCTTTTGCAAGTTCTGTTCAAATTTGTGTCATTACTGTACGAGTTAATATCTGGATGGGAAAAACCTAATGTAACATCATGCCTTGTCAACTGTTGGCGGCACTAACCACCATAGATGATTACTGGGTCATTAACATAAATTGGCTGCATCTGATGTGTTATAAACTTCTGTACAGACAAATATTGTGGATTGCGGGAGTGTGTTTTGCTTAGAAGGCCTTCACATTAATGGAAGTGCCTGCGGCATTGTGCTGCGTGAAGCCAAATCAGCGCTATATATTGTACAAAAGATATTAATCAAGCATATAGGTACGAGGAATAGATAAGCAAAAATTACTTTGGTTAAGCAGTTCACGCACACACACAGAAAAAAAAAATGCTTTTGGGAATGTTGCATGGCACCTGTAAGGGATCCATGATTCTTCAGTTATCATGATTAGTCTTCTCTGTGATAACTGCTTTCTTGCCATGGAGAAGAGCACCTGCTCACAAGCCTGAAACAAAAAAGGTTCTTGAAAAGTCTTTTAGGCGACATCCATATTGTGCATATTACAATTGAAACAACGGGAAGCCATGTGAAGAAACCCCTGGACAGTAAAAAGTGTTCACCATTCTACTAAAGTTCACAAGTTTGTACGTAGCTTGGTTGTCTTTTCCATTGCAAGAAGTATCAACCATAAGTAGCCCAGCATTGAACAGTGATACATACTAATGTCCTTGTTGTGTTAACAAGGGAGCCTTGTGTAAGAGGCTCTTATCAATTTATTGCTGGATAGCTTCTACTCGGATGTTGTGGTGGGTCTTGTTTAATGTCATGCTTAGACATAGCACTTGCTTGTTTGATCGAGAACAGACTGTAAAGACATTTGGTCTGTAACAATGCCAGATGAAAAATAAGTAAGTCTCTGCTTTAAATTAGAGGCTTCCATCACTCCTTTCAGTGCCATTTGGCGGTGAGCACTCAGTCCTGTCATGCATTTGTCTTTCATCTTTGTTTGGCTTGTGATGTTTTAACTATAAAATATTAACTTGCGAAGTTTGCCATTCTCCCAAAGCTTGCAAGTTTGTGTGTAGCTTGGGCTTTTCTGTACATAGCTTGCTGCCACGGCAGGTGACGTACAGTCCGCAACAGAAGTTTATGAAACACAGTTTCCACAACAAATGAATTTCTCTTTTCTTAAGGCATGACAATTCTAATTTAATGTATAACTATGTAGGTCACAAAAACTGCTCAGAATGAAACTTTGAAATTGAGGCTATGTTCCCAGGCTTTGCAGGAATTCAATTTTCTTGCAAATACCATGTCGTGTAAAATTTTGTGGCCGACTGTATTAACTATACAAAGTGCTGTTGTAGCTGGAAACATTTCAGACTTATAACCACACAGGCATGTCGTCGTATGCGAGGCCTACGCTTCACGAGCTGCAAAAGTGCCAAGGACCGAACTGGCGTGTGCGTGACGTTGGAACAGGGGCAGATTCTGCTGCAGGACTTTGGTCTCGATTCTAAGGAAGTGCCCAGAGCAGTGGCCTGCATGCGAAGGTGAGTTTTTGCCGCTCGTGTTTTAGAATTGGATTCATGAATGCTTTGTTACAAAAGCATAGGTCTGAAGGTACATCTGCTTGTGGGTAAATCTGGGTGACATGCCATCAGCGGTAGAAGGTGTATCGGGAAAGCTCGAAGGTGGCAACATTGTTCTGGTGCACTTCAAATTGATGTCGAAGCTATTTTTTACAACTTTCCACATGCTGTGTGGCCAGGAGACCAACAACAAAAGGTGGCTCATTTAGTCACATAGACAAGCAGTACACAGATCTATTATCTTCTCTTCAACTTTGGTTGGAGTCATTGCTGGTCAAAGTGAATAGCAGCATGCGAGTACCAAAGCTGTCATGTGAATGCCCATGGCAGAACGCTTTATTTAGCCAGCTGGATGTGGCAGGCTGTGGAAAAGGGCCACGCATGCATTGGGGTTAAGCATACTGACAGTAATCTTGGAACTATCGCTTCATCTGCCCATCTGAATCGTGCACTTTTTGTGCAGTGAGGGCACGAGACGGCACAACACCTTCAAGAATGTTGGTATGCGCAAGTACGCCTTTAACAGCCTGCAGGTGATGGCGCTGCCCAAACAATACCGCCCACCACCAGGGACCTTTGGCAATGTCCAGTCCTAGTGGCCCTTCTTCTCACTGACTGGGCCGCATCCTGCCAGCTTGCCAGCTCTAGATTTCGGTGGCATGCCAGTAACGTATGCCTAGAAGCACCCAAGTCCACTCATCTCTCCAATTTTATCATCGCTGATTGTACACCAGCTGTATGTGATCCATTACCGTTTTAGCACTCTTGCACAAAGTCACAAGATGCATGGTAAAGGGGTGAGATGCCATGAAGCACACCCACTCTTTATTGGGCACTGTACCTACTGAGGTGTTCAATGTGCAGTCCGAGCAGCATGTTTGCCATGCTATGTTCAAGGAAGTTATGCTGAATTGATGAACAACCCTTATCAATCCCATAATAAAGATGTGGGATGGGTATTGAAAGCATAAAGGCTCATTCACACTGGTGACTTAAGGAAGTCAGGCAACCATTTGTGACTGTCAACCAGAAAGCGACTGAAGGCGATCAATGCTCACTCCACCAAGTGCGGACGACCAGCTTCCATCTTCTCACAATTGCATCCTCAAATAAAATAAGTACTATCAGCGTTTAGAGATGTACTGTTCCTGTGCATCTGATTGGCTCAAGGATTCTGCGACTGCGGTCGCGTGACTGAAAAATAGAGCACTAAGTGACTGGCCCAAAATGGTCACTTTTTGAAAAAAGTGACCATTTGCAACTGGTCACTTTGCAGTCAGCTTTGTTGCCCGACCACTGTCAGTCGCTGGTGTGAATGAGCCTTAAGGAATTATTGGGGCTGGACTATCAGCGTCGATGTTGCTTATAGTGCTGTCGCCTCAGGCGTTTGGGTGTCGTGGTTCACTAGAACGAGTGCGTTCAATTCTGAGAGACCTGTAACAACAGTCATGGTGCAATATTTGTGGTTGTTAACACTGCACAGTTACCTGCATTGACTCGAAACCTGTGACTTGACTTTTCTGTTTTATTTTTTCTTTTATTATTATTATTGTTATTATTATATATCATTATTTTTATTATTACTATTATTCTGTGGTGGAGTGCTGTTTTTACAAGAGATGGCTGAGGTGCGCGGGGGGCGCACTTGTCGAAGGGATAATGATGTGCAAATATTATGTCAAGCTAAAGTGATTGATGCATCGAGGTATCCAGGGGTTGTATTCTCGAGCTATCACTTTCGGACCATATGATCAACTTTGCGAGACACGAGAACCTTCAGCGTGTATGACGAACAGCATTTCTGGTGCCACGCCAAGCTCGCCATCCTTGCGCAGTGCGAGGACTCGGCACAGCACCAGAAGTGGCACCATTTGTGGTGCGTCCGATGCTGGTACCGAGTAATGTGAAATCACGGGAAAGTGATCATGTCCCCGAAAGTGACTGCTCCAGAATACCACCCCAGGATATCACTTTCACCGAAGACAGACTTGAAAGCAAGAAGATTGACGTAAACACTGGACAGAATTGTTGCCGCCGTTGGGAAAATATTGTATACCAGCTTCTACTATGTAACGCTCCCCTTTGCAATTGGCAAAATTTTTTTCAACCACAGAAAATTTTTAAAAACTTTGTTACAATGCATTTTGACAGAAAAGGGGTGCACTTTGGCCAATTTTATCAGATTTTCCTACAGAACAACTCACTGGTGTTGCTGATATGCTTCTCGCCACTCTGTTGACACCTTTTACAAAAAAGTGGTACCCTCTGTGTGCAGGTGTCTTACCCGAAACGGGCAGCAGTGCCTGGCAGCATATAGTTTCATACTAAAAGTACTAGAGGTAAATCTGGCTTGAGTGTCAATGCGTACCATTAGTACACCGTTTCATTCAGCTTGGGAATGATGGGTAGTATATGGGTTTACTACAAATAATGTAAGTTTGGGCATAATTGAATTTCATTGAGCCATTTAGCACACAAAAAATACGGGGATAGTATAAAAGTTGTAGACAAAACGCTTTGGCAGAGTGCTTTGTCTATGTCTTTTATACTATCGCTGTGTTTTTTAAGCGCTAGAAGACGAAAATGGTTTATTCAACTCCGTTATTTTGGTTTGTTGCTTTAACCTAGTGTTAACATCTCAAATCAGCTGTATGGCAATAATCAGCCTGATTTACCCTTTTAATTTTTACCATCACATTGCTTTCAAGATGTTGTAACATAGCTAAAATGTCCACCCATGATGAGTTGCACTGTCCGAAAACCACGCAAAATACTTGGCACACATACTCAGATGTGTTGAGACTTATTTATGAAGACTTATTTAATAAAGGAAGTTGTCAAGCTTAATATTCGGCTTCTCCAAAACAATGTCGAGCGACTGTCATGGAACATGACATAGTTTAACCACAGAAAACAATAAGAAGAGCTGTAATTTGCTTTCTTGATGATTCCCATTCCAAGTTGTAGAAAGGTCTATGCACTGGCTATCACAGCCATGGCAATCAAGTGACTGCAGTGCCAGGTTTCCCGCTAGTAAATTTAGTAGGAAAACGTATGCCTGGTGGGAGCATGACCTCTGAGATTGCAGGCACAGCTACCTAAGAGACTCTATTTCTAGCAAAGATTTAGAATCCCAAAAGAATTTTCTGGCGCCTTCAGTGCAAATTTTCTTTTCTACTAGGTTGTCTCTTGTTGTAAAGCAAACATTGTGGGTTTTCTAGAAGGGTAGTCTGTCAGTCTGGATTGATTCAATGATTGCCTTTGGTGTCCCTTTAAGAAGGATGATTTTATATGTCTCAAAAGAGCAGTTTCTTTAGAAGAACCGTGTGTGTGGCAGCAGAGTGTGAAAATTGATTGTGTGCAAGCACAGAGACCTGAGGAGGGCAATGTATTGTATTCATACCTTGGCGATGAGAGGTTTTGTAAAGCTGTAGTTATTTAGGACAAGTGTTTCTCTCATGTAGTACCAGAACTGTCTGGATTTCCTTTTTTTTAGATGAAAAGGTGTGGTGTGCCTGCAGGAGATTTCTTACCCTGCACTTTTGCACTCTCCAAGTGTGACATTTGCAAGGTTTTGGAGGCTATTACTGTGAAACTTTAGACTTTAGGTTAATTTACAATTGAAGTTAAGAGATATTTATGGAATAAAACAAGCCTTCATATGTTCTTGATCTGCTGCAGGTAAAATGCCACAGTGCTTTCACAATGTGTGAGTTTAAATATTGGCAGTCTTTATATTTTGTGTAGGGGTATTGTGTTTTAATTTTCAAGAAAAACACTTTCCTTTTAGAAACTTGCTATGGTACTGATATAGTGGCCATGTGTGTCCATATCCTCGTGTATTATTGTTATTTTTAATTTCTCTTCTATAAGAACCAAAGCTCAATCTAATATATGCCCTCCAGTTTGTTATGCTTGATACTTGAAAGATATAGAAAATGGTGCCAATAATGTTGCACGTGCTTTTTATGAAGATATTGCGAGTGTAACTGCACGTCACCGTTGCCATATTGATGCGTAGCTGTAATGACATTGTAAATCCTTATGTTTTTGTATTATACGTATATATAGTTGTATATCTTTAATGAGAGCAAGCAGTTGCTTGGTTTTCTTAACACACACTACTTCTCTTGAGCATTCTAATATACTAGTCCCTTTCAGTGTGAGCACTGTGATTGTAAGTGTGTGGTTTCACATTTTTGTTGCACATATTATAAAGTTTATATACGAAAAGGGCCGATTTTCTTCGAGCCAGTTTTGCTTTTGTTGCAACTATAGTGGACTCCGTTCAGACAACAATGAAGGACTTTGGAAACCTATTTTTAGTTTGTGCACTTTTCAGATTCACACAAATGCTCTTAATCTGTGTAACTAAACCAAAGTTCTCAATGTGTTCAGCTTATCTGTTAGTTAATGCTGATGGAGTTTACCTTGAACACTGTCTGTCGTATTCTGTGGGCACATCTTAGCCTCAAACTTAACTCTGTACATATGGGTCAAGTTGCTACCATTAGCAACTATACTTTGTCTCAGTAGTTCTCTTCAGCACTGTGAAAGCTACGGGTAACCTCAACCAATAAGAAACATGAATATATAATGAAATACGTGCTGGAGTGCATTTATTCTTTCTTGTCGTCTGCCTATCACCTTTGCAGTGTCATCTTACGAAGTCCCTTCCCATGCACACACACGCACATACATGCACACACATAAAAAAAAAAAAAATATGGGATTTTACGTGCTGGAACCACAATCTGATTATGAGGGACGCCGTAGTGGGGGACTCCGGAAATTTTGACCACCTGGGGTTTTTTTAACCTGCACCTAAATCTAAGCACACGGGTGCTTTCGCATTTCGCCCCCACTGAAATTTGGCCGCCGTGGCCGACACACAGACACATGAAATACAAAGCAATGATTATATTCCTAATTGTGTTACAATGTTATAAATGAGGAGGTTGCACCACTGACAGGAGTAAACACGTCACGCAAACATGATGCACTAGTGATGCACTTGATGGGGACCACGTGGCCATGTTCCTTGATGGTATCAGCATTTCAGCACTTGAGTTCCTGAATTAAATAATATACTGGGGCTAGGGCTTATAATAGTGGTTCTTTATGATTTTTAGAAAACATATGGCAAAATATATTAGAAGAGTACCACAATAAGTGGTTTGGTGGTGGTACTAAGTTACGATGCGGCAGAACACACCTACACTGCCCCATTACACCTCACATCTTTGTCAGAGCTGGAAGGGACTGCTGGGACAGAGTAACATGTGGCACTTTTTGTTTAGTGGCTTTGTTCTCTTTTGCCCCCATTCTCTCACTCGCAAAAGGCGCACACTTATTTTCTAATGCTCACTGCAGCTGCGTCTTTCGTGCGCGGCTTTCACTCTTGCCATAATACTAGCCAGTCTCTGTAAGTGTTGTTGGGGACGCTTGTTCTGTTACATCTTGTCATTTTGTTTTTATACATCTGAAAATGACTTGCGCACTTTGTTGTGTGAGAACACCAGAGCTATGTGTACGAACACTGTGCTGGAGTAAACAATTCTTTATTCATTGTTTTGTGCATCTCTCTCCCTTCATGTCGTCGTCGCCATCACTAGCTTACTTCCACGGCACTCCGCTGCAGAACAAGAGCCCTCCTAACAATATCCGAATTGCAGTACCCATCCCGCAGTTAAGTTCATTGTATCTTAATCTTAAAAAAAAATATCTTAGAGGACTTATTTATGGGGGCATTGAGTAAAAGGAGCTTGAAACAAGTTATGTAAATAAATGTAAAAAGGTAACACAAGAAGCACACGCATATAGGTAAGTGAAAATTGAACAATGGAAACCTACTAAAAGCAACAGAAGCAAAATGTAGATCATAAAAACTATACATACACATCTGTGCCAGACAACCAGAGAGAAAAAAAAAGAATCTAGAAACACAGTTCAATAAACATACAAGAATGTGGGAAAACAATGAAAATGAACTACTATAACAGGCTGTACTGTATTGCAATAAAAAAAAAAAGAACATGGGTTAACTGAGCATATGTGTATATTGATTAGTTTCTACAACCTGTGCTTTGGGGAAGGTTATTCTACAGGTGAATGGTGTGTGAAATCACTGATGAGTCAAGAGCTGGTATTGCTATATGTGTGCTTTTATTTGGAGGGGAGTGGGACACTTCCAGCACTTCCAGGTGTAAAAGCTGACGATTAACGTACCCCAAATTGCCTGCAATGAGGCAAAAAATGCTTTACAATATTATGGGTTGTGTGTTGACCTACACGCACTTGATGCATCAAGTGGTGCTTGTAGCGGCGGCGATGTCATTGCTCACTATTAAAGTGGTATACTTTTGAAACAAGCATGAAAGAGCTGTGTCATGGCGGTTATTTAGCAGGTGAAGAGAATAAGAATACGTGCAAACTCTTATCACTGCACCTAAGCATCTGCCACTCCTGCTCCTTTCAACAACCATGCATCCTATTACGTTTATGAGCAGACTGCCAGTTGTGTGTCCTAAACTCCACCTTTTATTTTTTTCCTCTTCATCTCGGCTGAAAATTATCCACCTTTTTTTGCTAATTAATATAGCCGGGAGGCTCAGGAAATCTCATCTGTAGTAAAGTAGAAGCGACACCTGGGGCGATATCCATGTACACATAGACAAGTAATATTTGGTTCAGGGGTTCACAACAGCAGCATTGCATGTTCTGCCTGGAAGGGCTACTTATCCTGATCAAAAGGTGTTGCAAGGGCCCCTTTCATCAAAGTGCCAGTAACCTTGTTGGAAAGCATGCAACAAGTTGCTGTTTATATTTAATGCATAGCAGTCGTGCTTTTATCATATCTGTCGTTTTTTTCCTTTCTTTTATTTAGTTAAATAAACGTTACTTCCTGCTTCTCCTCCTCCTAGTGTTCGTCTCAGCAAGATGGTTGTTCAGACAAGTTGGTACCGTGTTTTGACTGGATGTTGGTGCAAGACATAGTCTTGTCCCTTTGTTTCATGCCAACATACATTAAAGATAGTGTGTAACCCTTTAAGGACGAGACACATAACACCCCCCCCCCCCCCAAAAAAAAAGTTCGTTTTCCATTCAAGTGTGCAAAATACACTCAGTAAGCATAATCAATCAAGAGAAAAAATATTTTTTGGAAAGTTTTTCAGCTATAAGATGGCAACACCAGGCAGGAATGAAAGCGAGCTTCACCCCAAGCCACCTATGGTTTCATTCAGAATTGTACAGAGTGTTCTCGTCATATGTGAACCATAAGTGTGCATTGCATTTGCTTTACATTACGTGTGTGATATTACGATGTCTGCATTGGTCTGTCTCCTCTGATCATACTTTCCTAAGACAGCTAGTCACTTGCCAAAATTATTCTTCCTCGTCCTGTGTTCCTGCTCTAAACCAACAAATGACGCTTGCTGCCTGTCAGTCAGTGTTGGCCAAAGACGCTTAATTTAGCCAGAAACTCCATGCTCAATATCGAAACTCGGCAAGAAAACATTTTTTTTATGTGTTGCCTGTAGGCAATGCTTGTCCATAATTAAAGGGTTAATTGCCATGCCATTAATGATACGAGAGTATTGTGCGCAGATAGGTCTACCAAGTGTAAGCACATGGCAGCACTCCAAAGACTCGTATCCGGTAACATATGCACAGATATATGACACCACCTCTCAGAGGGTGCCCACATTCACATAGTTGAATGAGCTAATCGATTCTGCCTAATACAGCATACTACAACTTGGAGAAAGTTTAATGAAAGGGGAAAAAAGGGGATTGGGTTATGAGGAATCGAGGCTCCCAAGGAGAAATGCGAAAGCGCATGCCCTGTGAGAAATTTTCGCCGCCTGCTTTTGGCGTTACGGCGCTGATTGCACTGCAGCCCGGGAGTATATACAGCGCACAGAGCGATGCAATGATCATTTGTGCAGGGCTGTAAATAGCGCCAGTACATGGAGCTGTAAGAGCACGGAGGTGCGCTGTATTATTAATAGAACAAAGCCACCAATGCAAAATGACGTGCTTTCTAAGCTTCGCTACAGCTTGAACAGCCACAGCACAAGCTACCTTTATGGGAACCCAACGAAGTCAATGCAAGTCAGCTTGGCAGATCGAAATCCAGTAGTTGGGTTCACGGAAACATAAGCATGTCGCGCTGAGGCAATGTTGAGCGGGTTTAGACCACATGGCTGTGAGGGATGGAGTTGACTCGCTATATCTAGAACGACCCTACTGGTGAAATGCGTGCTAGCGTAATCGGCTCGGTCTGGGTCAGCCTGACTTCTAATTTGACCCGCTCGCCTCGTGTTCCTGGAAACAGTCCATCAAAGTGAAACATTGGGAAACATTTTGGTAAAGTGACTAACCCTATCTGGAAGTTAGAATTTCTGAGAATGGAGGTTTTTTTTTTCCTTTGTGTGTGTGTGTGTGGGTAAATATCAATGCAGTAATAGCATTTTCTCTGATCTGTTTTGTTAAAACAGGCCTTATAAAACAACCTAAGTAATTCTAACGACGGAACCCAGATAGTCATCTGATAAGTTTCCAGATATCTTATATGTGGCCCAGAGCCTAAGTGGTTTAATCAAACGACACAATGACTAAGCTAAAAATTATGCAGATCCCACGTACTGTGGGAATTTGTGTCTGCCCGTGGTACAATGCTGAGAGACAAGTGATGTGCAGAGTACTGGACCAGTTGGACAATCGTCCACTTTCAGAACTGAAAGCTTTAGGCCAATGCTCCGAAAGAACATCCGTGTTGAAGGCCTTACTCGCGCACGCTATTAAGGTTCTTGCGGTCCACGGGGCTTCATGACAGACTCTATAAGAGTGCCGCCCCCTACCGCTCTGAAGTGTACGCGCTTTGTTCGTGCTTGTCTTCCTTTCTTTCTATCTCCCCCTTCCACTCTGTTTCTCTTTTTATCCCCTTTAACCCTTCCTCCTGCGCAGGGTAGCCAACCAGAACTACCTCTGGTTAACCTCCCTGCCTTTCTCTGCATTATTTTCTCTCTCTCTCTCTATGTCGAAGCTTTCTGTGCTGTTTGCTTTGATTGATGATAATTAGTGGTGATGTTGATGGTGAATGTTTAATTTCTTCAACGTTTTGTCCAACACAAGGGTGTTGAGTTGATGTTAAATGTTACCTTGTATGCACCACTGCTGTTTGTCTGGGTAGTACACAAAACACAAAGGGAGAGGTGTTTGCTTGAGGCGTCGTTGTGCGCCATATTTCATAACCTCCGAGAGGGTTGTGCATTGTCATTGCCTCACATGGCACGTTGCATTGTGGCAGAAGCCTTAAACTTTAATTGGATTATGGGGCTGTACGTGCAAACACACAATTGGATTATGAGGCAGGCCATAGTGGCGCACTCCGGATTAACTTTGGCACCGTGGTGTTCTTTAATGTGCCCCTAAATCAAAGCGCATGAGCGTTTTTTATTTCGACCCCATCGAAATGCGGATGCCTCGGTCAAATCCGCGACCTCGAGCAATGCCATAGCTGCAAAGCTATCGCGGCGGGCACAGAATGGCTGATTTGACGTGCGACCGCATCCGTTGTGTTGCCTAGCCCCTGCGCAAGTTGTCCGCTAGACATATTTACATGGTTTTATTTTTCAGAAATAGCAGAAACGCCTAAGTTTATCCAGCGTTTCCTTGCTTTCTCACGTACCCCTCCCCTCCTTGTATTTGTACGGGAACTTCGAGCGAAGAGTGGTAAGGCTTGTTACGTTTCGCCTACGACGCGCGGTATAGCCGGCGCGGATGCAACGGACGCCGGGGCTTCGTTCAAAGCGGCGGACATTTTGGCCCGTTCAGCGCCGCCGATACGCCTCCCCGCCAAGCGCGTCCAGGCGTGTTTCAGTGCCACGTGTCTTCGTGTGTGCGTGTGTGTGTGTGTGCCCACGCTTGTCAAAGCGCGGCAGCCGGGGAGAGGAGCTCCCCAAGTGTGAAGCGAGGAGGTCTGATCGGCGCCGGGTTGGCGATGCGTCACTACACTCGTCTCAACCTGTCTCTCAGCGTGTCCGTGGCGCTGTCACGTGCGCCAGTGACGAGGCGTTCCTTCTCGCCCTCAACTCCGAGACTATAAGAGCAGCTGCCCCCGGACGCCAAGAGAGAGGCTCCGATTTCTTCTGTCGAGTTACGTGCTCTCCCGTCTCTCACTTCGGTCGACCTGACCGCCCGCTCTTTTGCGATGTTAGAATAAACCAGTTGTTCTGTTACCAGTCGACTCATGCTTTGCCGGGACCTTCGGATGCTTCCAGTGCCCCAGGCCGCCAGGCCAACGCTACCCTTGGGGCTTGCGACCCGTTTGCAATAACGGGCGTCAGCGCTGAGTTTGCAACAACTCGTGCCAGCGGTGCGATTCCCAACAACTGGCTGGTTGCCAGCGGTGAGATCGCGACAACGGAGGCCAGCAGCGAAGAGATGCAGTTGACTGTATGCTGAGCAGCACAACGACCATCCGGGAGCAGTGCAACGAGCCCTGTGTGATGACTGGTTGCCTGCAGCGGAACGACTGCGCTGAATTCTTGGCTGCGAGGTTTGGTGAGTGCGGGACTTTCTTCTTCTGAGTTTTGCCAGGCTTTTGTTAGTGTCAGAAACAGAGCTGGTAATTGTGGTTGTCGTTGCTGCCGGGTTACATTGCGGCAAGACAATAGTAGGCAGTAGAGAAAGCAGCATTCAGAGCAGCCATGGATTTGAAGTCGTTGCGCAAACCGATATTGCTGGAGCTTGCAAGAGAGTTGGGTCTGGATGTCTCAGACAAACTCAGAAAACCAGAACTGCTAAGGGCTATTCTCGAGTTAGAAGCTGAGGATGACGAGCTGTCGGAATGCCTTGAGACCATTGAGGAGCGGGCAAAAAGACAGGAGCGCGAACTTAAAGAACAGAAACAGGAGCGCGAACGAAAAGAACAAAAAGAAAAAGAAGAGCGCGACCGTCAACACGCTTTGGAAATGAAGCGTCTCGAGGTAGAGATGGAACGCGCTCGTAATGGAAGTCAGGCACACGGTGCAGGAGAACGAGTATCGTTCAAAATGACTGACCTGATGCGGCCGTTTAAGCTTGGAGAGGACATTGGTTTGTTCCTGGTTAACTTTGAGCGAACGTGCGAGAAGCAGGGGTTCTCTCGGGAAACGTGGCCACAGCGCTTGCTCACTTTGTTACCCGGCGAGGCGGCCGACGTAGTCGCTCGCTTGAAGAGAGAGGAGGCAGAGGATTTCGACCAAGTGAAATCGAGTCTGCTAAAAAAGTACAGGCTGTCCGCGGAGGCGTTCCGTCGGAAGTTTCGGGAAAATGAGAAAGGCAAAAGTGAGTCATATACAGAGTTTGCCTACAGGCTTATGTCAAACATGCAGGAGTGGCTCAAAGAAGAGAAAGCGTTTGGTGACCACGAGAAA